>NW_006773421.1:1084929-1112408 GCF_000442215.2 Lipotes vexillifer | reverse complement strand
ACAACAGGAAGAGCCCCGCGTCCCAAAAAAAAAAAAAAAAAACAGGACAAGAAACTCATACAACTCAACATCCAAAAACCCCAAACAACCCAATTAAAAAATGGGCAAAGGATATTAATAGGTATTTTTTCCAAAGAAGACATACAGATGGCCAAGAGACACATGAAGAGATGCTCAACATCACTAATCATCAAGGAAATGCAAATCAAGACCACCGTGAGATACGACCTCACACACATCAGAATGGCTGTCATCAAAAAGAAGCAGGATGGATGTGGAGAAAAGGAAACCCTCGTGCACTGTTGGTGGAAATGTAAATTGGTTCAGCCATTACGGAAAACGGTATGGAGATACCTCAAAAAACGAAAAATAGAACTATCACATGATCCAGCGATTCCACTCCTGGGTATTTTAGCCAAAGAAAACGAAGAAACACTAATTTGAAAAGGTACACACACACCTACGTTCATTGCAGCATTATTTACAATAGCCAAGATATGGAAGCGACCTAAGTGCCCATCAATAGATGAATGGATAAAGAGGACGTGATGGGGGAAAAGAGAAATAGGTGAGGGAGATTAAGAGGTGCAAACTTCCAGATGCAAAATACAATAAATGAAGCACAGGTATGAAATGTTGTAAAAAAAAAAAAATGAACAAGAAGGAAGCAGCATCATTTCTGAGGGATTTTTATTGAAAGGGTCTCCCCTTTGATAAGTTAACTTGGAACACCACTTTCTTTCTTTTCAGCTCTCATGGAATTACTTTTCTTCATTGAGGAATTATGGTTACCTAGACCATAATCTCTGATTCCATCTCTGAACCCAGAGCCTCGTTCCCTGAGACCTGATTAGAAAGATGCTAACTGCTTTGCCAGAGACACCATCTCTTCCCATCTCTCTGCCTGGTCTCTCATCCCTTCTTCTCACTAATTTGCTTTCTGTGATACTGCAGAGATATACGTCATTCTGGGGGATTGCAAACTGCATATGTGTGTCAAATACATGGGGGTTTACTTGGGTGAACTGCCAGCTTCAAAGTGAAGAATTTCCTCAACCTCCTTAATTTTATGATTTGTGGTTTCTGATTATTGTGCTAGATGTTTGGAGGGTGGTCTTCATAAATCCTCGTACAAGTAGAACAAAAAAGTTGAGACATGAGCCTTCTCCATTTGGCCAGTAGATGGAAGTATCTCATAGGGAAATAAGCAACCAGCAGGGTTTTGTTTGTTTGGTTGTGTTGTTTTTAAGAAGATGGAAGCACCGTCCGGAAAAGAAGTAGAAAGGAGAAATGAAAAGCAAAAACCAAGAGACAAATTGTACAAAATACAGGGCTTCTAAACTCACCAAAGAACCATTTTCTGTTCAGGCTTTCTCTATTTATCCTCTGTGACTCTGTCCCTTTTGAAAGAATAGAAGGATAAATTAGACTGTTGATAACTCTGGAGTTTGGGTTTGTTTTTTTTTTTCAATATAATCTCTATGGATCCTTGAGAGTCCGAAAAATCTTTTCACGAGAATGAATAATGCAATCAGCTTCTTCAGCAATCAGCCCAGCTGAACATGAAGCTGGTGATTTCACTGGAATGCTTAATGCCCACCAGCAACAGTGGTGTGAGAGCAACAACGGGGAGGTTCATGTTGGCAGCTCCAACCAGCGATTCTGGCCGTGGTTCCAATGCAGGGATCACGAGGCTACTGCTTTGCCCATTCTGTCTACTGCTCCTGTTTGGAACTACTGGTCTACCACGGACAAGCTAAGGTGGATCACCAAGCATTGTCCCAGCAGCTGGTTGCATGATTCCTCTGGGTGCTGTGTGAGTGTTTCCAAAATCCCAATTTCAAGGAACTGTGCGTCGGAGTCTCCAGGCAATCATATCCAACTTGGAGATTAGATTGAAAAACTGAGTTGTCACCGACAGCAGAGGAGATGAAAGCCATCTTTTCTGTATCAGCTCCCGTTTAATTGGCACGCTAACCCAAACACCCCTCTACAAATACCCGTCTCCTTGCGAGTTTTGGCAGGAGATGCAAGGACTGGATTTTAGCTCCATCTTTGGTGTGGGGAACAACCCAGCAGTTTTCCAATTATGTCAGGAGAGAAATGAAATCTCTAGAGACAGAAAATAACTTCCTAGAAACCAAATTTCTTTTTATTTACGTATTTTTAAAGAAAATCTGAACAAATGATATGCATGCACGAAGCAAATGAAATGCTCTGAGACTGGTTAACATCTGCTAAAACAGAGCTTGGCTTATTCGCGTAGCTCTATTATTTCTCCCATCACAGGGTAACGTTGCCCTCTTTATTAGTATTTCTGACTTTCTTCATCAGCATTGTGATTTTCATTGCATTTGTCGAAAAACTGCCTCTATAAGCAATACCCTTGACACAGAGTTTCAATGTAGCTACTGCATTAATACACTTATTTTCTTCTTTCAGTATGTCCTTGAAGTAAGGGCCTTTCTGAATATGTAAAAACTATGTAGATAAGCACCGAGGTACAAGAATTACTGAGCATTAAATCTGTTCATTCCCCAAGTTCTACTTATTTTTTTTTTAAATGAGGAAACCGAGATCAAGGCAGAGGAATATATTCTTCAATTTGTGAAAGCAGGCCCCCCCCCCCCCATCCAAATGCACAGCATTTTGGAGGAAAAAGATAACCCTAGGATGGTGAGTAGTCATCAAGCACTAATGGTCAGCTTCTTTGGTAAAATCTCTGGGCCTCCTGAGTATTTTAAAACATCTTTTGATCTCACTTCTAACAAGCACTGAACTGATTGCTGGTTGGGCAGGGGGGTGAGGCACGGGAAGAGTGCTACAAAAGGGATATGGGTCACGTCCTTTCTGGCCAAGAGATAGTGAAAGGAGAAAGCAATTTGGTGGCAAGATTTTATTTGCTGGTTGAGAAAGCCAAACTCCATGGAACGGCCATCGCTGAGCAAGGACCCCTCCCTCTCCTCATTTATACTGTCTATGATCACCCGTGCCAAGGGCCAGTGACGAGTGTCACTGCACTTAAGTCAGCCCTCCATATCTGCAGATGTGGAACTTGGCGACTATGGAGGGCAACTTTATCACACCATTTTATATGAGACTTGAGCATCCGGGGATTCTGGTATGAGGTGGTCCTGGAACCAACATTCCCGGGGCCCCAGGGACTACTATACTCACCAAAGCAAAGGCTGCTCTTTGGAAATCTTGCCACTAGGGAGCGACACTGACTAACTTTGGCCTTGAAGGTCCCCCCTGCACCCTTATCCTTTTTTTTTAAAGGAAAAGTTAGGCTTTTTTTTTTTTTTTGCCTTGGGGCACGTACAAATAAAACCTTCTAAAATCACACCTTTGCAGTTTCCTGCTCTGAGTAGGGGGAAGAAATGGAGTCCTGAGAAACAGGGGGTAAAGGAGAACCTATCTCTCTCTCTTTGCCTGCAAATGCCTCGGCTCAGCTCCGAGATGTTGGAGGAGGGACAGATGTTTGGGGCTGTGCACAGGAATCTCAGTAGTCTGGGAAAGGTTGCTCTCGATACCTTTCCTCGCTGGATTTTCATACATCAGAGAATTGTTACTTATGTTTGCAAAGTTAATCCTTGCCCTGAAGCACCATCCTTGGATTAGAAAATCTAATGAAAGAACCAAAATAGTAAATCATTGTATTGCATCTCCGCTCAAAACGCTGTCTCCTGCTTGGGCTTTTCTTGCCGCAAAGACCATTTTGTAAGAGTGATTTCAATCACAGACAATCCAGGTCCACCCCAAACATCAAGAAATAGGGGAATCTTTAAAAATTTCCCCATTTAATGAGATGATACGAAACAAAGCACAGAAAGGTAGAAGAAATTCAACAAGTGTCCCCTAGAAAGTCAGTGGTGCTGTAAGGAAGATGGTCCAGGACTCTCTCCCTTGGCTTTGTGAGTCCTCCCCTAACCCCTTCTCTAACCGGCAAATAAGTTTCTGGGAGCCCTTTCGGTTTCCAGATTTTTTCTAAACCTGCCACACACTGGTTGTTATTCTTTCTCATCCTACGTCTCCCACCTGCTTCTGGAGTGAAACAGCAGTTGGCAATAGGGATGCTCAGAGTCTAGTACCCCAGCCTGGCCAAATGACACTCAGATAATCACATCATTAACCTGGCTACTGAGCTCCAGGTTGGAAAGAGCCAGCTCTGCTTCCCTGAGTGCTGAGAGTCCCTAGCTTGAAAAACATGCACTTCTTTCTAATAGGCAATCTGTCACTTGCCTTCTAACAGAAATCACCTGCTCCTAGAATAATCATTAAACAAATTGACAGCATGTTGAGAGCCAGAGTTCTCAGCTTTAATGCTGCCTGGTTGAATCAAGCAGATGGAATGAAAACAACCACAACACACCACTGCACATCATTTAGAAACTCATTAGTCACAGGGGAATCACAGTCTCTGCAGGTGCTGGCTCTTCCCCTGGAGAGTCAAGAGGTATTTTGTGGCCAGGGGTCAGTGCCCTGGACCCTCAAGCGATGGCTTTGAGTCTTGACTTTGCTACTTACAAGGTCTGGGAAAAAAAGTCTCCTAGGAGATAAAATACCTACCTTGGAAATGTCTATCTCATAGATTGCATGAGGGTCACGTTAGGTACTATGAGAAAAAGCACCTTGTAAATTTAAAGAATTAAGCCCTCAGTGGGACAGGACTTTGGACACTCAATAATAATAGCTGCCATTTTTTGAACATAGGCTCCATATTAAACACTTTATGCAGACTGTCTCACTAAATCATCACAACTGTGTATGACAGATATAAATTCCCCTACTTTAGAGATAGATGAAAGATTTGAAGTCCAGGGAAATTCAGCAACTTGCCCAAGGTCTCGAAGCTAACAAGTGGTGATGTTGATTCAAAGCCCAGCTGACTCCAGAATCAGTGTTCTCACTGATGGGGTTCAGGACAGGTCACCCCCAAGTATGGCATCTTGGCATATTAAATATCTTACGGAATTTTTTGAAAACAGGCAGAAGCAAGAAGGTCACTGTTCCCTGCCTTGTCGCCCTTCTTCCATGAAACAGGTCATAAGGCTTCCCTGTGAAAGCTACCCTCCCTGTACATGGCAGAAAGAAGACTTTCTTAACACCAGAGATAGAAAACTTAGGGCCAAGCAGGCTGTATAAGCAAACCTTGCTAAACTAACCTGCACCTTCCCAGTTACTCCTTCACCATTAACTACCCCTGGCCCAAACCCCTTTGCCTTTCCAATTCTTCACAAATTTCCTATTTCCTTGTCGAAAAGGTATAAAAACTTCTGGCTCTGGTCACTTTTTTGGTCTTCATTTTCTTGTGAAGACTCTCTCATCTACATGTAGAAATTCAATGAAATTTGTATGCTTTTCTCTGTCTTTGTCAGTTTAATTTTCACATCAAGCCAGGGACCCTAAGAAGATTGAGCAAACATTTCCTCCCTCTGCATCACTGTTAAGCAATGCTGCCTTACAGACTGGTCTGTTACATACAGGCTGCTGCCTTTATCCTGGGCGGGGAAATCTTCAGCTCCTGAGGCTGCTTCCCTGCAGAGAGGTTAAACTCCTCCTTACCTTCTTCCATGAAACAGGTCATAAGGCTTCCCTGTGAAAGCTACCCTCCCTGTACATGGCAGAAAGAAGACTTTCTTAACACCAGAGATAGAAAACTTAGGGCCAAGCAGGCTGTATAAGCAAACCTTGCTAAACTAACCTGCACCTTCCCAGTTACTCCTTCACCATTAACTACCCCTGGCCCAAACCCCTTTGCCTTTCCAATTCTTCACAAATTTCCTATTTCCTTGTCGAAAAGGTATAAAAACTTCTGGCTCTGGTCACTTTTTTGGTCTTCATTTTCTTGTGAAGACTCTCTCATCTACATGTAGAAATTCAATGAAATTTGTATGCTTTTCTCTGTCTTTGTCAGTTTAATTTTCACATCAAGCCAGGGACCCTAAGAAGATTGAGCAAACATTTCCTCCCTCTGCATCACTGTTAAGCAATGCTGCCTTACAGACTGGTCTGTTACATACAGGCTGCTGCCTTTATCCTGGGCGGGGAAATCTTCAGCTCCTGAGGCTGCTTCCCTGCAGAGAGGTTAAAACCTCCTCCTTAAAAAAAAAAAAACAAAAAAACCTCCTCCTCCCCCGCCCCCACCGCCGCCTCCCCCCCGCCCGGCCTCACCGTTCACTACAAAGGGGCACTAGAAGTGAATGAAGGATCCTTAATGGCCTTATGTAACTACGCTGATTGCCTCCACCGCTCTGATTTCTAAATCATGTTGTATCTAAGGGGAGCTCTTCAGTCTAAGGAGGAAGGAAGCGGATGGGGGTTGGAGAAAAGGGAAGGGAAGGCACCCTGAAAGGGAGAGGCCAGTCACCACACCTAATTAGCAGCATTTTGCAGCCTGCACGGAGGACAGCTCTTCTAAGGAGAAGTCAGACTAAGACGGTGTGATGCTTTAATGGCATGGCCACTTCCTGGGAGACAGGAAGGAGAGGACGGCTGGCCCAGGTCACGGGGAAATACTTCAATTTGAGGTCTCAACGCTGCAAACTGTTCAGAACAGGGAAATAGCCCCAGTGCGCTGAAATGTACCGGGCAGGGCATATAAACCTATAGTACATCATCTGCCATTGAGTACCTGAAGTTTGTAGCTGGAATTATATACTTTGCAGGTGCAAGTTCCTTGTTTAGCATCAGGCTAGCAGTAGGCATTTACTTCTCGCGCATTCATTTCATTTTGATAAATGAAAAAAAGTCAGCTGAGATTTACAGATCTTCTTTTGTATCCTCCACTGCATCTCGCAGAAACTGTTCACACTTTAAAAGATGAGTTTAGGCTTCCCTGGTGGCGCGGTGGTTGAGAGTCCGCCTGCCGATGCAGGGGACGCGGGCTCGTGCCCCGGTCCGGGAAGATCCCACATGCCGCGGAGCGGCTGGGCCCGTGAGCCTCGGCCGCTGAGCCCGCGCGTCCGGAGCCTGCGCTCCGCAACGGGAGAGGCCACAACAGTGAGAGGCCCGCGTACCGCAAAAAAAAAAAAAAAATGAGTTTAGTGGAGGAGATTGCTGTGCAGCAAAGGCAAACACACAACAAACAGTGAGAAACTATGCAGAGGCTTTTAGTACTTAATTAGAACCTCAGGGGTGCAGCCCTAAAGAGGGACATGAGACCAGGTAAGATTTTTAAGCAGGAGCGGGTAGAATTTAGAGGATGAAGAAAACAGATGAGAACATGTCATGAAATGCAAGAATAAACATGTATGCAGAGGGCAGAGGGAGCAGAAACAAGGTAAGCGGACCCAGACCACTCGGGAAGCTTGGTTCTCAGCTCTGTCTGCATATCATCATCACCTGCGATGCTTAAAAACTGATGAATCCCCCCCTTCCCCGCTGACCTCTTTTTTAGAAACTTATCTGTAAATCTCATTTCTCTTTTATAGAATCGAGCGCTGAAATTAAGAGGAGACACAGTTTAAAGGAAAGAACACATGCTTTGGGACCTAAAGGTCGGGGCTTCTACCCCTGACTAGGTCTATGATCTTAGACAAGGTAACTGGCATCTTTGAGTAAATTAGGTATCAGAATACCCATCATCCAAGACTACACTGTAATGGAGAGGCTGGAAAATGGCTAGATCCCAAAGACACTGACCTCTATCTAAGCTATTTGGAAGGGGAATAAGATGGTCCTGGATAACAATAACTTAAAAAGACTATAGATAAAGTATCTTACTGGGAATCAAGAACCATAAGAAAACAAAACAATGGATTCTTGGCCTTTGTGAATAACATTTAAGATTTCAATTATTGGGGAACATGCAGTAGTCACTAGTAATTTTGCAGAGGCCTCGTGAATTTGAACTTGACAATCTAGAATTGGCTAAAATGCCAAGTCTCTTGGTGGGTGAGCTTACTAGGCTCCCATGTATCTAAACTTTGACTCAACTCTGTTGTCTGCTTGGCCCTACCTATTCACTACAGCTCATCATTAAGTTTAAAAAGTAAAACAAGACCAAAATGACCCGACAATTTTAGATCTTTTGAAAAACTACCTTGAGAGAAAATCAACTAAGTTTGGGATAAAAGTTAAGCTGCTCCAAGGGTTATGTTTCTCAGCCAGAAAATAATATCAAGGAGTCAAATGGTGAGTTCAACTCAGAACTATGATGTATTCCACAGAGAGACAAGAGTAGGCCTTCAGTGAAACTATTTTGCAATTGCTTCCACCAGGATTAATTTGAACAGCTGTATAAAGGACTTTAGTACTGAAGTTATAGAATCATTAATTGTCTAAGGGAGTCACTTAAAATTTTAAGTTATACATTATGGCATTTTATGGAGAGAATGATAGATAACGGTGGTATTTTCAAATTTGTGGACTTGAGAAGGCCTTTTCCCACAGGAATGCGTATTTCTTAAATTATTGATGATATGGTACAGATAAGAACAAAAAAATTTAGAGAAGAGAGGATGCAAAGCAGTTAAAAAAGAACTCCCTGTACGCCGTCAGCTATGGATTTGGAGACAAAAGAGTTTGAGGTACTAGAGTCCTAACAGGTTGATAAGGGTAATGCTGATGAAAAGACAGAAACGTGCTGATGCAGGTGGGAGGCTGGAAACCCCTAAAAACGCATGACATGAGTCAGGAAATTTATGTGATCGAACTCCAGGAACTATAATGAGGAGTTTCCGAAATTAGGGCTAGAATTCTGGTCCTGGTCTGCTCCTGGCTAACTCTGTGACTTTGGGGAAGTCATTTATCCTCTTTGATCCTTAATTTCTTTTTTTGAACCTACACTTCTTTATCCATAAAGTGACTGCAGGGGCCTGGGTGATGCCTGAGATACAGTTCAGTGATTTTATGGCTCATAGGTAATCATACTATATACAGTTATGCATCTTTTTATTTTTTCTCCTTCAACTGGACATTAGATAGTGAATATCTTCCACGTCACTGAAATTACTTTAAAACATGTTTCAATGACTGTGTAACACGTATTATATTAATTATTTAGCCATTTCCTAGGTATTTAGGTTTTCAATGTTTTTCATTATAAAAATGCTGCAATAACTATCTTTGTATATATCTGTCCCCTACTCGAGTGACTTCCTGGGATTGAATCCTAAAAAATGAAATTACTATGTCAAACAACACGAGCATTTTTAAAATGTTTGATATTTATTGTCAAACCTTTTCTTAGAAAGCTCTGTCACTTATATTCCCACGGGAGCTCCTGGGTCTTCTCTCTTCCACCCACACTGTTGTAGTTAACATTTTTCATGTGTCTGTTCAGTTGATAATTTATTGTATCTTATCATTTTATTTCTTGTTTCATTTTTTAAATGGAATGTTTGTACACGTGCATTTGTAAGTCACAGTTCTTCATGCAGGGCAGAAAAATCTTTTTCCTCAACCTTCTTATGGTCCCTGACTGGGTCTGAAAATTAAACTGACAAAGATGTTCAGAGAAAAGCACACAGATTTTATTGAATTTTTACATGCGCAAGGGAGCCTTCACGAGAGAGGAAGGGACCCAAAGCAGGAAGCTTTTATGCCTTTTAGACAAAGAATCGATACATTTGCAAAGAAATGACAAGACAAAAGGGTTTGGACTAGAGGTAGTAAACGGTGGAGAAGTAACTAGGAAGCTAAGGGCCTAACAAAGGTTTGTTGGAAGAGTCCACTGGTGCCATCTCTGGGCTGATAAGAGTCTGTGTCCAGTAAAGGAGAATTTATATCCTTCCTTTAGGCAAAAAAAAAGGGGGGGGGGACTTTTTCTGTGTTTACTGCTTAACTGCCTTCAGCTCAAAATAATTTTTATGTCACAGAGGCATATTTTGGGGTGACATATTCTGGTTTCCTTTATTCACTAATAAATTATCTGTTGATTGACATTTTTTTCCATTGGAAAGACAGTCTTGTCTTTGTTTCAAGTCCTTGACACCCAGCCTGACGCTTTTCTCCATATTCCCGAGCCAACATCGGGGCTGTTCTCTCTGGCAGGCCAGCTGACAGGTTCCTCTATGTTTTTACCCAGCTCTCTGGAAGAGTTTTCCACACCAGGGTAGTTGGATTCCTCAATTGTCTTGCAGGCTGGTGTCCCCTTTGCAGGCAGTACAGGTACTCCAAGTGTGAAGGTGGTGCTGTGGCAGGCACCTTCACACTTTTCTTGGAACCCGTCTCCCCACTGATCTCTAGGTTCTGGCACTTTCTTCCAGACATACTCCACAATTTTCCCCTTTCTGTCCAGTCCATCTGTCAGATCTGCAGACACATTTAAGCGTGTTCAATATTCACATTCTCTCTTTCAGACTGGCTCCTAAAGCTCTCCAAGTGCAAGGCAGACTGGAGCATCCCCTTCCCCTCCTGAATGTGCCGTGGCAGTTGGGTAGCTTCTCAGAAGGCTGTTCCCTCCAAAGCACTGGAGGGGGTGCTACAACCTGATGTCATGAGGACTCACAGCATCAGTCTGACCCCTACCCATTTACTGCTATGTATCCTGCAAATACTTTTCCCAAGTTCATTACTGACATTTCCCAGTGTACAGAGTTCATATTTTTACATAAACAAATTTAGGACCTTTTTTCCTTCATGATTTGTTCCATTTCATTCTACCTTGAAGGTGCCCCCAAATCTGAACTCTAGTGTTCATCTGGAAAAGCTTTTCTATGAAAAGCTTAAAAGGGAAAAAGTAATAACTTGCCCCTCTCATTTATTGCAAAACTTATCAATTCACAGTGATTAAAATGGATTGACTTTGGTGAAACTATCAGGCATATGCATCTAAGTGACAGAGTAGAAAATCATAAAATAGACCTTATGTAAGCATGTAATGTGTAACAGACAAAACACTGCAGATGAGTGAGGAGGAAGCCTATTAGTCTATGAATAGTATGGAAAATTGGCTACTTAGATAAAATACCGAGGTAGAACTTCATATAACTATGAAGTTTGTGTATAGCTATTTTAACCCAATTTCAGGTAAGCAATTTTACTTAAAGTGTCAGATACTGTTTTGGGTATCGAGGATACAACTGTGAAATAAGTAGACAAAAACTCTGATTTATTCTAGCAAGAGAACCACACACTAAATGAATGAAAAATAAATCATAAAGTTTTACAATATAAATGCTACGAAGGAAAGGAGCAAGGTAATGAGTTGTTAGAGGAGAAATGGGCAGGAAGTAGACTGACTTCGGATGGGGTGGTCCTAGAAAGCTCCTCTAGGAAGATGGCGTCTGAGCAGAGGCCACAAGAGTCACCTCCTCAGTGAAGGAATGACAAAGAGCAAGAGGTCTGTAGGGGGACAGCAGTCAGGACGGGTGGGCAGCAGTCAGGACGGGTGGCACCTCTGGTCTGTGCTGATGGCCTGAGTGTCAGAGGGGCTGGGATCGTGCGGAAGGAGGGGAGGAGTGGTGTGGAAGAGGCAGTGGGAAGGGGACGAGAGGGAGATAAGAGGCCTCTGACTCAGAAAATGTGGGAGAAATGGAGTTCTCTAGAGAGAGACAGATTTCAGTAAAGGTCAAGAGTTAGAGGAAGGTTTACTGTTTCCAGAAAAAGGGATCCAGGGTTCACAGCAGAGGCTTCGCAGGTGCAGGGAGGTATGGGGAACGTACCGGATGATGAGACGTCCCAAACAGGAAGAGGATGAGAGTGGAGATAGCAGTAACGAGGTGAGAGTACAGGTGGCGCTTAAATAAGCGGGGAAGCAGGGCGCTGTGGGATTATCGTTGGTGCTCTCCTAAAGGAAGGGGAGCACTTATTTCCAGCTATAGTCCCAAGAAATTAACTGAATGATGTGGAGGGACTGTTCTCTGCAACTCCAGGCGATGTCCGTAGCACAGTCATGATGGGCTAGGACTAAGGGAGGGGGAGCAGGTTGGAAGATTCTCCTTGGGATTGAGAAGCAAGGTGCTGGTCTCTGGGCATGTATTTTCTCAGTCATTTTCTATTCTAATAGACAATCATGAATACAGGAATTGTTTCATAAGCTAGAGTTACGGACACGGATACCACAAGACTTAAGTGAAACTGTCTCAACGAACAAAAGGACGTGGAAGCTGTTATTTCCACCAAAGAGTTGCAAAGAAGTTATCTGTAAGCCAGACTAGGAGCTGCAATAATTTGGAAAAGAATTTTAAGTCCCAAGAAATTTCATCCAATACTCGTCAACAGTGCTGAAGATCACGCGTATCTGTTATCAGTTTGAGTTTCAGTTGCAAGAAACAGAAAACGACGCTGACAAAAAGAAAATAAATGTATATTAGAATATTAGCTACTCCCAGTAGCTTGAGTAGCTGAGAATGCTGGACAAGTAAGCCAAAGCTGGACCACACAGCCAAAGCAACAGTCCAAACAGCACCACAAATCTGGTCTGTTGGGAAACCAACATCATGGCCAACTGTGGTCGGCAAAATGGAACCCCAAAGATGTCCACATCCCAGTCCCCAGGGCCTACAGATACGCTACTTTGCATGGCACAAGGTGCTCTGCAGATGTATTTAAGGTAATGGACTCTAAGATAAAGAGACGCCCTTACTTTATCCAGGTGGGTCCCATCTCATCACATGAGCCCTGAAGTACAGAACTTTTCTGACTGGAGGCAGAAGAGATAATGGCACAGGGAAGAGTCACAGAGACTGGAAGCATGAGTAAGACTCTACACCATCGGAGGCAGCAACACGGTGAGGAGTGCACGTGGCCTTGAGGAGCTGAGAGGGGGTCCCGGATGACAGCTGGCCAAAACATGGGTAGCTCAACCTACTACTACAAGGAACTGAATTCTGCTAACAACCTAACGAGCCTGAGAAGTGGACCATCAATCACACCCAAGAAAAGGCAAGGCCAAGACCAAGACCCGACTGCTTCGACCGGCAAAGTTACAGTGAGCCACTTTTGGATTCAGACAGTTTATTACTCACATAAGCAGCACGTGGAAGACTAGCCAAAGGCTCCGGCTGCCCACCGTCCTCGTCCCACACACCAGAAAGGATGACGCTAAGCAAAAGGGGCCAGGTGACTCTAACGCCAACTGTGCAACATCTCGTTGCTGAGGATCCAATTCCAGGCGACAGCTCAGCAGCTTTATATCCTACAAATCTATTCTGATGGGGGCAAGGGACAGGGAAGAAAGCCCCACACCTCACCATAACCTGGGAGGTGCTGAGGAAATGTGGGGAGACAGGTCCGGGGGAGATGACCTCACAGAAGCTCCCTACGACCCTCCCGTGCTCTCCTGCTCTGGGAGGATCCCAGGCATTCTGCCAAGGCTCAGACGAGCTGTGGTTCAAGCCTCTGCCTGCCTGGTATACGTGGAAACCTGCAGGGTCAGCGGAGTGCATGGCAGAGCCATTTCCATACACGGATTCTCCCTCGGAGCCTCCAGATCAGGCCTCAGGCAGGACACCACCTTGATTTCTTTCTCATGAGACCCAGAGTGAAGAAATCAGTCAAGTCTGCCCAGACTTCTGACCTACAGAACTTTAAGGAGAATAGATTTGCATTGTTTTAAGGTGCTAAGATGGCTGTAACGTGTTACACAGCAACAGGACACCGATGTGAGCTCTAAACGCCAGAACAGTCAGGACCTTCAACTGAATGCTGTTGTTGGCATTTCAGATGTTGGCGCTCTCGGAAACTGGATGCATCCCACGTCTACTTTCAGAGAAGTTCCCTCCTGTCTTGATTTTTTGCTTTACCGGTTTCTTCTTCAAGTTCCAGAGTGAGTGCTTGTCATTGGCTTTGCGATCATGTGCCCATGCGCTAACTACAAAGGGGGCTTGGAAAGGGAGTACCCGAGCTTCTAGAACGACAGGTAGGCTCTGCGTCTCTTCCACTCATAATATGAGAAATTCCCCAAATACTGAAAGGAGATTCAAATTATAATCAGGAAGAAAGTGTTACTACTGCTACAAACCACTCTTTTGTTATCCAATATCAAGACAGACGCTGGGCTCCTATGGTTTCAATATTTCAATATTTCAGGAGAATAGTGCTTCCACTAAAAGACTCAGCAGTGGTCCCACTGAATCTGAAGCTGTAACACACCTGGCTACCCTGAGCTTTTCCAGCAATTGACTAAACAAAAAGAACTGTCTGTGATATAGGAATATTGCTGATTAATACGCTGCGCTGCTGCACAAGATGAAATCTGTGAGATGGTTATTGTGTGTGTAAAACGCAGAGGGGATCCCACACTTGTGCCTTCAGGCAGCAAGAGCCCCACTTCTGGTTGCTGGTGTGGAGTGAACTCCAGTTCTGTGTACAACACCCCTATCTTGTTTGGTGTTTTCCCCTAGTTAACACTGGGTCCTAACAAGGCATTCTACTGACTTATAGAACCAGCTGCTTCTAGATGCTGGACTGGAGGGTTAGACCAGTGAATCCCAAGGGCCTGCATTCTTTCACTGTAAAGTGAATTCACTGAAAAGTGAGTTCCTTGGAATATTACTCTATTTTCTAAAATTTATTTGAAGTGCTTCAGTTTGGCAGTGTAAGGTGTGTGTGCACATCTAAATTAACATTGATCTAGAGTGCAGGAATGGTCACATAACATGTGAAGTAAGCTGCTTGGTAACTTGCATTTCAGAATATATCAGAACTGGTTGGTTAGAATCTGAAAACCTTATTGTATAGATCCCCTTACACATATCAGTCTGATTTGGCACTGGAGGGTTTATTAATTAATGTAAAGGATATGAAATTATGTCATTGGAGAAATGAATGGTGTCAGTATGTGTCAGGCAGAAAGATGTGTACAGAAAAATCTACACTCGCAGAATTAACACTCTGACAATCCCAGCAGGCTAATATTTTTTGAGTAGTATCCTAGGTTTAGAACTCCACTCATTCCAGAGTTCCCCACTTGAGAGAGAATTCTTTGCTCTAATCAAACTAGGAACATAGCTGTTTCTGCCATCAGAATACTTGTTGTGGCTGGATGAGCCTTTAGTTCAAGAGACTCGTGGAGTGCCTAGAGAACAGAGTGGAAAGGATGGAGAGTGGGGACTTCACCTGACTTGCAAGACCTCATTATTCACATATCTTGATGCCTGCTCACTAATCGATACTGGTACTTAGGTATGGTTTTTGCTTTCTTTAAAACATAATATCTGGCAATAACACTGCAGAGAAAACAAACGGTTCCAACCATCACTAATCACCAGAGGCAACCAATATTCACCGAAAAGAATCTAACAACTTGAATAGCGGATTAGCCTAGGTCAGCCTTAATAAAGATATCATTAGGGTGAATAATGCATTCAGTAGGGCCACAGATGGTGATGGTGGCGCGTATATAGTGGGCAGGGGTCAATTTTTCTGGTTATTCTCTGGATGGTTTCAATGATATGCAGGAATGAGTTGGCTTATGTCAACTCTGTCTCCTTGTGGATGGTGCCTGCTTCCAAATGTATCAAAATAGGTCATTTGTCACTTTCAGTGCCATCCTTTGTAAGATGCTGAATCCCTGACCCAACCTACTAAGAGCTTCCACATCCTTGAGATGCCAAATGAAGCTGTACTGTCCTTGAGTCCTCCAAGTGCTAGACCCGTGTGATAACCTGGAGAGCAACAGAGAGGATGACCATCTTCCTGACTCTGTGTAGACGTTCTCACCTGGGTGCTTTCTGGGCTCAGAACCTCACAAGATCTCTCAAGGAAATAATGATTTTATCCTGTGGTTTTTAACACCATTCTCCATGAGAACTGAAAAACTGCAGCTCAGAAAACACTGAGAGTGGAAGCCATTGTTCCATTACCCTTTTACACCCAATGCCTCTGTATAACATGACTTCCTCCAGGCAAAAACAAACAAGCCATGTACATAAACTCACACAGACAGACACTGAAAGAGAAATAAGTCCTCACGCTTGAGTTTACGTGTGGGGAGAGCGATGTTTCGGAATCCCATCCGTCTGTCTTTAGGATGAGGTCATATTTCACTAATACACACCAAGGTGAAAAAATTCTATTTTGTAAAGATTAGTCATCATTCAATCTGGTGTAATTTCCTTGTTGTCCTTAAAGTCTTCTGATACTTGGAATACTTCAGAACTTTTAGTAGAGCTGACACCTGCAAAGGCAACATCGCCATCTGCAGATACCCTAAGGTAGCTCATAGGGTGGTTATGTTCAAGCCCAGAGAAATATCAAGTTGGGCCCAAAGGCAGTGTTTTAAGCTTTAAAAAATAAGTTCTTAACCTTTTTAAATCAAGAAGTTTCACTTTAAAATATCCGGATTTCTGGATGTCTTAAAAAAATGCACCCTCATTCCTAGATGGCAGGAATAGGCTAGGACTTTTAGAGGGGACATCGGTCTCCAGGTTTTTATACTTTCCACTTGCCCACTTCATTCTGTAGGTATTTATGCTTGTATTCTCTGCTTTACAACCTCACTCAAATGGCGTATTCACGTAAGTGCCCAAACGAATGCTACAGAAATCAATCTACCAAAAGCTCTACGAATACCTTATCGTAGACTCTTGGCCATAATTTCATCTTGTCCAGTGGTTTCCAAAAATCTGGTCATGAACCAGCCCCTGGATGGCTGCAGGAAAATTAACTGGGGGAGTTTTCTGAATTTAGGTGACCAGGCTCCTGCCCTCAGAGATGTCCATCTAGATGGACATCTACATGTTTTAAAACATCTAGCGCAATTCCATTGCACAAACGTGTTGGGAACCATTGGTCTCCTCCAGCCCTTCTTACCCTGGAGTGAGGGAGGGATGGGAGGGGCATGGAAGTGCACTGACGTGACTGCTTAACAGGTCCAGGAATACTGGTAAATAAAATTAAATTTACTGGCATTAGTAATGTTTTTTTGATCTGCTAGAGAAGTCCACTGAATGAAAAGATCAAGATCTAAAAGAAAGATGGCTGAAGCCAAAATTACAGAAGCAAAAGCAGCTCAGATGTCTCTGTCCCAGGTCTCCTCTGTTTTCTCCAATCTATTCTCTGATAACACAAGCACCCCTGCTTCTTAGTTACCCAAGCTTCTTGTAAATTTTCAAAACCCTCAGCAGGGAGGTAAGCAATTGAGTGATTATTCGGTTTGATATTTCTCTAATTTTACCTCTTCTACTTTTTTCTTTAAGCCCCTCTGTCCATAGATATTCTCTGAGGTCTTTGCATAGCATCAAGATAGAACACTGACATTCCGATGGGAGATCCAATAGATCATTATAAACTTTGATAAACTCAACTTTGATATTGATCAATACTTTTCAGGTCTTTCTCAGTAGTTTTCGCTGGATAATGTCCCACATGTGTTTCCTGATGTACATATTTGTTACACTCAGAGGAGGTGTAAGGAGGACAGGATAAAAAGAAATTAGAGGCTTCTGATTAGAGTCCAGAATTCCTGTGGATTCAGGAATCTGGTCAATGTCTTTACAAAACATCACCTCACTCAAACCTCTATCAACAGCCTTGAGAAAGTAAAGCGTCAGTATCCTAAGAGACAAAGGAAAGCAATCATGTTCTGGTATGTGGGCTTAATCGAAGGAAAAATTGTTCGGTGAGACTAAGCACCTTACCCATTGCTGGAAGCCAGATGCTGCTTCTGAACTAATGGCAAATGGAGAAGTTTCTCCTGAATTGTAATGTGTCCTTTTATCTGTATGAATATTTCAATTCTCAAGTTTGATAAAGCAGAAGGAATGCAACGTAACTTCTGTGACCCTGCTGGATGCTACCAATGCAGCAGCAGCACTGATTACATAAAATACAGGGTGCAGGACTTCGTGAGGAAAGCCATCCATATGTTCAGGTCCTCTCTCCTCCCTTCCTGCCTCCTTCTCTCTCCTTTTTCCTATTCCTCCCCTCCTTCCCTCGCATCACTTATCTTTCTCCGTGCAAAACAGCACCCCAAACAGAGTAACTTAAAACAACAAACATTTATTTAGCTTACAGTTCTGTGCATCAGCACCTCTGTACTCAGTTCGGATCCTTAATGCACCTGTGGTCAGCTTCTGGCCAGTGAGCAGGCTCTGCCTCTGAGGGTTGGCTGCTTCTTAGCTGAGGTATTGGGGACAACAGAGAAACTATCTTTCAATGCACAGCAGGCCAGCCTCTGTCAGTTCACGCGGTGGCTGGGAGGGTTCCGGGAGAGAAGGAGGCATGCAGGGCCTCTTGAGAAGTAAGCCCAGAACTGGTACAGCATCATTCCTGCCATGTTCTATGGTCAAAGCAGGTACAGTCCAGATGCAAAGACTGAGAAATAGGTTCTGCCACTTGCTGGAAGTCCTGTAAAGTCACACTGCGAAGAGGCATGGATAAAGGCATGGATAAAGGTCGGAGTGGAGGAGTATAGCATTTTTTTTTTTGGTAATCTAGCATCTCCCTCTTGCAGTTTTCATGAGTCTCTTGGCGACTTACAATTATTGCAGTACCTGAAGGTGTAGGTGCTACAAGGAGTATCATGTTGCTATATTCAAGCTCCTTATACTCTACCGGGAAGAAAAACATCAGCACCCCGCTTATAACCATCAGACACACACACGCTAGAGAGACGTGGCTGCGAGGTTACTGGAAGTGCGGAGCATCTGAACCACGATGAACTGTGTTTAGCTACCTCAGCTCCCTGTCTATTTCCACCACGGTCTACGCTCTTCGGAGGGGTTTTTCCAAATCCTCTTTAATCTTGTCCCACCCAACTTAGACAACCTCTTGAATTTTAAGCATGATTTTTAAAGATTTTGTTTTTGATGTGGCACGTTTTTAAAGTCTGTGTTGAATTTGTTGCAATATTGTTTCTGTTTTCTGTTTTGTATTCTTGGCTGCGAGGCATGTGGGATCTTGGCTCCCCGACCAGTGATCGAGCCTGCACCCCTCCAAGTTGGAAGGTGAAGTCTTAACCACTGGACCGCCAGGGAAGCCCCTAAGCATTTTATTTCTAACGATATTAAACATATTTAAAAGCAAGAAGAACGGTACAAGCATCCTCCATATCTCACCACCTGAATCAAACAACTGTCAACATTTTGCCGTATTTGTATCATATATACATGCTACACAGCTCACATACATAGACATATGTATAATATTAGAAAACATAAAATCCATACACAAATTTTAAAAATCAGACATTTTCCACTGAGAGAAATTTATAGTTCTAAGTGCTTATATTAAAAAAGAACAAATGTCACAAATGAACAGCCTAACTTTATACCTTAAAGAACTAGAAAAAGGAGATAAAACTAAACTCAAAGCTAGAAGGAAGAACACAGTAAATATAAGAGCAGAGAGAAATAAAATAGAGAACAGAAAGACAACAGAGAAAATCAATGAAACCAAGATCCTTGTTTCTGCTTCAAAAAAATCAGAAAATTAACACTCTTTAGCTAGATTAACTTAACAAAAAAAGAGAAAAGTGTCCAATAAATAAAATCAGAAACGAAGTGGGGACATTAATACTGACTTTACAGAAATAAAAATAGTCACAAGGGACTACTATGAAGAATTACATGCCAACAAATTTGATAACCTGCAAGAAATGCACAAATTCCTAGATGCGTACAACTTACTAAGTCTAATCATCAAGAAGTAGAAAATCTCAACAGACCACTAAGAAATAAGGATATATCATCAGCAATTAAAAAAAAAAAAAATTGCAACAAACAAGTTTCGGGCCAGATGGCTTCACTAGTGAATTTTACCAAACATCTGAAAAGAATTAACAGAATCTCAAATTCTTCCAAAATGCTGAAGGGGAGGGAACATTTCCTAATTCATTCTGTGAGGGCAGAATGACCCTGATTCCAAAGCTGGACAAAGACGCTACAAGTATTAGCAATACTAATATTGCTAATGAATATTGATCCAAATATTCCCAACAAAATACTAGCAAACTGAATCCAACATCATGTTAAAAAGATATGCCCATGATTAACAAGGGTTTATACCTGGAAGGCATGGTTGGTTCAACACACAAAAATTGATCGATGTGAAACACCACAATAACATAAAGAACGAAAATTATTATTCAAAAACGATTTTGAAAAAATTCAACACATTTTCATGATAAAAACACTCAACTAACTAGGAACTGAAGGAAACTACCTTAAAATAATTAAATTCATATGTGAAAAACTTACAGCTAGCATCATGCTCAATGGTGAAAGATGCAAAGTTTTTCCTCCTGCAGTAAGAATAAGACAAAAAGCCCTACTTTTGCCACTCCTATTTAACACAGGACTGGATGTCCTAGCCAGAGAAATTGGGCAAGAAAAAGAAAGAAAGAAAAGTCATCCAAATTGGAAAGGAAAAAGTAAAATATCTCAGTTCACAGACAACATGATCTTATATGTAGAAAACACTAAAGATTTTTTAAAAACCTGTTAGAACTAATAAACTAATGCAGTGAAGTTGCAGGATACAAAGTCAACATGCAAAAATCAGCTGCATTTCTGTACATGGACAGTGAACAACTCAAAGAGGAAATTAAGAAACAATTACACTCTCAGGAGCATCCCTAAGGTTAAATACTTAAGAATAAACTTAACCAAGGAGTTAAGAGACTTGTCCATTGAAACTACAGAACACTGCTGAAAAAAATGAAAGAAAACAAATGGAAAAATATTCTGTGCTCCTGGATTGGAAGGCCCTGTATTGTTAAGATGCCAATACTACCCAAAGCAATCTACAGCCTCAGTGCAATCCCTATAAAAATCCCAATGACGTTTCTTGCAGATGCAGAAAAATCTATTCTAAATTTTATATGGATTCTTAAGGCACCCTGAATACTCAAAACAATATGGAAAGAGAAGAGCATGACTGGCAGTCTCACACTTAAATGCCTGTCAGTGAGTGAGTGGATAAACAAAATATGTTTTTATATATGTAGAAAGGAATATCACTCAACCTTAAAAAGAAGGAAATTCTGACACACTCCATAACATGGATAATAAACCTTGATGACGTTATACTAAGTGAAATAAACCAATCACAAAAGGACAAATATTGTATGATTCCACACATATGAAGTTTCTAGAATGGTCAAATTCTTAAGGACAGAGAGCGGTACGGTTGTTCCCAGGGTCCTGGGGAAGGGAGGAACGGGAAGTCAAGTTTAGCGGCTACCAAGTTTCAGTGTGGGATGATGCAAGCAAGTTCTAGTGATGGGTAATGGTGACGGCTGCACAACAATGTCGACTGTACTTAATGCCATTGAACTGTGTGCTTAGAAATGGTTAAAAGAATAAATTTTATGTTATGTATATTTTATCACAATTTTAACAAAATAACTCATTGGTGATGCTGAGTACTTTATACTGCATCGTACCAGGAGGCACAAAATGACTAGTTGCCTCATTACTCATGAGAGTGACAAACAGATCTCTCCATTGTAAAGGTACATTTTCCCCTTTACAACTGGGAAGTACTCAGGGTGGCAGTATTTTCAGCACACCCACTTTTCACTTAATGATTTTAGCATCCACCAATGGTCCTTGCCTGGGTCGAGCATCTTATTCAATGGTGGTGTTCTTCTCCCTGTCATTTCAGCTATAATCATTAGCTGATTTTCTTTTATAATAAAACAGTGTTTCCTCACCAATTAGGGCCATTTGGTGACATTTCATAGTCACTAAAAGAAAAGTATAAACGCCTAATTCTTTCTTGTTGATTTACTTTTAAAGAAGTTGGTGTAACTGTCTATCATCTCCAGTGAAAGCTTTTTTTTTTAATGTGTAAGTTCAATTTCAAATGCAAATTTTAATCCACAATGAGATGTATCTACATCTATCTATCTATCTACCTATCTGTGTGTGTGTGTGTGTGTGTGTGTGTGTGTGTGTGTTTCAGTGCACTGAAATTTTATATATTCAACATGCTGCGATGACATGCATTTATTATTATTACTTTTGCTCATATTGTTTCAAGTTTTGTCAGTAAAAGCCCTTTCAACTGGGTCCTGGGTCCTTCTGACAGAACTCCATTGGTCTTTGAAGGCCTCTGCTTTCTGGTATAAAAATGTCCCAATACCCTGTACTTTCCCTATCAGATCTGAAGGCAGCCATTTTAAGAAAAGAACTCTGTCCCCCTTAAAGGAGAACAGTATTTAGAAAACACACTTTGGATACGAGTGGTGCTCAGTTCTACTTGGATATTACTGCTCATCAGCCCTTTCATGAATGCATTATTTTTTTTTTAAATCTTGACTTTATACAATTTTCATTTCAAGTTTAACATAACAAAAGATTTAACTTAGTTTCTCGAACTTTAGATTTGCATCTCTTTTCCCATACACTGAAATCATGACATATAATATGGAAATGACTATTTGTAGCATAATACAATATTCACAAGAAAGTTTCAAAATCATAAAATAAAATATTACCACGGGACTAAAACTACTGAATAAAGTTTAAAATTTCTTTGTACTTCTTTTTAAAATAAGTTTATCAGTTTTTAAAAATTGTGGTAAGAACATTTAACACGAGCTCTACCCTCTCGGCAAATTTTTCTGTGTATAATGCAGTACTGTTAATTACAGGCACGATGCTATAATGATTCTGTGGTGACATCTCTTAGTAAACTTCATACAGACTTAGCTTAGCCATGAAGTATTCCAAGTTTTCTCCAGAAATCTTCAGCCTTTTTCGTGTTACTTAGAGTGCCTGTTGTTGAACACATACTTATGAACTGTAGGACATCATAACTCTCTGTCTCAGGGTAGCCCCGCTTCTCAATAACCTGTTTCGCTGTGTAACCCGTGAGAAGAAGGGCTCATCAGTCCACACCTGACATCCTCTGTTGCATCTGTTCTTAGGAATCTAGGATTGAAATCCACATGATTGATTTCTACCTTAAAATATCTCAGCATTGTGAATCCTAAAGATTTTCTGAGCTTTAGGTTATCAAACTCTCTCTGTTCTTCTACTGTTAATTGACAGAGCAATTCTCACGAATCCTCACTGAGCCCAAACTGCCTAGTTCTGGGAATATAAGAAAATTTTAAAGTGATTGGATCATACTGGTTCAGTAACACTCACACATGCAAGTACAGGTCTCTACCAAACATTGACTCAAACACTGACTATCTTGCTGAAATAGTGTTTCTAATTTGAGAAAGGAATCACATTTGGATTATTCCAGTGACTTATATGATCAATACAGTAGAATTCTTGGCTTGTTAAAATTTTAGGTTTCAGGAATTTTGTTCTTTTCAATATCTACTGCTTTAAACTTCAAGTGAAGAATATCTTAAAGCAAATTCTCTATTTTTTTTTCTGGGAAAATGTATGTATTTTAAACCAAGAGTTCGTTGTTTTGGACATGAACGGGGGTTCCCAACTCTTCTTATCAAGCGTATAATCTCAGCTATATGTGGAACTTAAAAACCTTGACCTCACAGAAACAGAAAGTTTCAAAATAATAAAATAAAATAAATATTACCACGGGAATAAAACTAACTAAATAAATAGCACCATGGGAATGGTGACTGCCAGGGCTTGAGGAGTTGGGGAAATGGGGAGATACTGCTCAAAGGGTGCAAACTTTCAGTTATAAGATGAATAAGATCCAGGGCTCCAGGGTACAGCGTGGTGACCATAGTTAACGATACTGTACTGGATACTTGAATGTTGCTATGAAACTAGAGCCTTAATGTTCTCACCATAACAACAGAAACAACAATAAGAAAATGGTAATTACGTGAACTAACCTTGTTAACTAACCTTATTGTGGTAAACATTTAGCAATATATACATGTATCAAATCATCACCTTGTATACCTTAAACTCACACAATATCATTATGTCAATTATATCTCAATAAAGCTAGAAAAAAAGAATTCAGGAAAACTTAAGGAAGAGGTAAACATAATTATTCATTTGGTCAACATTAAGGGATACTGCATTATATATCTTTTTTTTTTGGCGGTACACGGGCCTCTCACTGCTGTGGCCTCTCCCGTTGCAGAGCACAGGCTCCGGACGCACAGGCTCAGCGGCCATGGCTCACGGGCCCAGCCGCTCCGCGGCATGTGGGATCTTCCCGGACCGGGGCACAAACCCGTGTCCCCTGCATCGGCAGGCGGACTCTCAACCACTGCGCCACCAGGGAAGCCCCATGGGATACTGCATTATAAAAGCTTATAACTCAACCAAAGACAGCGTGACCTCAAAGTCCTGAGTGTTATTTCTTTAATAAGAAATCATTCAATTCAGTCCCTCCACCCCACCACCAAAAAAATACAAGAATCGACTCCTGGTAGGGGCTGCCCATGTTCTGAGGAACAGAAAATGTATATACACTGCATTTGTTGATGCTGTCAGCTTGATTACTCTACAAATGTGATTAAAGTCCAAATGAATTCTGAGTCTGAACAAAATGCAAGATCAGAAAGTATCAGGTGACAGGAAAACTCAAAACTGGCTTCTAGTTTGGCAACTGTTCTGGGTTATGATTTCTTCTGGACTGGGCTACATCCTGAATAAATCCCAAATCCTATTTTATGCAAGAATCTAAGCTCCTACCTTGGTCTTCCATGTCCTTTGTTTTGCAGTTAAAAGTCAGGAGACAAATGAGGAGGATTAAATCCATTCAAAGCATATGAAGAGAAGAGACCATTTTTTTCCCGGTGCATTTTTTAAAAGACGATAAGACCTATTAAGAGAGATTTGTATTCTGTCAGATTTATCTGAGAGAATGATATTCAACATTTCAACCCATTCTTGCTAACATTTCTGAAGAGAATTTTTCCCCTTTAACATAGTGAACTCATCTCTTTGGTTTAAAATCTTACGATGATGCCACGGACATCTGATGGACTAAATTAAACAAAGGAAAGAAACATTTCTTAAACAGGATTATCTACAGAGTTGTGACTGAATATATATTACTTTACTATTTTAAACTTTACTTCACGCTTCTTCTATGCCACATACATTTTCTTCCTACTCATGCAGTCTTGAATTACAATGTGGAACACGGAACAGATCTTCTGGAATCCAGGAGGCTGAAGTTGCAGCAACAGACATTTCTCCTTATTATGGAACTTTCTTCTTTCCCATTCTCAGCCCCTGGGCTTTGAGGTGACTAGAGAGTCCAGTGGAGCTTCTGAGGACAGAATATGACAATGGTCCACGCATTTCCTTCAAGTTGGAAGGACAACCAGGGAGCTGCTGGTAGCCAGGGAGCTCCCGATTCTCCCCTGGGGAGCAGGTTAATCCTGGCAGAAATCTCTAGATAGTGACTTGAAATCCTAACAGCCCTAACTATTTTCTCCATGACATTTTATTCACCAGCGAGTACCTGTGGACTAAGAGATTTCTTTCTTGGGTTCTCTTCTTAAATTTAACATCTCTCGTAAGAATCAATTGCAGCAACTCAATACTAGCAAGTCACCAATGAATTACACAACTATTTTCTGGGAAATTATAGAACAGAGATAAAGGGAAAAGTAGAGTGATGGATTCTGAGTGGAGGAGCCTGCGTCACCGTCTCAGGAGGGCCCTGGTACAGGTGACCCGCACACAGACAGCATCGGCAAGTGGAGATGAGCCAGTCAGAGGAGGGAGAGACAGAAACTTTCCAAAGACAAATCGGGCGGTTGTTGACCCCTCCATGGGGCTGTGCGCTGCACGCATGTGATGTTTGTGTAAAGTGGAGTGGGGTGCAGAATGGCTTTTTCCTACCAGCCCATAAATCAGGGTGCAAAGCCATCAGCCTAGGATAGGAAAGGGCCTTTACCTTAATTTCATTTTCTTCCAGGGTTAAGAGGATACGGCCATTTTTGTTTAATCCTGTGGACAAGTTCCTCCTAATTCACCACTGTGGGCACTTGCAGTGGCTTAAGAGTAGAAGAGAACTGAAGAACTATGAACAGTGATGCAGGAATATCACATTTCAGAAAACTGTGGTAAGAGGTGAAAGAAATGTTGAGACCCTCAGCTCAAGCGGACGGCAGGGCGCGTGTCAGTGACCTAACGACACTGGGGGACCCCTGAGCTGCCCCTCCTGCCTCTCTGCTCTTCTCAAGCATGGGCCTGGCTGCCCCTTTGCCTCACTACTTTTCATGCCTGCTATGTCCCCCGACCTGGACAGCAGCATGTTTTTCTGTAGTTGGAAGGTGTAGATCTGTTCCAGCCCTGCCGCCTCTGACTCATTCCTAATGTGTAACTTTAAGGGATTATCTTTGTCTCTTTGAGAGATGGTACCAAGTGTTTATCACTCATGTTTTGGAGACACCAGCATCCTATTCCTATCATCTGAATAGTGTTTTCTGATTAACCAAGTCTTTTTAATAGTTCTTTCTTTCTTTTCTTCCCTTGTTCCCCCAAATTGAGGTATACTGAAATGTTTTCTGAATTTGTCTTTAACATGCTCTGTTCCACCAAAATCTATAAATCAGGTAAATATAAGCAATGAAACTAAAACGGTATATTTTACTCCATGTGTGCTTTATATTTTTTTCTGTGACTGACGGATTGATTGATGTATTTTGGGCTTTAAACAAACAAAACTTTTCCTATTGCAGATCCATGGCTTTATTGTGTTTTCCCTTAAAGATTTAATAAAATCCTGCCTTTTAGCACTTGGTTTGGAGCTCCCAACCCTATAACAAAACAAAACAAAAAACCTATTAACCTTGCTCAAAACTGTTACAATGTAAGTTTCTTCCTCAAATAGATATGCTGCTCCAGACTGAATAGTCGCCCTGGAAAACTTTACAGCCCTGCTAGACAGCTGTCAGCAGTGAGAAGTAAGGGGATTTAAGCTCAGGAAGTGAGAACATATTGACATCAACCACAGTATCACGAAGCTGATGAGAACTTGCCTCTTTAATATTCAGAGCAATGGGCCTGACGTGAAGAAGAAAAAAACACATATATTTTCCCAGTAAATGGGACAAATTACCCCTTGGATCTAAAATCACACCCATTCACACTGACCAGGAAGATAAGGTAGAACTTCCAAATCAGCCCGAGGAAGATAGTGAGCGAAACTGTTAGTATTGATATTTTCCAACTATTCTCAGTATGCATGTACCTTAGAATTCTTGAACCTATACTTAGTGCATTTGACTTTACATTTTCCTCCAGAGAAAATTATCACTATTTACCAATATTCATGGCATTATGAAATAAACAGGAATTGGCTCAGCCTCCTTCATACTTTGGGATCTAGCATGGCATTATATGTTTGTTAGAGATTGCTAATTCCCTTCCCCCAACATCTGGTCTCCTCTTGTTTAAATAGGGAACTCTGATTTTCAGCTGAGCACACTGCAGCCCAGAATCAAAGACTCTACCCGCAACCTTCTTTACCAGCTAGAAATGGCAAAGCGATGAATCTTTACCAAGAAGACGTATGTGGAAATGTGTAGAATTGTGGAAAGGCTACTTGAAAAGTGCTGTCTCAGATGAGAGAGGACCCCTCTGTGCTCTTCTGTCATTTCTCCTTCTCACTCAACACAGTCATGCACATCACAAGGTGACCTTGGAAAAAAAAAAAAAAAAAAAAAAAAAAAAAAAAAAAAAAAA
>NW_006773421.1:1075166-1084561 GCF_000442215.2 Lipotes vexillifer | reverse complement strand
AAAAAAAAAAAAAAAAAAAAAAAAAACAAGAAAAAAAAGCATAGGCTGAAAATGGTGAGATGAAAAGTCAGGAGACCAAAGTCCTGATAGTGCCGTGGAACTCTCTCCCAGCCCAGAGCTGCTGACTCAGGACTTTCTCTATGCAAGAAAGAAATTTCTCTCTTATTTAAGCCACTGGTTGGTTGTTTGCTATATGAAGGTAAATCCTAAATTTTAAATATAAAGAATATCAATAACAGTGCTGTGAAGGGTCATACTGGAGCTTGAAATAAGAGGAAATTCAGTAATACTGATCCTGTCTTTATTTAAAAGTTCTGACGTTTTGTTTACATGGATTTTTGGCATACATTTTGATTTTTTAAATATTGCATTGGGATTCCCGCTTCTGAGAAGATAAATTAGGCAATCTCCCCTATTCCCCCTAAGTACTACTAAAAACCTTTGTGTTATATGTAATTATATGTAAACCACGGACTTTGGATTATACTGATGTGTCAATGTAAGTTTGCCAACTGTAAACAAGGTACCCCTCTGGGGGCGGATACTGATAAAGGGAGAGGCTGTGCGTGTGTCAGGATAAGGAATATATGGGAATCTCTGTACCTTCTACTCACTTTTGCTGTGAACTGAAAACTGCTCTAAAAAATAAAGTCTATTTTAAGAAAACCTGATAGAACTGAAAGGAGAAACAGAAGACATAATTATACGTGGAGAAATCAACACCCTTCTTTTAATAATTAATAAAATGCTTGGACAGAAAATCAGCATGAATATAGAAAAACTCAACATGACCAACGATCAGGACAGAATCCATTTTCGTAGAAAATAAACCACATTTGGGCCATAAATCCAACATCAATAAATTTAAAGAAAAATTAATTCAGATTGCATTGTCCAACTACAAATGAATTATATATAACCCCTTAATATACTTATTAAAATCAATATATTTAGCTCTCCTCATTCTCCAAATTCTTTCCAAAGATAATAAAAATTAAGGACATGCTTTTTGGGACTGATTTAAAAATTAATCAATTAGTAAGTATTATTTAATAAAAATGTCACATTAATTGTATTAAGTGTGTACAGCATGCTAGACAATGTATACATGCTAACTATTATAAAAGTTTTAAACAAACCTTCACAGAGGACATTTGCCGCTTAAGGTAGTAAATCGGGAGGAGATATCAAAATTCACTGTTGTGTGTCATAATACCCAACTCTAAACAGCTGCATCAAATAGAAGACATGAACTTTGAATGATCCCAGTGTTCTAGATACTTACAGACCTAACTGAAGACACTGTCCATAAAAATGAACAATGAGGCTTATTTCAACCAATTGTGCTGGATCCATGGGCTCATTCTGTTCTATCTACAATGCTAGTCTTCAGTTAACAAGTATCTGACACAGCCACCATTAACTGACTTTCAGGCACTTAAAATCCCTTTATTTCTTTTTCTATCCTTTATTTCTTTTTCTATGAACAACTAAGTGAATTTCTTCACTGCTGTATGTTCCCTTGTTGGCAAGTTAACAGAGTCAGATTTGCAATTTTTAAAAACGATATAGTTTTTCCTTCTCTTCTTTAGTCTGTCAGATTCTAAGCCCAAAGCTCTTGTATTCATCCTATACTGCCCCTGTGTGCCCAGCACTTTCATGGGCTATGAATAATGCAATATTTATGAACTCCAGTCCTGGCCCCTCAAGAGGCTATTCATCTGTTGAAGTAAATAGAGATGAAAATAATAACATGAAAAATATTTGAAGAAAACAGAAGATGTAATTGCTGAGGAGTGGAAGACGCTGAAAGCACTGGGGCCTTTACGGTAGAAGAAAAAGAGCAAAGAAAGAGACTCCAGGCAGGGATGCAGAAAATAAGTAACACCAAGTACACTAATGTTCCTGTATCAGAGGTTCATCAAGTTGTGGGGTCAGGTGTGGCTGCAGTTAGCATAAGGGATTTGTACTTTATTCTCCAACCTGATACACCAGGGGAATGTGCCCTATTCATCTCAATAACAGAAGGAGACATAACAGTGGTCCTCAAAAAAGGGCTAGGATGGGAGGGGAGGTTAAAAACTGACCACAGATTCACTGCCATAAGTCATGGGGATCTACTGGAGACCTTGGAACTGGGAGTGACGTGTAGTGACAGTGGTGTTTTTAAGAGGTTAATAAGAAAAGTAGAAGAGGGACAGTAGGAAAAGGGATGAAAAAATGATTACATATTTTAATCGACCCCAAAATTTGTTCTGAGTTGCTTATATTGTTGAAAGAAGCAGAGTGTGGAATTAGACGTGCTGAAGTGAAATGAAAGAAAGAAGTCCTCTGATGGAATGTGAGCTCTGTGACACAGAGCTGGGGTGTCTTTTCACAGCTCTGTCTGGAGAGCTTGGGTCAGTGCCTGGCACACCACAGATATACAATAAATATTTTTTTAAATAAATGAAAGTTAAATGATTGAATTAAAACAACACTGGAGAACTTCTGGATTGGGTTTGTAATATGAGAATCAGGCAAATCCAGGAAAGTTTAAATTATCCTACATTGGGCTTTCTTTGATACTAGTGTCCCTAGTTATCTGAGTGGGAACTAAATTTGAGGAAATAGAATCTTTTAATTTTTAAGTTTTGAGTTTCTTACCCTGATTCTGAGATTTTATTTTATTATGGAGAGTTAGAAAGTGTTTTAACAACTAAAACTAGTAGTTTCAGCAAAAGTTAGGTCCCTGAGTCATCAAAGCTACTGTCTTTATGTTGAGACTACTTGCTCAGAAATAAAGAGTCATTTAATATTCAGGATCTGATCTTGGATTAGATCAGCACGATCCAGATAACTACTGACCTAAAAACTTTTCCTTTCATAGCAAATTCACCTAAATTCACTGGTATTCAACCTCGTACACAAGAATCACCTGGGGAACTTCAAATACCTGTGCCTGCAGCCACCCTCAAGTATCCAGGTATCATTTGGTTTGGAAGTGGGGCCTGGACATCAGTATTTTTTGAAAGTTGCCAGGTGATTCTAATACAAAGCCATAGTTGAGGACCATTCCCAGGTAACTTCATCTCCTGATACCCCACCTTCCTAGTGCGCACACCAAACTGCACCACATGCTTCATTTTTCTCTGAAGGCACCAAGCCCTTTTACATTTTTGTGTCATTACTCAGACTGTCCCTTGTCATTCTTACTTCATCCAGTGAATAAAAGTTTATTGTCTTTGCGACTTGGATTAAATCCAGGTCCTCCATGACAGCTACTCTGTTTGCATGGCCAACTCTGGCATAACCCATTCCTCTCTATTTGATGTCACCACAGCTCTCAGCTGACTTGTTTACTGTTGTTCATTTAATTTCCTCAGTAGGTTCTGAGCTTGCTGAAGGCAAGAAACACAGTTCATTTCCTGTAGCATCCTGATCGCTTGTCAACAATGGTAAACAATTAATATATATCTGATGGAACGAAAATTGAGAATATAATACAGAGTAATTTCCACGTTATGTTAAAGTCCCATCCAAAGTTTTGTTTTAAAGCATCCTTTGTATGCATGTTATATATCACGACACAGAACTGAAAACTGAAGGTCCTATTTTCTGGTCTGGGAAACCCTTAGATTTCCCTGAACTTAAGTTTCTTCATCTTTGAAATGAGAGAATTGCTCCAAATAATTTCTATACTCTCGTAGATTCTGAAAGCAATTCGCAGAATATAAAATTATCAAATAGCCTAATGGGGTGGTAAGAAAACACGCAACTTCCTCTTTGTAAGCTATTTATATGCTAAATGCATATTAATCTCCTGAAATCATATCTTCATGGACTGGAACATCTCTGAAGCACAGAAAATCAAGATATTTGCTGACCTGTCAATCCTTTAATAAGCATCAATCACTTAATGGATGCATACCAAATGGCAGGAAAGTCACAGATGATTTGGTATTGTAGGTGTCTGCTTCACTTACTGATCATTTATCATCAAGCTGCAATAGTATTAACATATGCTGTACTCATGCTAACAGTGTTTGTTTGACAAACAACATTGATTTCCCCTTCATTACCCTAAAAGGTGAGTGCTAAGTGAAACTAATTTCAGAGGGACCACATCACTTATTCTGAGTGAACACAGGGGTCCTCACTCTAGAACAGAGAATTCCCAGTAGGAGGACAATACTGTATAGCACTTACTGAGCACTTTCTACGTACCTTACACTGTACCCTATTTGTTCTCCCTCTAATTTTATACTCATTAAGATGGCAAGATTTATTTAAAGATTTTATAATGAAAAAATTTAAACATGTAAAAAAGTAGACAGCATAATGTACTGAACATCCATGTACCTATCGCCTAGATCTAATAATTTGTTAACATTTTGCCTTTATCTATTTTGCTCTAGGTTTTTAAAACCAAATTACAGATATCATGACACTTGACCCTAAACTCCTTAGGTTACGTCTCAAAAAAAAAAAGCATAGGGCTTCCCTGGTGGCGCAGTGGTTGAGAGTCCCCCTGCCGATCCAGGGGACCCAGGTTCGTGCCCCGGTCCGGGAGGATCCCACATGCCGCGGAGCGGCTGGGCCCGTGAGCCATGGCCGCTGAACCCGCGCGTCCGGAGCCTCTGCTCCGCAACGGGAGAGGCCACAACAGTGAGAGGCCCGCGTACCGAAAAAAAAGCATAGTTCCTGAAATAACCATTCACAACACCACTATAGCACCAAAATATAGAAATATTTCCTTAATAGCATCTAATACCAAATTCACATTAAAATGTTCCCAATAATATTCAAAATGTGTGATATTAAAATATACACACCGTCCAAAGCAGTTCCCAGCCGGGCGTGAGAAGGCGGGCATCATGGGTAAGCGTGGGGCCCACGTGCGCGTTCACGGTCAGGGCCGGGCAAAGCCTGCGCAGCCTCAGGCTCCTCCGCGCGCCCCGGGGTCGGGGGCGGGGTCGGAGGTTGTCGGGAAAGCTGGACGGCCCATTTAGCGTCGCGGGCCGCCGCTGTCGCTCCAACGCCCGCGTGCAACCCGGCGAAAGAGGGACACGCGGCGCGCGCCTGGCCAAGCCAGTCCCCGCGGCACGCGGCGAGGACGGCCGCGGTGAGGCGGCACCCGCCCCGCCAGAGCGACAGGCGCGCCTCCCTGACCGTCTCGACCCCACAAGGGAGCTGCTCACCGCAGCGGGCACCCGAGAGGACGAAGGCACCGCTCAGCCCCCGGCACCAGAGGGGCGACCGCGCAAGGGCACTGCCTGGGGCGGACACGCTCCCGCACCAACGGGGGCGCGCAGGCGGCGGCGGGCCCGCCCCGCCCACCACCGCGGGGAGGGCCGCTTGCGAGGCACTTGAAGAGTTGAGAAGCGAGAGTGCCTGCTGCTCAGAGGACCCCGGCTCCTTCCACGCCGTGAGGCAGGGGCGGGAGACCGAGAGTCCGGCCGGTTGCCACACCCCGCCTTCCACGGAGAACAGGACGAAGAGCGGCCCTGTTGGCCGTGAACGTCCGTTCCTCGTGCGGCCTGGGAGAGCAGGACATCACCACATGGATCGATGGACAGGTTACTTATTTTTGACAACAGTTATTTATACGTGGAAGTTATACATCATAATACAACACTTTAGGGGGCGTGTCAGGGGCTTGATATCCCACTACTTATGATGTCAGGATTGATCATGGGTGATGAGGTGAGCGAGACACAGAGAACTTATTACATGCTCAAGTTGTTAAGAGGTCATAGCTAATAACGAGTGGAGTCAAAATTTGAACATGACCTGAAACCTTCCCCCCCCTCCAAGAATCTACTAAAAAAATGACACTTGGCACTTTATCTTACCACTGAGGACTTGATGACTGTGTTAAAGGAGAACGAAAAATGTGACCTGAACAGTTAGGAAAGGCTTTGAGGATTTAAACTGGATGTTCAACCTCTGTGGGATACCAGTAGGTATTAAGAAAGATGGTGAATTCATGCATCAAGATGGAATGGCTCATGCCATTGCAGAAAGGTTTCTTGAGTGTTCTGCTAAGTAGTTATTTAGTTATCAGTTACTCTGAAGGGCATATTACTCCATCTGTCAAGATAATGTCTTCTCTTGGTGCCATCGCAGCCCAAAGAAAAGCCAACGGGAAATTCAATCCTATCCTTAGGTACAGTGCTAGAATGCGGGGTGGGGCGGGGAGGCAAATGCTAGCGTTGTGGTAGACCAGGATATGAGTTGAGTTGATGTTAAAAATATTGGATAAGTGGTCTGGCTCTGCTAACTACCCCCTGGGACTTTGGCAAGCCTCACTGTATAAATCAGAAAGATAATAATAACTTTTTAGATTGGGATCCCTGGAGACAATCTGTGAGATGGGCAGTTGAATGCTGAAGGTTCACTGGGAAATAACACCTGGAATTCATACCTTTTAGGAAGTGAAAAAGCATTACTGGGCAGGAAGAGAAGCAACCTGCAATGTCCTGTATGCTTGGAACTAAAAGAGAAAATCTTGATTCCTCAGACTGCCTGGAAAGCTCTGAGACAGCAGAAGTGACTCACTTCCCTCAGTTGAAGACTAGTGCTCCCCATTTGTTTGAAGACTGTACAGAGACCTTTGTCTTTCATGGCAACACCCCCTCCCCCTCAAAATCTCCCGTCATGCCCCTTGATAGCCCTCGTTGGTTGAGGTAGAATAACTAGGATCAAGTCATAAGATATCTGCCCAGGAAGTGGATACGGTAAGGGAGGAAAGGGCCTATACACTGAAAGAGCTAAGGATTTCGTTGGCAAGAGCACGGGGCATACATGTAGGACTGACACCCACAGTAGGTACTAAATCAGAGGAGCAGACTTAAGAGTTAGCTGATTTTATGAAGGATTTATAGACATGGACACATAGTAGTTAATGCCCTGGTGAGGACCATAGGAGGTGACACGAATATCCTGATAGGATGCTCCTGAAAGCTTGGAGAAAGCTAAGGCCCACACTAAGTTAAAGTGAAATACTAGGACTTCCATGGCAGACAGTGGAAGGAGGGATCAAAATGCCCAGAGAAACGAGCATGTTGGAGGAAGGCCAACTGCATTCTAGAGTGTCTGAAAGACACTACAGTTCCCAAAGCAAGAAGGAATACGCTGGAGAATTGGGCAAAAATATCATGGAAAGCTGAGTGGTACTCTGCCTTCTGCAGGCCAGGGAAGAAGAGCAGGAGATGTTACACAGCGGGGCTCCTTGATAGCAGTGGGATAATAGGATCTGATGTTGTGGAGTCCAGGTGGCTGCACTTAGTAGAGTACAGTCAAGTGGGCACAATGATTGTAATCAGTTTCAAGGTCTGAGCAGTAGCAGAGGCCTGGCCTGTAGGGAGTTCTGAAAATGGTTACTAGGACACAGTATTCTTGGGGGCAAGATAGACAGGCAGCCAGCAAGAACAATACCTATTTTATACAACAAATAAGTCAAGAATAGACGATCAGGAGGCTGAGGAAAGCTACCCCATATGATGCTAAATGGTCAGCATCCTTGCTCAGTTTCCAGATGTGAGCCAGTTCTTGGGCCCAGAATCCATTTAATGGAGAAGAGGTGGGTCGAAATGAAGGATTCTCAACATTGGCAAGAACATACCTTAGGGATTACCCAGTCTTCCCCGGAGGGACCTACCACCATGTTCTCAGGTAAATGTATGCAGAGGAAAGAGAAATAGCACGTAGGCCTTTCAGGAGCTGTTAGAGACTGGGTCCATGCTGACATTGATATCTGGGATACAAAGTTATCCTGCCCCCCATTAGAGTGGGATATTTGGGGTTCAGATAATATGTGGAATCTTGACCCAGGCCTGGCTCGTAGTGGGTCTGCTAGGTTCTCATCATGGTTAGGAGCAGTATTCCCAAGTGGGAATATGCTGGCTTCAGAACCTGAAGATATCTAACAGGCATTGTGTTTCCTTTTTAGCGATCGAAGGTACCAGGTACAATGTTTCTTCTACTTTGGAGAGAATATCCTAGCACAACCTAGACCACCAAGTCCCTAATAACATTACTAATCGGGGAGCCCCTAGAGTGTTCATAGGGTTTACCTTCCATCCTCTGAAGCCCATTCTTACCGAGGCCCCCAACGTCATTGCCATTTTTTGTCCCTCTTTGATCAATTAACATTATATCCATAGAATGGACCAATGTAATATTCTGTGAAAAGGCCAGATAGTCCAGGGCCATTTGGAGGGTGGAAGGGATGACAAGTGACAGTGTAAGTGTATTCTGTGGTCAGTCAATCCCAGGGGAGCAAGATCTGTTTCTGAACCTCTTTTCTGATAAAGAGGAAAAATAAAGCATTTGCCAGATGAATAGCATGGATGCTCTTTGGAGGTGGCCACAGGCCACATTCTGGAAGGAAGCAAAATCTTAGGTGTGGAAGCTCCCTGAGGTCAAGGGCAATGCCGCAAGAGGAGCGCAGCTATGAGCAGTCAGAGCTAATACTCCCCTGTGGCTGCGGAGTTGGTGATGGGTCCAGACAAGGAGATCTGAGTGGGGACCACAGTAGCTTTTACAATAACTAATTCCCAGAGTCTTAGTGAGAATAAGTTATGTGAAACCCAGAAAGCATTATTAAGATTTTAATATTACATTTAGTTACTGGACTGAAGGAGAAGAAATCTAAATCTATTAAGTAATTTATTTTTTGGAAAGTTCTATTATTCCTATCAGTAACTTTTTCCTTATAGAAGTGGATCAGAAACCCAGAGTGTTCAGCAAGATCTTCATATTTTTTTCCAGTTACTGTATACTTTCAGTGTGTGTATTTTAAATTAATTTGACCTTGTCACTTGAAAAGGGTTCTCACTTGGATCCTGGAATCAACATATAGATGTGAATAGCCTTGTCCATACACAGAATGCTGACACTTTCCAGCAGGGGGGAAGACTTACCAATAAGAATTCAACACAGGGGACCTGGCAGACTTTTGCAGATAGAAGGAGCAGCAACCTGAATTAAGGCTTGTCTGTAACAGTGTTCCAGTCAGGACTAAATGCAATAATACACATACTGATTGACCTCGCTCCCCCAGCCTCACAGTCTGTATGGTGGTGTAGATTAGAACACGTTGATCTCTTTGTTTCTTTCTGCCTTCTGTAGTGCAGACAATTTCCCTTGGCCCTTGGGCAGCATTTCCAAGAGGCAGAAGAGCTCATCTCAAAGTCTTATCATAGACTTTGCCTTGGTGAATAAAGAATAAAATCTCACTCTGCCCGTCTTTCCCACATGCTTGGGATCTAAATGTTGGAGAAGCAACTCACACTCTCCGTAGGTCTCAGTCCCACTGTTTTGAAATGAAGTTGAACCCCTGATAACTGTGGACACTTTCATCTCTGAAATTGTTCTCAAGGTCCTGATATCATCTTTCTGTACTTAGGTTA
>NW_006773421.1:1063286-1075156 GCF_000442215.2 Lipotes vexillifer | reverse complement strand
TTTCCCTACCCTTGGCCAATGCATCCCACATTCAGTGGTGTTTGAAACAAAAATCATAGTATTAGTATTAGTATTATTTTATAAAAGTAATACATGATTTTCAGAAATAAGCATCTCCAGATGTAGAGAATGGACTTGAGGACATGGGGAGGGGGAAGGGGAAGCTGGGACTAAATGAGAGAGAGGCATGGACTTACATACACTACCAAGTGTAAAATAGATAGCTAGCGGGAAGCAGCCACATAGCACAGGGAGATCAGCTCGGTGCTTTGTGACCACCTAGAGGGGTGAGGTAGGGAGGGTGGGAGGGAGAAGCAAGAGGGAGGAAACATGGGGATATATGTATATGTATAGCTGGTTCACTTTGTTATAAAGCAGAAACTAACACACCATTGTAAAGCAATTATACTCCAATAAAGATGTTAAAAAAAAAAAGTGTCTCTAGGAATCCAAACACTTAAAAGTAATGGTTAAAGCACAAAATTACCAGTTGAAACTAGGAACTAGGGAAGTGGTGTTCCTTTCCCCAAACTCATTTGTGAAAGGAAGCTGGGAAAAGCTACTGCAGATAGTTACCAGAATCTGTGACTTCCATGAGGCTGCATCTTTAGAGAGGGGAAGAAAGGACATAGGTGTAGACTTAAGACCAAATCTGAGACAAACCACCCATGGGCACAGTTATGAGATCTATGATATCTTAAGATCACTAATATAAGACTAAGTTCTGAGCTGAGAGCTTGGAAGAAACTGAGTAAAGACAGAGACTGCCAACTAGAGAGTAGGCGCAAGTGAAGAGTAAAAAGGAGATATTCTCCCCTCCACACGTAGCCGCAAACCACAATCCCAAACACAAGTAAACAATTCACGCTAAGAAAAAATACGGAATGTCAATATCCAGAACATAAATGTTCTCTAGATGATATTAAACAAATAAAACATTCTGAGAAATTTCTATAAATGTTCACATAACCAGGGAGTTAAGTGTATAGTGAGTATCAACGGAAAAGAAAAAAACACAGGCATGAAACCAGAACAGGTGGAAAAATTAGAAATGTAGTTACTGAAGTACATATTTTTAAAAAAAATAGTTAAGCTCTAGACTGAACACAGGCATAAAACTAGTAAACTGAGAGGTAGTACTAAGGGAACTATGTAGAATATGTGGAGAGACATAATGCATACTTAAGAGGCATGGGGCACAAATGTTGAGACACCAACATACATATGAAAGAATTTTAATAATAAAAGGATAGAGGAGCTTCCCAAGAAACCATATTTGGAGACGTAATGGGTAAGGATTTTCCATATTAAAATAAGATGAGTTTCAGATTGAAATTGCGGTCTGTATGATGAGAAGGATGAAGAAAAATAATCTGTAGACACAATGCAGTGAAACTGCAGACCACCAAGGAAACAGGGCCTGTTGAAAAGCTACCAGAAAACTGAATGAAAAGAGAGGGAATTGGCTCTCTTCTTAATGGAGATGGAGGGGGTCTTGATCTATTTTGTGGTATTTAATTATGTTTTCCATAAATAGGTAAAACTATACTATACTGTTTAGAGGTATAATACCCCCTGGTAAAACTCCTCTAATTAAAAAAAAAAAAACCTCAAAACATGACAATCTTAAATGTCAAGATATTGGTTACTTCTCGAGAGAAGAGAAGAGACGGGGATTGGGACCAGACACCTCATTAGCTTCTAAGATGCTGGTGCTATTTTATGGGTTGGCCGAGATAGTAGATATACGGGTACTTACCTTCCTTAAACAAGGTATAAATATTTAATGCACCTTTCTGAATGTGTGATATATCTGAAATGTTTTAAATGTGGAAATTAAAAAAATTCCTACCAGAAATGGCAGATTTCTAACTAAAAACAAAAAAGGTAGACTGACAGTTTTCTCAACAGTATAATAAAGGGCAGAAGACAATGTAGTATCTTTCTAGTTTGAAGGAAACATGCTCGACAACTCAGAATTTTATACCCACCTATAACTTATTTAAAAATTAGGGGGTAAAATGAAGACATTTTCAAATAGAGATTAAGAAAGTTAACCATTCATTCATAATCTCTCTCTGAAAGATATTTTTAAAGTAATACTTCAGCATGAAGGAAAGGAAATGCTGAGGAAAAAAAGCAAGAATGCAAGAAATCACAGTGACAGCAACATACATAAAATAGAATCATAAATTTGGTTAACTGGTAAAAATTACTATTTTCATTAAAAATTAGCAATACAGTCTCTAAACACCTAGCAAGATGCAGGGAGGCGAGATACTTGATTTAAATGTAATTTAAGTGTGTTCACGTTCTTACCTTTTCAGAAGTTAGCTACAGATACTCAATAACTTTAGACTTTGTTAGGAAAATTATAGTTAATTATGTATTTTAAAATAATAAATATTTATTATAGAAAATTTGGAAAATAAAGAATGGATCAATATAGAAATGAAAATCTCATATAACATTGTCACCCAGAGAAACAAAAAATATCAATATTTGATATAATTCCTTAACATATATATGTAATTTCCTTATGTATGTAATCCCTTCATATATATTTGTGAAGGGATTACATAATGCATATATATATTAGAGTGTATATATATATATATATATATATATATATATAGAGAGAGAGAGAGAGAGAGAGAGAGAGAGAGAGAGAGAGATCTCCACAAAATTGTACAATGCTGTTATACTGCACACACATGGTCCAAATGTCAGCTGTATCCCGCCCTGCCATCACGCATATCTGTGAAGCTGCCCAAGTTCCAATAGCAGGGCTGACTGTCATTTGAAGTCCTCTACTATTCCTGTCCTTTCCCCAGTTTTCTATGTCTCTCTCTTTCTGTCTCTCTCTTCTTTCTCTTCCCTTTCTCTCTCTGTCTTTCTCTCTCTCTCTCCTCTCCTCTCTCTGTCTCTCTCTTCTCTGTCTCTTCTCTCTCCCTCTCTGTTCTCTCTCTCTCCCTCTCTCCCCCTCTGTTCTTTCTCTGTCTCTCTCTCTCACTCTGTTCTCTCTCTGCTCTCCATTACCTGTGTTACAACCTCATCCCTCCTTATGTTTCATGCAGCCCGATGCCACCATCACTCAGGTTCCCTCAGGATTGACCTTTTTCATGCCAACAACTTAAAAGTGTTATTTTTCCAGTAAATGTATTGACTTTCCTAACATAATATATTCTCACTTCCTTACATTATTTGGTATCCCTTTCAGCACCCATTTTTTAGAAAACTGAATATGTTAAGGAGAATAATACTTGAAATTATGATTTTTGTTATTGCCACACAATATTAAATAAATATGCAGTATTTGCTTATATTCCTCACCAGTATACAGAGGTCTTATTACAGTTCCTTAGGACATGTTGACTCTGATATATCCTTAGAAGAAACATTAGGAATGTTCATTTCTCTCATCCAGTGCCCTCACTTCTCAGACTTTGTCATGTATCGAATATTTTCCTTTTCCAAGTAAGGATTGGTAAGCATCTAATCTAGCAGTGAGTAAACATATATCTCCACTTCTTAAAAGCAGTTAGCCCCATGATAAAAATGAGCAGCTCTCTCTATAACAGGCCGTACACCTGAGGAAATCATGTATATAAAGTATTAAAAATAATTAATAAAATCTCCCATTTCCACTTGAAATGCTAGAGTTCACTTCAAGAAGGAGTTTTGTTATCATCTTGTAAGTGTTAAAAGTCCCCGGTGCATACATGATTGTCAGTGCACACCTTCAAACCCACCTAAACTTAGGTGCTACACTAGGTTTACAAGAACGATGAGCCCCGTCTCTGAGCAGTTTAATATGAACAATAAGTGTGAAGTCGATTTTTATCCAGAACCTCACAACTAACTAGTACATCTACTCCCGGGGAGGGGGGTCGGGAAACAGGCATAAGTTAGTTTTTATGAGCCTTGTGGCCAAGATTTCATTTTATGTTTCATCCAAAAGGGATGGTAAACAGTCTTGTCAACAAGTTAGTACTTGTTAGCACTTTAGGAACTTTATGTAAACTCTGATTGTATAATGTTGGAAAAGCTTTAAAAGGTTATTCATTTCAAGAAGCATTTGGCTCGTTACTAATAAACAGACTGGCTTTCTAATGTAGGGTACAAATACTAGAGTTGATTAACTGCTCTCTGCTTTTGTTTTCTCCTAAACTTTCCCCGCCCCCAGTCAGATTACCATGGAAGTTGTAATAAAATGTGTAGCTGGTGCTTCATTCACATTTCAGGATGATTTTGCGACTATTCAAGCCAGTGAATAGAAAAGAAATTCACATCATGATAAGAGCCCAGGCAGATGCAATCCAGAATGTTAACTACTTATCATACATGGAGATGTATTTTCTCTCCCTTGGGAATAGGAATTCTTATTTCTCCTTACTGTAGAGCGGTAACATTTTTTGTCTTTCAGTAAAAGCTACAAGGCATTCATGGGAATGATGTCTTGTCTCAGAATAGAGTATTACAGCTTATAGTTTCTCTCATGGGCTTTATCTCTGCCTTTAGACTATGTGACAGAGAGTCTCTCTGGCAAGGAGTCTGGATAGTGAAGAGAAATTAAATCATGCAGGTACAATCTTTTTCCTGTCACAGCCCACAGGGACCCCGTATCAAAGCACTGGGTACCCTTAGTAGAATTCCCTGGTGAGCAAGGGGGTAAGCTGCTAAGAGTGCCAGAGGCCAAGAGATAAACACACACAAACAAACACACACACACACACACACACATACACACACACAAACAAAACACTAGCAGATGGAGTTTTATCAGTCAGCCTTAATAGGATCCACACACCGGAACTCTGTTCCCCAAAGTCAATTTTAAACCCAGATGACAGTTTGGAGCATGCCCAGGAAGTACTCTTGCTGACAACTTGGGAGCTCTCATTCTCTGTTCTTCCTGTTTACTCCCCTCAGTGACAACCAGTGAGAGGCAAGAAAACTTTTAAAGAAGTTACGAAAATATTTTTAAGTGTATAATGGGGACTAGTATCAGGGTTCTGTATTTTTTTTTGTACTAATACTGACAAATTTACCTTTCAAGTTTTGCAGCCAAGTGAACTGACTGCTTATGTAAGTATCGTTGATGGTGTGGCACTGTTGACTTATCCTGAAAGGTGAACTGTGAAGCAATTTGGAAGGGCAGAAAAATCATTGTGCTAGAAATCTGGATGGATGAGCCATACAGCTTCTCTGGAATGTAGTTTTCTTACCTGAAAAATATAAGGGTCTGATACACTTTGCTCATTCTAGCTATAATTCTTAGATTCCAGGACTTGAATGCATGGTCTGTGTGTAGAAGGAGCATGGAGTAGGAGAGCACGAAAGAAAAGCAACACAGACCTTAGAGGTAGCGAAGTTTATCTTGGATATCTTCAAATCCTGGTTCCACTACATGTTAGATGGACGCAATCCCTTAATCTCCTTGAACATGTTTCTCCATTTGTAGAGAGGATATCACAGTACATACCCCCAGGGTATTGTTAGTGTTAAATATAAAAATATAAATAAAGAAAAACCTTGACCACTTAGTGGCACAGGATATGCAAACTCAAAATAGCAATTGTATTCCTTTTGGTATCTAAGTTTTTCACATAGAAGTTTGAAAACCATTCATTTATGTATAACAAAGAAATAAAAGAGTAGTACACTTTAGCTGAAAGAATTCTGGGTTAAAATTAGAAATTCTGGATTTAAATCCTGCTGTGTGGATGACAATAAAAATACAACATACCAAAACTTGTGGAATGAAACTAAAGATGTTCTTTAGAGTGTAATTCATAGTATATGTATACTTTTTTTTTTTTTTAAAGAAAGGCTAAAAATTAATTATCTGAGACTCAAGATGTTAGGGAAAAGGTAGTTTAATAAACCTAAAGAAAAGAGAAAAAATGAAACAATCAATGTGAGAGTAGAAATTAATGAAATAGAAAACAAATATACAATAGACTAGGCAAAAATTTCTTAAATAGGACCAAACAAGTACTAATCATAAAATAATTGATTCATAGAAGAAAACCTATCAAAATTAAGACATTTACTTGTCAAATATATGCTTGAAAATAAAAAAGCAAGTCACAGTGTGGAGAGAGATATTTGCAATACATAATTTCATCAAAAGATTCACATCCAGAATATATAAAGATGCTAGACAAATCAATAAGAAAGAAAGTTCAGTAGAAAAAAATAGGCAGTGGTCTTGAAGAGGCAATTCACAAAGGGGTTATCCATATGGCCAATAAATATATCTGAAGGTACTCAACTTCATGAGTCATCATGAATATGCAAATTAAAACTACAAAGAAGTACCATAGCACACTCACCATAATTGCTAAAATGAACATTTTAAGTGTTAAGAAGAATGTGAAACAATTAGAACTCTCACTTCTGGTAGAAGTGTAAATTGGAACAATCATTTTACGAATCTGTTTGGCAATACCTACTAAAGCTGAGTATATGTGTGTATGTATCCCAGGACCCAACGTCTCCACACCTAGTTACATACCCAGGAGATAAACACATGTTCATGAACATTCATTGTAGCACTATTTGTAATAGCCTCAAACTGCAAAAAATCTAAATGTCCATCAGCAGAAAGGCAGATAAATAAATGGTGATATATTTAGAATATGAGACAACAAGCATAGTGAACAAACTTGCACGTACAACACGTATGAATCTCACACACGTGATGATGAGTGAAAGAAACTGGTCTTAAAAAAACATACTATATCATTTCATTTATATGAAGTTCAAAAGTAAGGAAAAGTAATCTATGATACTAGTTGTTAGAATAATGGTTAATTGGTGGAAAAGTATTTGCTGAGAAAGGCTTCTGGGGTGCAGGTGTTTTTTTAATTTTTTTGGTTTAGGTGACAGTCACATAAATGTATTCAATCTGTGAAACTCATCCAGCTAGATACTTAATGATGGGTGGGCATTTTTGTATGCTTGTTATACTTCTATAAAAGGTTTCCTTATAAAAGTATTGGCTCTGTGACTTTTTAGCTCTTTGTTCTTTGTAAAATCACTTATAGTCTATATCTTATTTCTCCTATTTCTGAAATAGAGGTGGATGAATAACTATTTCACAGCATGTAAAATAGAATTTTGTCTCTGTTTCTCTTTAAAGTACAGCGTGGTCAATTGGTCAACATGTTCTAGGTCCTGGGGATTCAATGGTGAACCAGATAGTTTCCCTGCCTTGACTGAAGTTGCATTTTGTTTGATTATTTTTAGATACCAGGACAAGGGTCCCATTTGATCCAACCTGAATTCAACCTTCTCTTTTAACTTCCATTCAAAGCATCGCTAAGAAAGTGTCAAAAAGCAGTAAACTTCATACCCGATAAAGATAAAATGACATGAATTTCACCCTTTTCCCCCTTTGTCCCTTCACTGTGATATAGAGAGTATGTATAAGGTAGCCAGGACAAAGTTGAGAGCAAAAGATCTTGAGGTTAAATAATGAGGATGAAAGTTACCAGGGTAGTGTAGTTAAAAACCCCGGTGATGTTGAAAGCACCAGTGTTCTTCAAGCCTGATCTTTGTAGAGTTTTACTTTCCTCCTTGTCTTTTAGTTCACCATTCAGCCCTGATCGAACTTTCAAATACAGTTACTTGCACATACTCACCTAAGATGCAGCTTACAGGGATCTTCCTGATGACTTTCCTGGCCCAGTGCTTTCAGTACACATCTTTACCTGCCCATGGCTTGAACCTAAAGAGAAACTGGTAAATTATTACAGTTCCAAGGCCACTTCCTACAGGGTTTGGGGGTCTCAACAGGAATCTCTACACCCTGATGGTGAACCACCTAGCAATGATATTAGAACACCATGGTGTATGCGTAAAGAAGTGAAGAGAAAATAATTATTTCTTTAATACCTGGGCAATTGACCCAACTGCCAAAGCATGTGCATTCTCTTTAACCTGAGAGTTGGTCTAGCTTCTCTTCCACTTCCCCAAGAAACAGTGAAATATTCAGAAACTTTTGAGTACGAGTCAGCATTCAGGGTAGGTGAGAAGGGAAGATGGTTGCGGGGGGAGAAAACTGCAAACTCTTGAGCTCAGTAATGCTAAATTACTGTGGCTCATTAGGAATTATCAAAAGCTTTCTTTAGTAGAAACTATTTAACTTCACACAGAACAGACTGTGCTTTCTAATATAACTCTCACATTGTGAAATGAAGACATGAGGGGGGAGTCTGGCTTATTTCACTCAGTATAAATATTCTGGGATTCATCCATGTTATTTTGTGTGGAGTCCATTCATTTTTATCACTGAGTAGTATTCCATTGTATGGATATACAACAAGCATTCTGTTGATGGATATTTGAGCTGTCCAGGTTTCAGTTGTTACAAATAAGGTTGCTAAGAACATTTGGATATAAACATTCTTTGTATACACGTATTTTCATTTTTATTGTGTAAATATCTAGTAGTCAAATATTCGAGTCATATGGTTTGTTCACCATTTAAAAAAACTGCAAACTGTTTTACAAAGCGGTCGTACAATTTTGGTCATAGAATTTTACTTTGCATCTGTGTATGAGAGTTCCAGTGGATTCTACATACTTGTCAATGCTTGTTATTGTCTGTTCTTTTTTCACTTCAGCCATTCTAATATGTGTGTTGGATTGTGTTGTACTAGCTCTTTGTGGTTTTAATTTGCATTTTCCTAATGACTAGTGATGTTGGGTGTCTTTTCATGTGCTTATTTGCCATCTGTTTATCTTTGGTGAATTGTCTGCTCAGATCTTTTGCCCACTTTTGGGGGTTATTTGTATATTTGTAGAGTGCATAGTAAGGTACATAGAAGGCTCTGGAAAAGAAGCAAAGAAACCTTAGTTGTGAACAATATTGTATATATGCCAGAGATATTTAGCACCAGCTTCCTTTATTCAGGTTAACATAGTCTTACTTTACCCCTTTCTTCTCCAAATGCATTTGATAGATTTCATGATGTACGTGACAGCATTACTTCCTTGGTCTTTTCTTGAGATGAGTTCAAGCCTGGGACCTTTCCTGTGGAACAATGTTGAGTAGAGAGAAAAGCTTCTGTTGAACAGGACTAAGTTCAAATGTTGGTTCTATTCCATGCTAGTTGAGTCACTGTGGGGAAGTCCCTTATGTCTCTGAGTCTTAGTTTCTATCTGGACAACTGGGTGGGGGGGGGCGGTCAATGTGGAGGTGATGGCATCCCCTTTACAGAACTATCACGAGGATCAAAAGGAGTTAAGGAAAGGAAGCATCCGAGACTGTGTTGAACTTGGGTTGTTTTAAATTTCTTTGACTTCTTTTTTCCTCTGTAACTTGAGTGGGAGACAAGCAGAGATGTGTATACGGCTTGAGAAAACAAGTACATGATATTCTTCAGGGTACTCTTTTAAACACTCCTTAAGTAGATACCTTTATAATTATACAGGTAGGAGTGAAAGTTCTGCCACCTAGAAGTATAGGATGCTGGTGAGCTAAAGGTACCTGGCACTACGCACTAGACTTTGTATAAGTCAGCCCAAGAAACACATAAGATGAAGAATCTTCTTTCAGGTACACGAAGCCTCACTAGGGACAGAGAATATATCCCCATAATTCTTCTTTATTATTTCAAGTTACATGAAATGTTTACTTGGAAACAGAGGACCCCCTCTGGCTAATGCTGAGTGATGTTGATGTTTTTATGAAAAAAGGAGATGATATTGTTAGATGGGGAGTAGACTGGGGAATTGGGATTTGAGGATACTCGATAGTGCTAAATATTTTTAATGCATTTAAACCTGATCCAAAGTCCCTTGTGGCCAACTGTATTATTTGTTCATAAGTATTTATTCATTCCTTAGGCTTGCTTTCTCTTGATTGGAATACCCTTCTGTGTGGCCTTTTCTAACACTAAATATGTCATTTTAAGTCTCCAATTCTTCAACACTGAGTGGGTGTCCAACAATTCAGTTCTGACACTGATTACCCATAGTTAGTGCGGACCCCATGGGCTAAGGGCTCTGTCCCACAAGACTGCTCCACTTCAGATGTCAGCTGCAAATGGCGGCCCCCGGTGACCCACACGTCTGCCTGCTGACTACCAGTTCAGGGGTTCCAACAGCCTCCTCGCTCAGGTTCCATAATTTGCTAGAATGATTCACAGAACTCAGAAAAGCACTTCACTTAAGCAACTGGTTTATTATAAAGGATACAATTCAAGAACAGCCAAACGGAAGAGATGGGTAGGGCAAGGTGGGAGGGCGGAGGTGCAGAACTTCCGTGCCCTCTCCAGGCACACCACCATCCCAGCACGTCAATGGTTCCACCAACCAGGAAGCTCCTTGAACCCACCAAGGCATTCTTATGGTGCTTTCGTCACATGGGCACACTTGATTAAATCCTTAGACATCTGTGATTGAACTCAACTGCCATCCCCTTGTCCCTCCCTGGAGGGGGGTCGGGCTGAAAGTTCTCATTCTGTATTCATATGGCTGATTTTTCTGGTAACCAGTCCCCATCCTAAAGCTACCTAGGACCTCCTTCCCTGTGATTCATTTCATTAGCATACAAAACCCCCAGTAAAATCCAAGAGTGTGGGGAGCTCTGTGCCAACAACCAGGGACAAGGACAAAATATCAATATGTATATATATACATTTACTGTACCACACCTTCCAGGCTCCATTGACTGTAGGCTTGGTTATCTGACTTGCGTGGAACAATGAAATGTGGGCAGCTTGGCAGCTCCAGGTGAAGGATTTAAGAGGAATACCATGTTTTTTGTTCATCCTCTTGAACTTCTGCACTCTATCGCCAGAACAGCACACTCCAAATACTGGCTGCTCCTTGAGCCTGGTTCCCAGAATAAGGACTAAGAGAGCAGACCTGAACCCAAACGTGGCACCGAGCGCATCCAAGCCCTGTTGGACGCAGCAGAGCTATACCCAATCCACAGACGCACGAGTAAGAAAGACAGGTTTGTGTTATAAACTGCTGAGATCTTGAGTTTGCTTTGCTGCCACAGCGAAAACTGACAAATGTACACATCAACATGCATTACTTCATGTTTATCCTTCACTTACTGCTGGATTTTAAACACAGTTGTACATGTTCGGAATAAACCATATTTCACTAAATTCAGAATTGCCATCCATTGAATATTTACTTATTTTTAACATCTTGATTGGAGTATAATTGCTTTACATTGTTGTGTTAGTTGCTGCTGTATAAAAAAGTGAATCAGCTATACTTATACATATTCCCCCATATCCCCTCCCTCTTGCATCCCCTCCCCCCCACCCTATCCCACCCTTCTAGGTGGTCACAAAGCACCGAGCTGATATCACTGTGCTGTGTGGGTGCTTCCCGCTAGCTATCTATTTTACATTTGGTAGTGTATATATGTCCATGCCACTCCCTCACTTCATCCCAGCTTACCCTTCCCCCTTCCCGTGTCCTCAAATCCATTCTCTGTATCTGCGTCTTTATTCCTGTCCTGTGCCTAGGTTCTACAGAACGATTTTTTCTTTTTAGATTCCGTATATATGTTAGCATATGGTATTCTTGTTTTTCTCTTTCTGACTTATTTCACTCGGTATGACAGACTCAAAGTCCATCCACCTCACTACACATAACTCAATTTCGTTTCTTTTTATGGCTCAGTAATAATCCGTTGTATATATGTGCCACATCTTCTTTATCCATTCATCTGCTGATGGACACTTAGGTTGCTTCCATGTCCTGGCTTTATTATAAATAGTGCTGCAATGAACATTGTGGTACATGACTCTTTTCTTTTTTTTTTTGTTGCGGTACGCGGGCCTCTCACTGTTGTGGCCTCTCCCGTTGCGGAGCACAGGCTCCGGACGCGCAGG
>NW_006773421.1:1030503-1063236 GCF_000442215.2 Lipotes vexillifer | reverse complement strand
GGACCGGGGCACGAACCCGTGTCCCCTGCATCGGCAGGCGGACTCTCAACCACTGCACCACCAGGGAAGCCGGACTCTTTTTGATTTATGGTTTTCTCAGGGTATATGCCAAGTAGTGGGATTGCTGGGTCACATGGTAGTTCTATTTTTAGTTTTTTAAGGAACCTCCATACTGTTCTCCACAGTGGCTGTATCAATTTACATTCCCACCAACAATGCAAGAGGGTTCATTTTCTCCACACCCTCCCCAGCATTTATTGTTTGTAGATTGTTTGATGATGGCCATTCTGACCAGTGTGAGGTGATACCTCATTGTAGTTTTGATTTACATTTCTCTAATGATTAATGATGTTGAGCATTCTTTCATGTGTTTGTTGGCAATCTGTATATCTTCTTTGGAGAAATGTCTGTTTAGGTCTTCTGCCCGGTTTTGGATTGGGGTGTTTGTTTTTCAATATTGAGCTGCATGAGCTACTTGTATATTTTGGAGATCAATCCTTTGTCGGTTGCTTCGTTTGCAAATATTTTCTCCCATTCTGAGGGCTGTCTTTTCATCTTGTTTATAGTTTCCTTTGCTGTGCATAAGCTTTTAAGTTTCATTAGGTCCCATTTGTTTATTTTTGTTTTTATTTCCATTTCCCTAGGAGGTGGGTCAAAAAGGATCTTGCTGTGATTAATGTCTTAGAGTGTTCTGCCTATGTTTTCCTCTAAGAGTTTGATGGTATCTGCCCTTACCTTTAGGTCATTAATCCATTTCAAGTTTATTTTTGTGTATGGTGTTAGGGAGTGTTCTAATTTCATTCTTTTACATGTAACTGTCCAGTTTTCCCAGCACCACTTATTGAAGAGACTATCTTTTCTCCATTGTATATTCTTGCCTCCTTTATCAAAAATTTTTGACCATACGTGCGTGGGTTTATCTCTGGGCTTTCTATCCTGTTTCATTGATCTATATTTCTGTTTTTGTGCCAGTACCATACTGCCTTGATTACTGTAGCTTTGTAGTATTGTCTGAATTCAGGAAGCCTGATTCCTCCGGCTCTGTTTTTCTTTCTCAAGATTGCTTTGGCTATTCGAGGTCTTTTGTGTTTCCATACAAATTGTGAAATTTTTTCTAGTTCTGTGGAAAATGCCATTGGTAGCTTGATAGGGATTGCATTGAATCTGTAGATTTCTTTGGGTAGTATAGTCATTTTCACAATGTAGATTCTTCCAATCCAAGAACATGATCTATCTCTCCATCTGTTTGTATCATCTTTAATTTCTTTCATCAGTGTCTTATAGTTTTCTGCATACAGGTCTTTTGTCTCCTTAGGTAGGTTCATTCCTAGGTATTTTATTCTTTTAGTTGCAATGGTGAATGGGAGTGTTTCCTTAATTTCTCTTTCAGATTTTTCATCATTAGTGTATAGGAATGCAAGAGATTTCTGTGCATTAATTTTATATCCTGGTAGTCTACCAAATTCATAGATTAGCTCTAGTAGTTTTCTGGTAGCATCTTTAGGATTCTCTATGTATAGTATCATGTCATCTGCAAACAGTGACAGTTTTACTTCTTTTCTGATTTGGATTCCTTTTATTTCTTTTTCTTCTCTAATTGCTGTGGCTAAACCTTCCAAAACTGTGTTGAATAATAGTGGTGAGAGTGGGCAGCCTTGTCTTGTTCCTGATCTTAGTGGAAATGGTTTCAGTTTTTCACCATTGAGAACGATGTTGGCTGTGGGTTTGTCATATATGGCCTTTATTATGCTGAGGTAAGTTCCCTCTATGCCTACTTTCTGGAGAGTTTTTATCATAAATAGGTGTTGAATTTTGCCAAAAGCTTTTTCTGCCTCTATTCAGATGATCATGTGGTTTTTATCCTTCGATTTGTTAATATGGTGTGTCACATTGATTGATTTTGCATATATTGAAGAATCCTTGCATTCCTGGGATAAACCCCACATGATCATGGTGTATGATCCTTTTAATGTGCTGTTGGATACTGTTTGCTGGTATTTTGCTGAGGATTTTTGCATCTATGGTCATAAGTGATATTGGCCTGTAGTTTTCTTTTTTTGTGACATCTTTGTCTGGTTTTGGTATCAGGGTGATGGTGGCCTCATAGAATGAGTTTGGGAGTGTTCCTCTCTCTGCTGTATTTTGGAAGAGTTTGAGAAGGATAGGTATTAGCTCTTCCCTAAATGTTTGATAGAATTTGCCTGTGAAGCCATATGGTCCTGGGCTTTTGTTTGTTGGAAGATTTTTAATCACAGTTTCAATTTCAGTGCTTGTGGTTGGTGTGTTTATATTTTCTATTTCTTCCCAGTTCAGTCTCGGAAGGTTGTGCTTTTCTAAGAGTTTGTCTGTTTCTTCCAGGTTGTCCATTTTATTGGCATATAGTTGCTTGTAGTAATGTCTCATGATCATTTGTATTTCTGCAGTGTCAGTTGTTACTTCTCCTCTTTCATTTCTAATTCTGTTGATTTGAGTGTTCTCCCTTTTTCTCTTGATGAGTCTGGCTAATGGTTTGTCAATTTTGTTTATCTTCTCAAAGAACCAGCTTTTAGTGTTATTGATCTTTGCTATCATTTCCTTCATTTCTTTTTCATTTATTTCTCATCTGATCTTTATGATTTCTTTCCTTCTGCTAACTTTGGGGTTTTGTTCTTCTTTTTCTAATTGGTTTAGGTGTAAGGTTAGGTTGTTATTTGAGATTTTTCTTGTTTCTTGAGGTAGGATTTTATTGATATAAAGTTCCCTCTTAGAACTGCTTTTGCTGCATCCCATAGGCTTTGGGCTGTCGTGTTTTCATTGTCATTTATTCCTAGGTATTTTTTGATTTCCTCTTTGATTTCTTCAGTGATTTCTTGGTTATTCAGTAGTGTATCTTTTAGCCTCCAAGTGTTTGTATTTTTTACAGTTTTTTTTTTCCTGTCATTGATATCTAGTCTCATAGCATTGTGGTTGGAAAAGATACGTGATACGATTTCAATCTTCTTAAATTTACCAAGTCTTGATTTGTGACCCAAGATATGATCTATCCTGGAGAATGTTCCGTGAGCACTTGAGAAGAAAGTGTATTCTGTTGTTTTTGGATGGAATGTCCTATAAGTATCAATTAAGTGCATCTTGTTTAATGCATCATTTAAAGCTTGTTTTTTCTTATTTATTTTCATTTTAGTTGGTCTGTCCATTGGTGAAAGTAGGGTGTTAAAGTCCCCTGCTATTATTGTTTTACTGTCGATTTCCCCTTTTATGGATGTTAGCATTTGCCTTATGTATTGAGGCGCTCCGATGTTGGGTGCATAAATATTTACAATTGTTATATCTTCTTCTTGGATTGATACCTTGATCATTTTGTAGTGTCCTTCTTTGTCTCTTGTAGTAGTCTTTATTTTAAAGTCTATTTTGTCTCATATGAGAAGTGCTACTCCAGCTTTCTTTTGATTTCCATCTGCAAGGAATATCTTTTTCCTTCCCCTCTCTTTCAGTCTGCATGTGTCCCTAGGTCTGAAGTGGGTCTCTTGTAGACAGCATATATATGGGTCTTGTTTCTGTATCCATTCAGCAAGCCTGTGTCTTTTGGTTGGAGCATTTAATCCATTTACATTTAAGGTAATTATCGATATGTATGTTCCTATTACCATTTTCTTAATTGTTTTGGGTTTGTTATTGTAGGTCTTTTCCTTTCTTTTGTTTCCTGCCTAGAGAAGTTCCTTTAGCATTTGTTGTAAAGCTGGTTTGGTGGTGCTGAATTCTCTTTGTTTTTGCTTGTCTGTAAAGGTTTTAATTTCTCTGTTGAATCTGAATGAGATCCTTGCTGGGTACAGTAATCTTGGTTGTAGGTTTTTACATTTCATCACTTAAATATGTCCTGCCACTCCCTTCTGCAGAATTGCCATCATTTAGATTTTTCTTTGCATCTTGGGTTTTAAGCTGAACTTTAAAAGGCTTCACTGACATTTGCTCCTATGGTTTCAGGCCCTCTTGTATCCAGAAAGGCCTGGAAATTAAAGGAAAAAATAAGTATGTTACCTGTGAGGTGAAATCCAATGCAGACTTTGCAAAATCCATTATGTCTGAAAAATATGTTCCTTGAGCCTCTCAGTCCAAATGCCACTGGCTTCCTCCATCCCCGGTTGATAGTACATTATGTTCAGGACTTATCAAAAATGCAGCCAGCCTGCAATTCAGACCAGCATGCATGGAGGCGAGGTTCCCAGTGGGAGATGCCTCACAGAACTTTGTTATCTCTTGACTAAGAATGGCTAGTTAGGAATGGCAGCTCTAAGAAGGAAAATGCATGCTGAAGAAATATAGATGAGAAAGGGGCAAGAAGAAAAAGGGGGAAAAACAGAAAAAATCTCCTGAAAAAAAAAAAAAACTGAAGTTTGCCCTGTAGAAATTCAATTGTGTGTGTGTGTGCGTGTGCGTGTGCATGTGCGTGTGCGCAGCAAGATACTCAAAAGCCCAGAAAATCAAAGCAGAGAAGGTGTTAGCCTACAGTGAGAGATGAGCACCCAGCTCCACTGCCTTGGTGCTGGGCAGGTGCTGGCTTGGACTAAAGAAGGGGTAAGAATTAACTAGAGCTGCTTCTGAATGCCTTCCTTGGAACTGCCTGTTTGTGCTTTTGTGGTTTTGTTATCCCTTCATTCTTGGTGCTCTTCCAGCTACCAGGCTCCTGCAAACTCAGGTCTTGAAAGCAAACCTGACTCTGTAAGTCTACAGGAAAATGAGCACAGCAGTGTTTGTCCCTTTGATTCGTGCTCTTTTCCCATGGATCTATTTTTTTCCCACAACCCAAAGACTCATAACAGTTAATGAACAGCCCATAGTATAGAGAACATAAAATAGATTTCCCTCCTGAATCATCCTTGATTATGGTTTCTACAAACTCATGTGTGGATTGCTGGGTCCAGACCTTCCATTTGTGGGAGGGGCTGCTTATTTTCAAAGGCAAGTGCGAAGCTATTGATAAACTCAGAAGACTTCAGTTGATAAACAGCCCAATTTTAATATACTCAGCCTGAGAGTCTTCTCTTTGAAACTCATTAAGTCCTTTAATATAATGCAACATTTAACCTGTCTTATATTTAGTTGTCTCTGTGGGTATTTGGCAAATTAAAATTTTCAACCAGTTTCAGCCCGAGCCATCAACATTACATTTTTTTTTTTTTTTCCAGTTTTGGTTGGGTCACTGAAATAATTGCTGGAGCTTAGCAGATTAAGTTGGATTTCCATGATCTATTACGTATCTACTACAATGTACAAGGTTGTGATTGGGGTGGAGAGACATCCTGTTTTACTGTCATTTGTTTTTCTGAGCAAGTTTAAAAAAAAATGCTTGAGGAAAGCCAAGAGTACTTATGAAAGGCATTGCATCTATGCATTAGAGAAACATCTTTAATTATTGGTGATGAATTAAAGTAGTTTCCTTCTTAAAGGTGGAGATGCTCTGTGTAGACAGTTCATCACTGTAACACTGGGATCCTGCTTGTCCTTTAGTTTCAAGTTCTTTTCTTTAGAAACGGGATTCAGTGGAAGCAAAGTCCAGGAGAGTGTGGATCCTGTTGAAAATACTCTCCTCTTAAAACATTCCGTGTCGGTGGACAACCTAGGAGAACCTGCATCCTGTAAAACAAGCCCTTCGTTTACAGGCACACTCTTCTTAGAGGTTAATTCCCCTGACCTTCCTAAATCAAACTCATGCATAGGAGTAAACAGTGGGTAAGTGCTGGCCTGTCTACAGAGGAGCAGAATATGTAACAGACTTTCATACCATCTGACATTTTTCAAACTTGAGAGAAGGATGATGGTGGAAAAGCCTCACCTCTGACGCTACCATGAAGCCAAGAGAAGAGAAATGAAAAGAAACTGAAAGCTGTCCCTGCACCACCAGACTCAGATTCCAGCTTCTCCTTCCCATGGCAAGCACAGATCATTAACACTGGTAATGTCTTCACTGAATCTGCTTGGATAAAGTGACAAGTCTAATGTGTTACCGACAGACCGACGGCTGGGAGTACGTTTAAGGTGCATTGCTCTTGCTCCTGGACCCTCTGAGTTGCTGTGCGGAGTCTGTCAGGTAGGCTTGGCATTTGGTTAAAGACTCTCTGTGATTTCATCCATCTCCCCAAAGGCCTCGCAGGGGAAGGACCTGCTGCTTCTGCTCCCTCCTTCTTTCTTCATTTCCAGGAATAGCCTCTGCCAGCAAACCTGGAGGTGCTGTGATTTAAAATTCAGAACCTGGGGAGGGATTCCTTACGCAAGTAATTACCATTAATAATCAATAGCTCTCAGCCTGACAAATAATTGCAACAGATCTGGATCAGTGTAAACTTATTCTTTGAATCATTTGGATGTGGCAATGATACTGGTTTTCATGAACTAGAAAACATATTTGGGGTCCCATTTTAATAAGCTTTAGAGTGATTTTAAGTTAAGCTACATAGAATTTAAAAACATGATGCAAATGGGGTCTCTGAGGAATGGAGATGAGTGAGCCTCATGAAGGAAAAGCTTAAATCATTACCTATGACCTAATATTATACTAAAGTGAATTTTATGTGGAAGATGATGATAGTCTGATCCCAATGCCAACTAAATCCAGAGCAATGATTACGGATTTTAAATATGATATGAAATATTTAGACTCTATATTGAGCAGGCTTCCTCTATAAGGCACGTATTTAGCTTACGTAAGAAGCTATAGCAGAAAACGGATCAAGAGTAAACCAGCTATCTACCCACACACTACATGCCTCACTTCTAGGTTAAAATTAATGGTGCTGAGTCTTTGAAAGGCATTCATGGAATTTGAGAACTGGAAGTGAGTTCCCCAAAATGTCAATGAAACAAATATTTGCTGTGATAGATATGATAGATACAAAGATAGATAGATACAATTTAAAGCAAAATTCATGTTCTTCTTTGACTTTACACGTATTGTCCTTCTAGTTTAATGTCATTGGTTTCCTGATTTAGTTTTAGAGGTTCAGTCTTTTAAAAGCACGTGCACCACAGGAATGGAATATAAACCAATAATAATCTAGCCCTTGCTAATATACCAGACACTTTGCTAAGTATTATACCTACGTGATCTCATTTAATCCTCTGAACCTATGATATATTTACATCTTTGCTTCAATTTTAGATAAGGAAACTGAAGTTCTAAAGATTTGGAATTTCAAGAATATGCCAATAAAACAAGTGTAAGATAGTGTAAGGAAATTATAGCCACGTAAAAGCAAAGTCCAGTGAAAGACTGAGACAGCCCTGATTTGGAGATAGATACAAGGTACTCTTTATTCATTCTAAATATCAAGGACACAAAGAAAAATAAGAAATGGTCCCCATCATTGAGACCTGAGTATAATGGAACAGCTTGGGGGAGGGCATTGGGTTAGTACTCTCTTTGCTCACAAGACACTGTCCCGCAGAACTCAAGATGCAGATGCGACCATACGTTGTAGTCCGAATTTCCAATTTCCATATAAATAGCACAATTCGATGGATCGCACTGTTTCAGAGTATAGCTAGCTTCTGCCACTGCAAGTTCTAGAATAGAGGCGAAATCATCCTCACCTCTTAGTAATATTGCAGGGAAGACTTCTGTGATGGGATAGATGGCCTCTCAGATCATTCCAGACCCAGAAATTCTGCCCCTGCCTCATGACTGTTAACAGATGAGTGGCCTGTTACCATTGATTGAAGGCCTGCGAGTATGTGAAGCTGGGTGCAAACAGCTCTTGGAGCAGATGGAAAGAACAGGTTTCTTAATGGTAATTGGTCCCTTGGATATCACTGCTCACTTTCTACCTCATTTTTTGGAGGTCAGTGTGTCAGTATAAAAAAAACAAAAAGGACTTTTCGGGTGTGAATTACTCTGTAGCCTCATGTATTGAATTTCAGTTGAATATCTTCATCTCCTACCTTGTCTCCAAACACCAAACATGTAGAGGCAGAGGATTCTGAACTCCAGATACGGCCCTCGATTTGCCATTCACTAATTGTGCGATCCTAAGTCAGTTACAGTGCTTTTCTGGATCTCAAATTGCACATCTGTAAAATAAAAATAATTGAGGGGGCTTCCCTGGTGGCGCAGTGGTTGGGAGTCCGCCTGCCGATGCAGGGGACACGGGTTCGTGCCCCGGTCTGGGAGGATCCCACGTGCCGCGGAGCGGCTGGGCCCGTGAGCCATGGCCGCTGAGCCTGCGCGTCCGGAGCCTGTGCTCCGCAACGGGAGAGGCCACAGCAGTGGGAGGCCCGCATACTGCAAAAAAAAAAAAAAAAAATTGAGGAAAATGCCCCAAGTTTCCTGTTCCTATTTCTGGCCACATTGAGAGGATCGGCACCAACCCCCTCCCCACTTGTCACAGGTATTATCCTACAGAAGACCGGACCCGAGGCCACTCATAAATCCTCCTTCCTCCTTGCCCGCTAGGAAAGCTAGCATGCTGGTGCTCTGGCCATTTAGCCCTTTTCCCAGCAAGTGACACATCCAGCAGCAAAAAGGAAGTTCTGCCTTAAAAAGTTCTTTCAATTGTTCTTGCTTTGCTCTGATGTAAAACTAAAACTAAAAATTAGTCATAGACCTCTGGAGGTTTTAGTAGAGACTCATTTAAATCATTTGCTCCTACAATTGTTATACGTCAGTGTTCACACGTTGCAAGCTTTTCTCACAGCAAGATGCGCCCCATCCAGTGGACTTTACTACAGAGGACTCCCATCACTCCTGTTGCTACATACTCAACACTGGCTCCACCACGTACGCGTCTTTTTTAGCACATTTTGCATGCTCGGTATTCTGCTACCGATTGTACACATCACTCCGGCTATGTCAGTTGATGCTTATTTTAGAGAATAAGTATAAATGTAGGTACACTATGTGGAGAGTGTATTTATATTCATGGGACACATTTCTGTGACTGTGCATATTAATTACAACATTATTCAAGTGGTTCTTGTAGAGATGGGGATATACACTGTATACAAGTCATTTAAAGTTCATTTGGGTGGAAAATATTTAGATAAACTAAAAGCAGAATCCTAGTAAATGCAACATTGACTCTTAAATTATTCTAGTATTTGCTTTCTGATCTTTGTATTGTTCAACACAAAAATAGTATTATAAATTGCTATGCAAGGGAAGTTAAACCAAAGTCACCTTCAGTTTGCATGGACAAGAATCGGCATTAGACTTTCAACCTTGCGCTTTTGTAAGTGATGTAATAAGGGCAAGAGTGGGGCAGAAGGTGGCAAGTAGGTGCCAGTACTAGCTTCCTCTTCTCCACAAGGAAGCCTGGAGTCTGTATTGGATTCTGAGGGCATTATGCTCCAACATCCAGACGAGATGCTTTGACTCTTCTTTCTAATTTTTGCTTTGAATAATCACTGGGTGTCTAAATCCCATTAGAAATGTTCTACTTTAATTGGGTGTCAGATTATTTGTGGAAAACAGGAAGCACACTATCTATAGGGTATAGGGGTCTGTTTGGGAGAAAAAGTAGAGCTGAGATTAGAACAATATATGCCAAATCAGAAGGTTTCGCTTCAAGATGTGGGCTTTGGGGCAAATCACTGAGCTTTAATTTCCTCACTAGTAGAGCTAGTAGAAGATGCTTAGAAAACACAGAGCTAATATGTGCTGTAGGTCCTCCCCAGTGCTGTATTTAAATTGAATGAGCTTCCGCTGGTGAAGAGACACTGTAATTCAAGAGTTGAAAGCAAGTTTTTTTTTTTTGGTAAGAGTGGGAGAAAGGCTACAATCCCAGAGGGTCTGGGAAGTTGAAAGTTTACCAGTACTGGAACTCAGTTACTGGACCTTGAGACCAAGAAGGGCAAAGAGGCTAATTTGATGGTTCCTTTACTCTAAACCTAGAGTTCTTTAAATTCTCCCTGACGGGAGGAGGATACGTCCTAGTGTCTACACGGAGCCGAAGCCTCCAGATGGGGTCAGGCCAAGGACTGAGCTGTTACTCTATAGCTTTAATCCTTGGGGAAGCATCCTAAGAATTTATTTTGGATTGTTTCCCATGAACTAAATACCTCAAGACATCAATAGGTATGAATTTAAGGGAGTTGGAAAAAATATTTGTACCATTCACAATGAAATAAAACTGCTACAAGCCCAGAAACAGTGACTATTCTGAATCATTCCTTTTATCAATGACTCAAACTCAATGCCTTTGGAAACTAACTGCAGTCAAGAGCACTTAAAACACTTTGTATTCAAGCTTCTTAAAATGAAGAATTAATCATTTCTGACTGCACTTTAAATAGAAAACAAGCTGGGCTAAGACAATTAGAAAGAATGGCACTGAGCAGCTTGCGTTGCACCCATTCTTCCCAGATAGGTAATTAAAAATTTCAAAATAATAATACCAAGATGCAAAATAAAAGTAAGTCCAATAAAGATCTAATTTCCCCCCAAAGATTTCTCATTTTATGTTTTTCTTAGGAAATATCATTATTAAACCTAAGACTCTTTCAAACATCATTTTGGTGCCTCTAAGCGTATGTTTTCTCTGCCTGTTGGGAAACTCAGAACTGACTGAACACAGCAGGATATGTCCCAAGAGTAGTAGCATCCCTCTTGTACTCTCGACTGGGAGATAAAGTGAAGGCTCTGATTCAACAAACACTTGGGGCAAGAGAATGTAGGTGGACGCTGGTAGAGGAAGCAGTTAATCAGGGACTGAGTGTTGGTCTCCCCATTCCTCTGAGTGAAAGCAAGGAGAGCCTCTCCGGAGTTCTGCAGCTACACAATCACTGAGCGGTACGTCGTGAGTAAGATCGTTGCATTTCCTTCTGCAAAGACAGTGGCAATGAAAGAGCAGATGTATTTCTGCTCAGTTATTCAGTGTGAAGAGACAGCAGCAAGTCTGAAGTGAACAAAATTGATAATATCCTTCTAGTCCTTCATGGAAGCAAACACAAAGATAAAATCTGGCAGCCTGGCCTTTTGCCTCCCTTTTCGTTCTCGGCTGTGGCAGTAGGCTGGCTGGGAAAGACCTCGCGGCATCTGGTTCAGGGTGGAGTAGGCATACATCACTTTCATGACTTACCTTCTAAGTCCTTTCCTTAGTCTCAAAACCAAAAGTTACAAAGGTCTGTTATTGCTGGGATTCTAGGCAGTGAGTGGCCTTGGAGATGAACGGGAATAGGATTGTCCGTGAGGCATGAAAAGGGGATAGGTCTAAAGAATAGAGACCAGAGTAAAAATACAAATTATAAAAAACAAAATAGGAAAGCACAGAAAAATAGTAGCTGAATAACCAAAGGGAAAGAAAAAGGAGGGAAGCGGTTATAGGCTGAATTGTTTTCCGCAAAATTTATATGTTGAATCTCAACCCCTAGTGCCTTAGAATGTCACTGTATTTGGAGAAAGGGTACTTAAAGTGATGATTAAGGTAAAATGAGGCCATGTGGATCGGCCCTAATCCAATATAGCTGGTATCCTTATAAGAATACAAGGTTAGGACACAGACTCACAAAATGGGAAGACCTTCAGAAGATACAGAGAGAAGGCTTCCATCTACAGCCCAGTGAAAAAGCCTCAGGAGAAACCAACCCTGTTGACACCTTGGTCCTGAATTTCTAGCCTCCGGGATTGAGAGGAAATAAGTTCCTGTTGTTCAAGCCACCCAGACTGTCAGAACCAGAAAATAAAAAATAAAATCCTCCAAGAATAAATAGAAAGAATAAAGTTGCAGATAGCTAGAAATCCATAAGAAAATAAGATGGAAATAAATGAAGATTAGGATGCAAGTAATAAAGGAGGGAGGAAAATGGGGGGGGGGGAGGAATCAAAGGACATGGTGGCATTTCTTGCTGAATTTCTGGGGAAAAGAGGAAATGAGACCTGGAAGACTAATAGGCATAGAATAGACAAATACAACAAGAGAAAGCACACATCAGGTTTTATGTGTGCATGACTGAGGTAAAATTTGAATGTTTAGTTGAACATCCTCACTTTTTGAAACACCAACCACAGGGAAAGCCTGCAGTTCTTTCCAGGAACTTAGATTATTTGGGGAAATAAATAGATGCATGGGATAATCTTGATTATATATAAGAAGAATTTCAAATAAGGAATAGCAGTGGGGGAAATGCCATAAGATTCTTATTTCTAAAAGAACAGATTGATCCATAGGTTGAGCAGGTAATTAAAAATTCCGTTAACGATGTCATTCATCAGATTCATTTTCTGGTCCTATTGGAGCTCTGCAGAAGTGTTTCTGATGGTCTGTTCAATAATATGTCACAGAAACTGTGCAAGAATGCCTGATATGGAGAGGCTCAGAAGTCAAGTGCTGAGAAGTGGAAAAAATGTGCTACAGATTTTTTGCAGATGTTCTCAGATCAAATTATGGTGTTGAAAAATTGTATAGTATGTTCAGTAGAGCATCTGAGATGAAAAGACAGTTCAGTGGCTTTGTAATCTAGATAAAAGAAGAATCGTGGAGCCGTGCTTATGTAGGGTGTAATTCACAAGTTCAGAAGTGTCAGTGTTGGAGGTGATGGCAAGGAAGCACTTGACTTTTTGAATAACTTTCACATAAATTTACATATAAAAACCTGGATAATATCAATAGATCTGCCTGATTCCTTATTTTCTGTATCTATTGAGTAAGCACTTAGGTTTTGTATTTTGTCTATTTATCAACCAGTACATGTTCTATACACAGGAAATGCTAAAAAAATTGAGTAGATGGAAGAAAATAACCTAAGAATCATAGAATTTCAGAGTGTGGAACAAAATTAGGCATCATTTAGCTTATGTCCTTTAAGTTACATTCCCGTAAAACTGAGGTTCTGAGATCTAAGTGATTTTTTTTTAATGTAAGCCCGTATTAATTCACATGTAATATCATTTATTTTATGAATGGCAGCCTCTAGCCTAGATTTTACTTTCTTGAGCAGTTGATATCTAAGTGATCTGAACAAAGTTAGCTGGAGACAATGGTGGATCAAGAGTAGGACACAAATTGTGCAACTCCCAGGTTTCTGGACTTTTGAGATCTTTGAAAAAAGATGCTAAATGTTCCAATGAACATATTTGTTATTGTTCTGAAAAGAAAATAATCCCTTCGTAGACTATCCCTGATAAGAAGATATATTTAGATATAAATCTGGGACATTACAGGATATACCAAAAATGTTGCAAGCCTTTATTTGGGGGGATATCATTCCCTCGCTTGTTCAATAAATCCTTACTGAGCATCTACTATGGGCCAGGCACTGTGCTAGGAACATGGCAGTGAGCAAAACAGTCAAAACTCTCTGCCGTTATGGAATTCATATATTCATGTGGGGAGCACTAAAAGCAAGAAAAATATGTGGAACATCAGATGTAATAGTGCTGTTGAGAAGAATGAATTGGGAAGAGATAGAGAGGGGTAGGTTAAAATGATCTGATCAGATCAAGCCTCACAGAGAAAGTGATGTTTATGCAAAGGTTTGAAAGAGGAAAGTGAGTGTGAGCATTGCAGCTAAAACGAGCAGTTCTGTGGAGCTGCGCAGGTATTAGGGTTAGGGTTAGGGTTAGGGTTTTATCATTTCGGAGGCTAAATAGTCAAGATCAGTGGCCAATATTTATTACATTAAGGAGGTAACAGGGGTAAATGCCACTTGACTTTTCACTGTGTAAGGCGAAAATATTCTCAGGGGCCAAATGACCTTTCAGACTATCCTGACATATACAATCTGGCCCGGCAAAGTGGGTACATTTCATGAGCTGGTTGGTTGAAGATGGTGAAAGGAAACCTTTGATGAATTCAGTCAATACTGGTTTTCTTTCATGTCAGTTTTTATCTGTGGACACAGTACGACTGCTTGGGTTAAGAAATCTAAATTGGGATACTACTTTCTGACAGAAGTATGATGGATTTATGCACTGTGTCACACAGCCAGAAGCATAACCCTTCTGTGGAAATGAACAATTTAGCATTTCCAGGTCACAGAAGACCGTGAAGATGATACGTCAGGCCATGTTTAGTATAAATGCAAATCTTACTGAAGAGTGACATGTCAGCAGGGCTTGAAACGACTCTTTTCCTTAAAAAGCAAACCTAAGAAATGGTCTTTCCCAAACATTAAATTTTTCTGCTATGGCAAACTTTACAACAACTCGATATGTGAAAAAAAGTGAGAACCCAGTGCAGATACATATGAAAAGAAAACAAGAGTCTCTTCTTTATATATATACACTTACTTCTTGGTTCCTGTACTTTAAAATGCATTAAAGTATGATTCATTTTACACATGTAAAATTATGTATCACTTACTAAATACGCAACTGTTGAAAATACTGAAGCTATCTTCACTATTGAGATGGTCCACACAAACCTATTAGAGGGGCTTCTCTGGCGGTCCAGTGGCTGGGACTCCGCACTTCCACTGCAGGGGGCGCGGGTTCGATCCCTGGTCAGCTGGCTGGTCGGGGAACTAGGATCCCGCAAGCCACGTGGCACGGCCAAAAACAAACAAACAAACAAAAAACCTATTAGAGTTTTCTGGCACCCTTCACAGGCTACATACGGAAAGGGAACAGGTTAGACATAAATACTGAAGTCAAAATAGGGGGCAAAGCAGGGAGATGCGCGCGGCCGTCACAGATGGAAATGTTTTTGAGCACCTAAGGCATGAGAGCAATGATTTGACAAAATACTCTACTTTTGGATATACCTGAAAGTTAGATCCACAATAAGACTGACACCAAGAAGAGGTTTTCTTTCAAGTAACAATGAAGTAACCTAGCTTTGTAAGCATTTTCCCTACTTGCTTAAGAAAGAACTTCCGTTTAAAACCCAGAGCTGTCTTGTGTAAAGCTCTAACATTAGACACAGGGATTCATATCTTAACTCTCATATTTACATCTGTGACTTTGACCTCTCTGTCCATTTGTCCTCCTGTTTCCCTTTAGGATTGTTGTAAATTTAAATGACATAACACACAAAAGTGCTTTGAACAGTGTTTAGTACAGTGGAAAGACTCATGTATATTAGGTATCATTATTATGTTCCAGTGGTTCCTGGAATAGAAAAGTGGAAATTGGAAATACAGGACCAGACTCTAATTTGTTGCTTGATTCATCCTGGTGTGATGTAAAGCACAGGCTTTACAGTTAGACCTGGCTTCTAACCCCAGCTCCACCTCTTAGTAGACGGTGTGACACAGTAAATTCTTTATTTGCTTTCAGCTTCAGTTTCCTCATCTGTAAAGTCAACACACCGATGCAGTCCTTACAGGGGTGTGAAAAAGTGACAAGGATTAAATGCCAATGCTCAGTAAGGAATGGCATTACTCATATTTACCTTATGGATGTTTAATGTCATAGATTTTTATTGTATATAGTTAGGATATCAAGAATCAAATCATATCCTGTTTCATATTAAGATCTGTAAAATATGTTTAAAGCATAAAAAAAAAACATGGGATTTCTTAGCAGCAAAGACCCTGGGAATAATCTAGTTCAATCTTTTTATTTTACAAGCAAATGAACTAAAACTAAGAATAGGCACGTGTGTTGTTTCTGAAGTCACATGGTTAGTTTGTAGCAGATCTAAGAGCACATGCCTGTGACTAGCAGACCAGAGCTGTTACAGGTTTCTCCCATAGGTACATTCCTAACAAGGCTTCTAACACATCGAAGCTTTATTGAAATTGCTTATCACTTAATCTAAATAGTGAAGATCTTTGTACTTTCAAATGCAAATATTTTCACACTTTGTTTCTTCACCTCCTGTGGCTGTAGATTTACGAATATTAGATTTGCTTTAGGACAAATATTTTGTTTTCAGGCAAATACTTTAATGATACATCTCCATGTATCGCCTGCTAGGTTAGGGTAAGGATGTAGTAAGGGAGATATGAGAAAGGGTGTGATCGATTGTGAGCAGTGTCCATTTTCCCTTTGACAGGAGAATTGAGGATCAGTGTCTCATTATATGGCAAATACCATGAGATTTTAAAAATATCTTGGAGTTAAGTACAATATAATCATCACTCTATTTCTGGAGCCAAGATGAGAGAATGGATTATAAATTGCAGCCCGAGGTATCTGCATTGAATACATGGATCTTGGCACTGAAATAGTCATGAGATGCAATAATATATTCAGTTCATCAACTGGCTATACAGTTTCTATAGCATCTCCTTGTTTATTTAAATAATAAGTCTGTGTCTGAGACCAATAACTTCTCAGTTCAATCAACTCAGTGAAAGAGGAAAAAAAAAAAAGAGACAAGACTAGTTTGCTTGATAATTCCCACCACCTCTCCTCACCCAGTAGACATTGGTATATTTCAGTCAAAATGAATGAGAATCAAAACTCCTGGTGTGGAGTGAACTGGAGGCTCTCTAGCTCCCCCTGGCTCCCCGCCCACCTGCTCGAGGGGGAGGAGTTACCTCCGCTCTTCAGCCTCAGAACTTACCATGATGGCTGTGACCTAAAATCCTCAGGAAGCCCTGGGGTCACGGCCCGGAAGCACCCCGGAGAAGGAGGGCTGTGTGGAGCTCACCACAGTGGTGGTGCCTCCCTCAGGACTTTAGGACCCTCTGTGGACCCTGAAATACTTTCATTCTCAGGACTCAGGGACTCGGCTGGACCTGCTCACAATGGTACCTGCTGCCTCACAGAGCACTCTAGTCCTAAGTACACACAGCCCCCAAATCCAGCTCACTGGTCAGATCCAAGCCACGGCCCTCCAAGGGGTTCAGGACCCCCTAGGGATGGAGAGGACCCTGATCAGAGTGAGGCATCTTCAGAAGAGTCAGGAGTGGGCCAGGAACTCTCAAGAGAGAATGAGGCTGGGTACCAGGAGGATGGGAACCCTTCTTTTCTTTCCATTCCATCTGCTTGTAACTTCCAGGGAATCCCTGAAGGGCCTTGTTCTGAGGGAGGAGACAGCTCTTCTAGCAACTTCTGCCACCATTGTACCTCTCCGGCGTTGGGGGAAGATGAAGAGTTGGAAGAGGAATGTGATGAGGAGGAACCTCTTAAGTTTCCCAGTGGTTTTTCACGTGTGCCCAGTGGAAGGAAACCTGCGCTCCGGACACAACGGCACCACGTTCCAGCCAAGGAGGGCACTTGGGAGGATGGACGCAGAGATCCCAGATCCCCTGGTCGACACTGGCTGGGTCGGAACCGGAGTCGGGCAGATAAGCGCAGAGGACTGGGAGTGTGGGTGCGTCAGCTTGGACAGGCAGGCTTCTGGTGGCTGATCGAACTGCTGGTGTTAGGGGGGAGTACGTGGAAACTTGTGGCCATCTCATCTATGCACGCAGGCAGCTGAAAGGCAGTGATCTGGACCTTTTTTTGGGTCTGGGTGGGAGTCTGGGCAGGGCGGCTGGGGGTCCGGGCCCAGGTGATGTCCCAATTTCCAAGCCAAGGGTTTTGCTATGGGGCAGGGCTGTTCACCCGTTTTCTTAGGCTACTGGGTGCTTTGCTGCTCCCGGCTCTGGCCCTTTTTTTGGGCTGTCTACAGTTGGGCTGGCAGTTTCTGGTGGGACTGAGTGATCGGTTAGGCTGGAGGGGTAAAGCCACCTGGCTCTTCTCTTGGCTGGCTTCTCCCACCTGGCAGCGGTGCCTGATTCTGCTGAGAGGCAGCAGGCCATGGCAGCAGCTGGTAAGAATAGTTCAGTGGGGTTGGCTGGAGTTGCCTTGGGTCAAGCAGAGGACCAATAGGCAGGGGAATGCACCTGTAGCTAGTGGTCGCTACTGCCAGCCTGAAGAGGAAGTGGCTCGACTGTTGACCATGGCTGGGCTTCCTGAGGATGAGCTAAAGCCTCTTCAAGTGTTGGGGGTTGAAGCCACGGCATCGGATGTTGAACTGAAGAAGACCTATAGGCAGCCGGCAGTGACGGTTCATCCTGACAAAAATAATCACCCCCGGGCTGAGGAGGCCCTCAAGGTTTTGCGGGCAGCTTGGGACATTGTCAGCAACCCTGAAAGACAGAAGGAATATGAGATGAAGCGAATGGCAGAGAATGAGCTGAGCCGGTCAGTGAATGAGTTTCTGTCCAAGCTGCAGGATGACCTCAAAGAAGCAATGAATACTATGATGTGCAGCCGATGCCAGGGAAAGCATAGGAGATTTGAGACGGACCAGGAACCTGAGAGTGCCAGATACTGTGCTGAGTGTAACAGGCTGCATCCTGCTGAGGAAGGAGACTTTGGGACAGAGTCGAGCATGTTGCGCCTCAAGATCACCTACTTTGCGCTGATGGATAGAAAGGTGTATGACATCACAGAGTGGGCTGGATGCCAGCACGTGGGAATCTCCCCAGATACCCGCAGAGTCCCCTATCACATCTCATTTGGTTCACGGATGCCAGGCACCAGTGGGTGGCAGAGAGCTACCCCAGGTGCCCCTCCTGCTGACCTTCAGGATTTCTTGAGCCAGCTCTTTCAAGTACCCCCAGGCCAGATGTCCAAAGGGAACTTCTTTGCAGTGCCTCAGCTGGGCCCTGGGACCACTGCAGCCTCCAAGCCCAACAGCACAGTACCCAAGGGAGAGGCCAAACCGAAACGGCGGAAGAAAGTGAGGACGCCCTTCCAACGTTGACACCGCCTCTCGTTCCTCAAATCAATGTCAGGGAGTCAAAAGGGCTGTGTGCAGCACAGGATGGAGTTTGATTTATTTTTAAATATTTAAAAAAGGGGAAATTTTAAGCTCAAATTGTTCACTCAGTACCTATAGGAAGCCCTGGAACCACTGTCCCTCCTCCACCAGCACCCAGGAACTGAATCTTGTCTTCTGACAATACCAAAGAAATAGGGGGTGAATAGAACAAAGAACCTAAGGGCCTGGACCTGGGCTGGACCATATCTCCCATAGTAGTGTGGGGACTGGGTGTTTCCCTGAGGTCTGTATGCCTTTGTCTTGTCTTTTGCTTCTACAGCAGATGACACTTTCCCCCCACTTTTTAAACGTGTCTGTATTATTTCTTGACCCATTTCAGGAGGGAGCCCCCTCCTTTGCCCTAATATACTAGTAAAAATACAGAACAAGAAAGCATGTAACCCTAATTATAGGAGATACATGCAGTTCAGAGACTTGGAACTCTCACCTTGTGGGTAATCACCCAGCGTCGTGCTTGTTCCTGCAGGGATGGCCAAAACTAATAATTTTTTAAAAAACAGATTCACGCCCTCTGCCCTTGGGTGAGGGGGAAGGATAGAGGGGCTCCCGGCAGCCCCCTTATGATCCAAGGGTTTGTATTTTTTTAAGTTTGTTCATATTTGTATGTACATATCTATTTAAAGCCAGGGGATTATCTTTCTATAAATATAAAACTGGCAAAAAAAAAATTCCTGGTTTGAGTGTTAGTTAACTTACACTCTATGTCTTGGGAATCTATATATCTTAGAGGTTCACGAAAGAGCTGTGTATTTGAACCAGTGGATTTTATAAAGCACGGTGAATACTCAAAGTACTAGTATATTTCCCTTATATTCTCAGTCTAACAATACAAAGATAAGTCAAACATACCTCAATCATATGTCATTGAAAAAACTGTCTTATATATCCACTTAACAAAAATTTATTGAATGCTGATCATGTGTCAAATACTGTGTAATGTACTGTATTGACAGGTATATTTACACATGTACTTTTATCAAAAGAGGGAGAAAAGAAAGAGCATGGAAGCATAATTCAGCTATTCAATTATTATAAAATATGTAAACAAATATTTGTCGTGAATTGGTTTTCCTCTGTCCTGCTTCAAGATAGGAAAAGAAATTGAGAGAAACTCTAAAAGAAGTTACTCCCAGGGTTCATGTTCTAGGTTCATAGGTAGGTTTATTTTACTCCTGATTGTTAACTGGCATAAGGTGAATTAAGCTTCTCTTAGATACCAGGAATAAACCTCTCATCAGAAAAATTTATCAAGCCATAGAATCGTTGTTTGTGGAGAACATTCAAAGTCCCATTTCTGGAGTCCTTTAAAGAGAAAAATGAACAAGGTGATGCTGCCTTATTGTAAATAACTTAGGCTCTGACTTTGTCCAGCTTTTTGTTCTGTAAAGAGCCTAGTGCATTTTGGGGGCTTAATAAATTTTGAATTATAAGTAACATTCTTACACAGCCTCTGGGGATGGACTCTTAGTCCTAATAAGATTTTCCAACTCTAATTTTCATGATTTGCTGCTGTGTAGCTAACAGTCATGAATTCAACAAGATCTATAAACGCAAAGTATTTTGTAGTCAAAGTATTTTGTAGTCTCAATATGTCAAAGATAAGATTTCATTGCAAGTAGCATCAGAATGAACACTATTGAGTACCTCTAAAATGTGGATTGAAGGACGACCTACAGAATTTCATATAAGGTGAGCATTGTGTGAAGTGCTAACCCAGGTTAATTTTAAGCTGAGATTGATTGGGAAATAAGATGAAACAGAAGTGAGAAGAAAGATCATTATCCAAAATGAAAGGTGCTGGAGGATTTATGGTGGCACAAAAGCAGAAAGGACCAGGACTAGCGAATTAGGTAAAAGTTCAGTATATATCAAACAGGCTGTTTTGGTACTAATACATTTCTGAAAATAACCCTGCTTTAAACAATATATGAAAGAGCATAATGTGCATATGTGGTGGTGAGATGTGAGGTGCGTGTGTATGGGGGGATGGGGACTCAGAGAAGCTGAAGTAGAGGTAAGGTTAATGTATCTTTTGGACATAATGTAACTGATGCAAAGAGAGAGTAGGCTTCAAGGGAATCAGAGGGCAATAGGGGTCCTGCAAAGACTCTCTGAATAACAGTTTCAGAGCATCTGCTGTACAATATGGTTAGAACCTTTTGAAGCCCCACTGTATAACTCACTTGTCACTTGGCTTGAGGAAGAGATGACAGATCTGCCAGGAATATTAAGGAAGACTTTTTTTTCCCCAGGGAACACAACAAGCCAGCTGTTCTTGTTGTATCGATATTTTAGCAAGTGCATTGATCTTAGTATTCCGAACATACCTGGGATTTTAATATTTCATATATAATATGCTGAGGGAAAATACTGCCCTAGCACCTAGGAAGGTACTCTGAAGAGACAAGGGGAAACCTGGCAGATGGATTTACTTAGCAAGAAATCATTTTAAAGATTAAGAAATACCTTGTTTTATTTCCTGTGATATGCTTCATTATCTTTTCTCTAAGCTGTCCTTTGCCTCATGTAATTCATTCAGAAATTTAACCTTCTCAAACTGTGTGAAAGAATAAGATTGCTAAGGCACCACTGCTAAGAAAATCCAGGGTTTGGAGAAATAGAGGTTGTACCTCAGACACTCTCCTTCAACATGCCCACCTGCCACACACACAGCCACCTCCTCCCCTGCCACACACAGGCCTTTATCTCTAAGAGTAAAAGCCATTTACATTTAAAGGCGCCCAAAGGCCCCTGCAGTTGCCTTAGCCCTCAAGTAAGCACTGCTTCTTTTAGTATCTCTATTTTCCAATCAATTGGAGAGATTTTCTTAAAATTATACCTGATTATGTCACTAATTTCCTTAAAAAACCCTTGGTGTCTACTCAATGCTTTTAGTCACTTAATATGGGTGTAAAAGTTTTACTGGCCTTTCCTCCTCAGCACCCTGCACTACCCTCCACGAACTTCATGATTGGTTTCACGAGTCTGCTTGCCATTCCTGAATATGCCAGGCTTTTCCTAACCATTCTTGCCCCAGGATTGCTGCTTTTTCTGTGCAGAATTTCCTAATGTTCCCCTTCCTCTCTTCTCTGTCAGATTAAATCCTACTCATCCGTTCTTCGTGGCTTAATTCAATTGTCATCTCTTCTGGAAAGTCTCTCTGAAAAGTAGAGTTAGCGGTTCCCTTCTGTATGCAATTACAATATTTTCTTCACTCTTGCTTTTGTGCTTACCAGTTCAGTGCAGTGAGTCCTTATTGTTTTTTGTAGTGGTTTTTCTCTCAATGTTGTGAATTCATTAAATCAAGAAACACGGCTTACTCGTTTCTGAATCCTCAGGACCTAGCATAGCTCTTGCTTATGGAAGATATTTGTTGAGTAGTTACTGATTGAGCACTGTTCCCCACCAAATGGGCTTATATTTGGGAGTCTCTGTTACTTTTCAGGTTTACCCTTTTTAACGTGTATTCTCCCATATCAGTCCCAGACATCCAGTTTAAAAAATCTAGCCTGATTTTGCATCTATGTGGTCAATTCCAGAACTCCTTAAATTATGCATAACTTGTCTTATATGGCTTACAGGGCTCACACTCCAAATGATGTTAAATGATCCCTTTCATGCTGGAATCAAATTCCCTACTGTTTGCCTGTTGTTAGCTCCTTCTTTTCATACACCTCAAATGCCAACTATCTTGAGAACCTAATCTAAGATACCTTCCCCTTTATTCTCTAGAGGACATTCATTTGTTCATTAATGGCGGATTCTTCACTAAATGCCAAGCACACTGCTAAATGCTAGGGATATAACAGGTTTCTGTCTTCTTTAAGCTTAGAGTCTAGGTGGGGGATAGAAAAGCTAAACAGACAATGGCAATACAATGGGATACATGCTCATATACAAAAAGGAAGGATGGCTATGGGAGAACATGGGCAGGAAATTCACCAAGCCTTGGGGAAATAGTAAATACTTCTTGCAGGAAGTAATGTGTACGCTGAGATTTGAACACTAAGTCGGGTTAGTTAAGTAAAGAACTGGAAGCAGACCATCACAGCTAAAGGCAAGAGCAACACATGGAAAGGCCATAGAACAAGGAACATGTGTAATTCCCATTTTGACCAAATACCAAGAGATGAGGCTTTAAAGCTAAGCTGGAGTAATCTTATACACTGTCCTATACTTCATGTTAAAGAAATTTGAGTAGGGGCTTCCCTGGTGGCGCAGTGGTTGAGAGTCCGCCTGCCGATGCAGGGGACACGGGTTCGTGCCCCGGTCCGGGAAGATCCCACATGCCGTGGAGCGGCTGGGCCCGTGGGCCGTGGCCGCTGAGCCTGCGCGTCCGGAGCCTGTGCTCCGCAACGGGAGAGGCCACAACAGTGAGAGGCCCGCGTACCGCAAAAAAAAAAAAAAAAAAAAAAAAAAAAAAAAAGTAAGACTAGGTTATAGGGAAGATGATAAAATAGACTTTGGACATTTTGAAACTGAGGTGCCTGTGCGCAGTACCAATGAAGATTTATGAGTCTACCACTCAGGGTGGGAAGAAACATGTATATGTACAGCTGATTCACTTTGTTATAAAGCAGAAACGAACACACCATTGTAAAGCAATTGTACTCCAATAAAGATGTTAAAAAAAATGTCATTAGCACTTGGATATAATTGAATCATAGGAGTGAATGAGTTTACTGAAGAAGACAGAACACTGAGACAAGCGAACCTAGAACAACATTGATGGGATGGAAGAAAAACAAGGAATCCTCAAGGGAGATGCATTTGAGACCCTGGAGTCCAATGGATCAACATGGATTCAAGAAGAAGGAGGTGGTATCGAATGCTGCTGAGATGTCGAGAGAGATAAGGACTGAAAAATGTTCACTTCATTTAATTACAAGGAGGGCTTTGGTTTTAGTGGAGTGATGAGGATGGAAGTTAAGTAAGATGGATTAAATTGTGAATGGGAGGGGAGGAAGTGAAGATAGTGAGAAACAAAGAAAAAAATTTTTTTGAGTGTTGTGAAGAAAAAGACAGAAAGCAGTTGTTGGTTTTCACAAATTTTCTGGTTCGGGACCCTTCCAAGTTTGACCACTTTAATTCTTCTCCCTGAACATTCTTCACATTTTTGTAGCTATTTAAATCATTGGTTTTCAAAAAAAAACAGGAGTGCATCCAGTCTTGGGAGGGATTGGAGGTTTCCATGTAAAGCCCCAAAGGCACCATTTCAAATGTGTTCAAGTGTCTTTTTAGTAATACAACTGTTTTCTAAAAAATCTCATGAATAATTCTAACATATTAAAAATAGATTAACTCTAAGCTGCTCTGATTTAAGTGGGTATGGAGAGCCTGGAGCCCTATACTCAGTTCCCTTACCTGGTTTTCCAAGGTGGCCCCTTGCAGGCATTTCTAAAGAATCTTACCAATCCAGAGAACTAGGTCAGGGCAGGAAATGGGAGAATGATGAAGGTGACGGAACTGCTGAGCCTTGTGTGGACGGCTTGGTACATTGCCTCCCAGCCTCTCCAACGATGCCAAAGCATGTCAGCAGATGAAATCTGAATGATATCCCTGTTTTAACAAAATATAAGCTATGTGAGGTCTATCGAAATGACAGCAGCATAAATAATAGAAAATAATAGATATTTGTGCAGCACAGAGTGTATGAAAGAGCTTACCAAAGTGGATGGAGTATTCAGGACCTCTTTCTATTTCTAACTGCTGGCTGGCAGCAGAGAAAAATCAAACTACTGGGTGAATGCATGCAGCCCTGAATACACAGAAAAGGACAAAAATCACCTTGTACTGGAATAATAGCATATATGATGTCCTTAAATAGCTTATACCCTTCCTGCCAAACACAGAAAAGCCCAGAAGGAAAAAGGAGAAAATAAATCACGTTACCCTTTAGCAACTCTTCAGTGTAGATACTGTTATCTTCATCTTACAGAGGAAAGAACTGAGGTTCAAAGAAATTGAATGGCACGCCCCAAGTCACAGAGCAGGTAAGGGGAGAAGCTAGGATTTTTCCCACGTAATTTCCAAAATGTTCTCATTACAACAGTGGTTTTCAAAATCAACATTCTTCAAAAATGTGACCAAGTACTTATCATAAGGAGAGCTGCCTTTCCTTATGCTTACTCTTCACAGTAAGCCATACAGATAGTACTTTTCAGGGTCCCCTTGTATTTGTTGATGAAAACTTGGGTCAGCTTAAGATTGCCATTTTTTATCGTGGAATGTCTTCTAGTGACCAGGAAGACCAAGGTGCTGGCCACAAGGTAAAATATGAGGAGCTAATCAGAAGAGTGCCTTCACCACATCCAACTCAAGGCTAGGGATTCCAGTCACTGCCTCTGTTTCTACCATTAGAACGTTTAAAAATTCTTGACTTTTCAGCTTTTGTCCCTTTTAGAAATGCAAAGGTCCCTCAGTGAATTCATCTTTTGTTTAGAAGTTAATTATCTGTACTCTTTTATTGAGAACTGTAGCAGAATTATCCAAACCAAGAACTATGCCTCCATTCCTGTAGTGATGGCAGATGGGAGGTTTGGAAGGGAGCTGCCCTGTTACTAATTAAAAAAAAACAAACAGGGCTTCCCTGGTGGCGCAGTGGTTGAGAGTCCACCTGCCGATGCAGGGGACACGGGTTCGTGCCCCGGTCCGGGAAGATCCCACATGCCGCAGAGCGGCTGGGCCCGTGAGCCATGGCCGCTGAACCCGCGCGTCCGGAGCCTGTGCTCCGCAACGGGAGAGGCCACAACAGTGAGAGGCCCGCGAACCGCAAAAATAAAAAGCCAACCAACCAAACAAACAAACCTGAAATTCACATGTGAGCAATGCATTAAAACACCTGGCCCTGTTACCATGGCAAATTTTGGGTGGCCTCCCTACTTTTCCACATATTTCCTCTCAAAGTGCTCCTTTATGGCTATTCGCCTGAAAAAGCCCTCTCAGTGACCATTTTAACTGTATTTTGTTAGGGTGAAAATCTTGGAAGTTGGCTTCACATGTACTAAATGTCCTAGGAATGCTTCTGGTCCTCAGTTATCTCTTTTTTTTTTTCTTTTAACATCTTTATTGCAGTATAATTGCTTTACAGTGGTGTGGTATTTTCTGCTTCATAACAAAGTGAATGAGCTATACATATACATACATCCCCATACCTCCTCCATCTTGCATCTCCCTCCCACCCTCCCTATCCCACCCCTCTCGCTGGTCACCTCAGTTACCTCTTATTTTTTAAATTTTATTTATTAATTTATTTTTAACATTTTTATTGGAGTATAATTGCTTTACAGTGGTTAGTTTCTGCTTTATAACAAAGTGAATCACTTATACATATACATATGTCCTCATATCTCTTCCCTCTTGAATCTCCCTCCCTCCCACCCTCCCTATCCTACCCCTCTAGGTGGTCACAAAGCAACGAGCCGATCTCCCTGTGCTATGCGGCTGGTGTGTTAGTTTCTGCTTTATAACAGAGTGAGTCAGTTATACATATATATATGTTCCCATATCTCTTCCCTCTTTGTCTCCCTCCCTCCCACCCTCCCTATCCCACCCCTCCAGACAGCCACAAAGAACCGAGCCGGTTTCCCTGTGCCATGCGGCTGCTTCCCACTGGCTATCTACCTTACGTTTGTTAGTATATATATGTCCATGTCTCTCTCTCGCCCTAACACACCTCACCCTTCCCCCTCCCCATATCCTCAAGTCTGTTCTCCAGTAGGTCTCTGTCTTTATTCCTGTTTTACCCCTAGGTTCTTCATAACATTTTTTTTTCTTAAATTCCATATATATGTGTTAGCATACGGTATTTGTCCTTCTCTTTCTGACTTACTTCACTCTGTATGACAGACTCTAGATCTATCCACCTCATTACAAATAGCTCAATTTCGTTTCTTTTTATGGCTGAGTAATATTCCATTGTATATATGTGCCACATCTTCTTTATCCATTCATCCGACGGCGGGCACTTACGTTGCTTCCATGTCCTGGCTATTGTAAATAGAGCTGCAATGAACATTTTGGTACATAATTCTTTTTGAATGATGGTTTTCTCAGGGTATATGCCCAGTAGCGGGATTGCTGGGTTGTAAGACATTTCTAATTTTGGTTTTTTAAGGAACCTCCATACTGTTCTCCATAGTGGCTGTATCAATTTACATTCCCACCAACAGTGCAAGAGGGTTTCCTTTTCTCTACACCCTCTCCAGCATTTATTGTTTGTAGATTGTTTGATGATGGCCATTCTGACTGGTGTGAGATGATATCTCATTGTAGTTTTGATTTGCATTTCTCTAATGATTAATGATGTTGAGCATTCTTTCATGTGTCTGTTGGCAATCTGTATATCTGTTTTGGAGAAATGTCTATTTAAGTCTTCTGCCCATTTTTGGATTGGGTTGTTTTTTCGATATTGAGCTGCATGAGTTGCTTGTATGTTTTGGAGATTAATCCTTTGTCAGTTGCTTCATTTGCAAATATTTTTTCCCATTCTGAGGGTTGTCTTTTCGTCTAGTTTATGATTTCCTTTGCTGTGCAAAAGCTTTTCAGTTTCGTTAGGTCCCATTTGTTTATATTTGTTTTTATTTCCATTTCTCTAGGAGGTGGGTCAAAAAGGATCTTGCTGTGATGTATGTCATAGAGTATTCTGCCTATGTTTTCCTCTAAGAGTTTTATGGTGTCCGGCCTTACATTTAGGTCTTTAACCCATTTTGAGTTTATTTTTGTTTATGGTGTTAGAGAGTGTTCTAATTTCATTCTTTTACATGTAGCTGTCCAGTTTTCCCAGCAACACTTATTGAAGAGGCTGTCATTCCTCCACTGTATATTCTTGCCTCCTTTATCAAAAATAAGGTGACCATATGTGCGTGGGTTTATCTCTGGGTTTTCTATCCTGTTCCATTGATCTATATTTCTGTATTTGTGCCAGTACCATATTGTCTTAATTACTGTAGCTTTGTAGTATAGTCTGAAGTCAGGGAGGCTGATTCCTCCAGCTCCATTTTTCTTTCTCAAGATTGCTTTGGCTATTCATGGTCTTTTGTGTTTCCATACAAGTTGTGAAATTTTTTGTTCTAGTTCTGTGAAAAATGCCATTGGTAGTTTGATAGGGATTGCACTGAATCTGTAGATTGCTTTGGGTAATACAGTCATTTTCACAATGTTGATTCTTCCAATCCAAGAACATGGTATACCTCTCCATCTGTTTGTATCATCTTTAATTTCTTTCATCAGTGTCTTATAATTTTCTGCATACAGGTCTTTTGTGTCCTTAGGTAGGTTTATTCCTAGATATTTTATTCTTTTTGTTGCGATGGTAAATGGCAGTGTTTTCTTAATTTCGCTTTCCGATTTTTCATCATTAGCGTATAGGAATGCAAGAGATTTCTGTGCGTTACTTTTGTATCCTGTTACTTTGTACCAAATTCATTGATTAGCTCTAGTAGTTTTCTGGTAGCATCTTTAGGATTCTCTATGTATAGTGTCATGTCATCTGCAACCAGTGACAACTTTACTTCTTCTTTTCTGATTTGGATTCCTTTTATTATTTTTTCTTCTCTGACTGCAGTGGCTAAAACTTCCAAAATTATGTTGAATAACAGTCGTGAGAGTGGGCAACCTTGTCTTGTGACTGATCTTAGTGGAAATGGTTTCAGTTTTTCACCACTGAGGACGATATTGGCTGTGGGTTTGTCATATATGGCCTTTATTATGTTGAGGGAAGTTCCCACTATGCCTACTTCCTGGAGGGTTTTTATCATAAATGTGTGTTGAATTTTGTCGAAGACTTTCTCTGCATCTACTGAGATGATCATATGGTTTTTCTCTTTCAATTTGTTAATATGGTGTATCACGTTGATTGATTTGTGTATATTGAAGAATCCTTGCATTCCTAGAATAAACCCCACTTGAACATGGTGTGCGACCCTTTTAATGTGTTGTTAGATTCTGTTTGCTAGTATTTTGTTGAGGATTTTTGCATCTACGTTCATCAGTGATATTGGCCTGTAGTTTCCTTTTATGTGACATCTTTGTCTGGTTTTGGTAGCAGAGTGATAGTGGCCTCGTCAAATTAGTTTGGGAGTGTTCCTCCCTCTGATATATTTTGGAAGCGTTTGAGAAGGATAGGTGTTCACTCTTCTCTAAATATTTGATAGAATTTGCCTGTGAAGCCATCTGGTCCTGGGCTTTTGCTTGTTGGAAGATTTTTAACCACAGTTTCAATTTCAGTGCTTGTGATTGGTCTGTTCATATTTCCTATTTCTTCCTGGTTCAGTCTCGGAAGGTTGTGCATTTCTTTTTTTGTTGGGTCTTCGTTGCTGCGCGCGGGCTTTTCTCTAGTTGTGGCGAGAGGGGGCTACTCTTCGTTGCAGTTCGCGGGCTTCTCATTGCAGTGGCTTCTCTTGTTGCGGAGCATGGGCTCTAGGCGCCTGGGCTTCAGTAGTTGTGGCTTGCGGGTTCTAGAGTGCAGGCTCAATAGTTGTGGCGCATGGGCTTAGCTGCTCTGCGACATGTGGGATCTTCCCGGAGCACGGCTCGAACCCGTGTCCCCTGCATTGGCAGGCGGACTCTCAACCACTGCGCCACCAGGGAAGCGCAGGTTGTGCATTTCTAAGAATTTGTCCATTTCTTCCAGGTTGTCCATTTTATTGGCATAGAGTTGCTTGTAGTTATCTCTCATGAACCTTTGTATTTCTGCAGTGTCAGTTGTTACTTCTCCTTTTTCATTTCTAATTCTATTGATTTGAGTCTTCTCCCATTTTTTCTTGATGACTCTGGCAAATGGTTTATCAATTTTGTTTATCTTCTCAAAGAACCAGCTTTTAGTTTTATTGGTCTTTGCTATCGTTTCCTTCATTTCTTTTTAACTTATTTCTGATCTGATCTTTATGATTTCTTTCCTTCTGCTAACTTTGGGGATTTTTGGTTCTTCTTTCTCTAATTGGTTTAGGTGTAAGGTTAGGTTCTTTATTTGAGATGTTTCTTGTTTCTTAAGGTAGGATTGTATTGCTATAAACTTCCCTCTTAGAACTGCTTTTGCTGCATCCCATAGGCTTTGGGTCATTGTGTTTTCATTGTCATTTGTTACTAGTTATTTTTTGATTTCCTCTTTGATTTCTTCAGTGATATCTTGGTTATTAAGTAGTGTGTTGTTATCCTCCATGTGTTTGTATTTCTTACAGATTTTTTTCTGTAATTGATGTCTAGTCTCATAGCATTGTGGTCAGAAAAGATACTTGATACAATTTCAATTTTCTTAAATTTACCAAGGCTTGATTTGTGAGCCAAGATATAATCTATCCTGGAGAATGTTCCATGAGCACTTGTGAAGAATGTGTATTCTGTTGTTTTTGGATGGAATGTCCTATAAATATCAATTAAGTCCATCTAGTTTAATGTATCATTTAAAGCTTGTGTTTCCTTATTTATTTTCATTTTGGATGATCGGTCCATTGGTGACAGTGGGGTGTTAAAGTCCCCTACTCTTATTGTGTTACTGTTGATTTCCCCTTTTATGGCTGTTAGTATTTGCCTTATGTATTGAGGTGGTCCTATGTTGGGTGCATAAATATTTACAATTGCTTTATCTTCTCAATGAATTGATCCCTTGATCATTATGTAGTGTCCTTCTTTGTCTCTTGTAACAGTCTTTATTTTAAAGTCTATTTTGTCTGATATGAGAATTGCTACTCCAGCTTTCCTTTGATTTCCATTTGTATGGAATATCTTTTTCCATCCCCTCGCTTTCAGTCTGTATGTGTCCCTAGGTCTGAAGTGGGTCTCTTGTAGACAGCATATATACGGGTCTTGTTTTTGTATCCATTCAGCCAGTCTGTCTTTTGGTTGGAGCAGTTAATCCATTTACATTTAAGGTAATTATTGATCTGTATGTTCCTATTACCATTTTCTTAATTGTTTTGGGTTTATTACTGTAGGTCTTTTCCTTCTCCTGTGTTTCCTGCCTAAAGAGTTTCCTGTAGCATTTGCTGTAAAGCTAGTTTGGTGGTGCTGAATTCTCTTAGCTTTTGCTTGTCTGTAAACTTTTAATTTCTCTGTTGAATCTGAATGAGATCCTTGCTGGGTAGAGTAATCTTGGTTGTAGGTTTTTCTCCTTCATCACTTTCAATATGTCCTGCCACTCCCTTCTGGCTTGCAGAGTTTCTGCTGAAAGATCAGCTGTTATCCTTATGGGGATTCCCTTATGTGTTATTTGTTGTTTTTCCCTTGCTGCTTTTAATATTTGTTCTTTGCATTTAATTTTTGATAGTTTAATTAATATGTATCTTGGCATGTTTCTCCTTGGATTTATCCTGTGTGGGGCTCTCTGTGCTTCCTGGACTTGATTAACTATTTCCTTTCCCATAGTAGGGAAATTTTCAACTATAATTTCTTCAAATATTTTCTCAGTCCCTTTCTTTTTCTCTTCTTCTGGGACCCCTATAATTCGAATGTTGCTGTGTTTAATGTTGTCCCAGAGGTCTCTGAGACTGTCCTCAATTCTTTTCATTCTTTTTTCTTTATTCTGCTCTTCAGTAGTTATTTCCAGTATTTTATCTTCCAGGTCACTTATCCGTTCTTCTGCCTCAGTTATTCTGCTATTGACTCATTCTAGAGAATTTTTAATTTCATTCATTGTGTTGTTCATCACTGTTTGTTTGCTCTTTAGTTCTTCTAGGTCCTTGTTAAACGTTTCTTGTATTTTCTCCATTCTATTTCCAAGATTTTGGATCATCTTTACTATCATTATTCTGAACTCTTTTTCAGGTAGACTGCCTATTTCCTCTTCATTTGTTAGGTCTGGTGGGTTCTTGCCTTGCTCCTTCATCTGCTGTGTTTCTCTGTCTTCTCATTTTGCTTAACTTACTGTGTTTGGCGTCTCCTTTTTGCAGGCTGCAGGTTCGTAGTTTCTTCTGTTTTTGGTGTCTGTTCCCAGTGGCTAAGGTTGGTTCAGTGGGTTCTGTAGGCTTCCTGGTGGAGGGGACTAGTGCCCGTGTTCTGGTGGATGAGGCTGGATCTTGTCTTTCTGCTGGGTAGGTCCATGTCTGGTGGTGTGTTTTGGGGCATCTGTGGCCTTATTATGATTTTAGGCAGCCTCTGTGCTAATGGATGGGGTTGTGTTCCAGTCTTGCTAGTTGTTTGGCATAGGGTGTCCTGCACTTTAGCTTGCTGGTCATTGGGTGAAGCTGGGTCTTGGTGTTGAGATGGAGATCTCTGGGAGATTTTCGCGTTTTGATATTACATGGAGCTGGGAGGTCTCTTGTGGACCAGTGTCCTGAACTTGGCTCTCCCACCTCAGGGGCATAGCCCTGATGCCTGGCCAGAGCACCAAGAGCCTGTCCTCCACATGGCTCAGAATAAAAGGGGGAAAGAAAAGAAATAAAGAAAGAAGAAGGTAAAGTAAAATAACAAAAAGTAGTTATTAAAATAAAAAATAATTATTAAGAAAAATAATTTTTTAAGTAATTATTTAAAAAAAAAGACAGAACCCTAGGACAAATGGTAAAAGCAAAGCTATATAGACAAAATCACACAAAGAAGCATACACATACTCACAAAAAGAGAAAAAGAAAAAAAAAAAATATATATATATATATATATATCGTTGCTCCCCAAGTCCAAGTCCACCTCCTCAATTTGGGATGATTCGTTGTCTATTCAGGTATTCCACCGATGCAGGGTACATCAAGTTGATTGTGGAGATTTAATCTGCTGCTCCTGAGGCTGCTGGGAGAGATTTCCCTTTCTCTTCTTTGTTCGCACAGCTCCCGGGGTTCAGCTTTGGGTTTGGACTCGCCTCTACGTGTAGGTCGCCAGAGGGCGTCTGTTCTTCTCTCAGACTGGGTGGGGTTAAAGGAGCAGCTGACTCGGGGGCTCTGGCTCACTCAGGCCGGGGGGAGGGAGGTGTACGGATGCGGGGCGGGCCTGTGGCGGCAGAGGCCAGCGTGACGTTGCACCAGCCTGAGGCGCGCCGTGCGTTCTCCCGGGGAAGTTGTCCTTGGATCCTGGGACCCTGGCAGTGGCGGGCTGCACAGGCTCCCCGGAAGCGGGGTGTGGATAGTGACCTGTGCTCGCACACAGGCTTCTTGGTGGCGGCAGTAGCAGCCTT
>NW_006773421.1:1006904-1030483 GCF_000442215.2 Lipotes vexillifer | reverse complement strand
GCGGCTTGCACCCGTCTCTGGAGCTCCTTTAAGCAGCGCTCTTAATCCCCTCTCCTGGCGCACCAGGAAACAAAGAGGGAAGAAAAAGTCTCTTGCGTCTTCGGCAGCTCCAGTCCTTTTCCTGGACTCCCTCCCGGCCAGCCGTGGCGCACTAACCGCCTGCAGGCTGTGTTGACGCCGCCAACCCCAGTCCTCTCCCGGCGCTCCGACCGAGGCCGAGCCTCAGCTCGCAGCCCCGCCCGCCCCGGCGGGGGAGCAGACGAGCCTCTCGGGCTGGTGAGCGCCGGTCGGCGCCGATCCTCTGTGCGGGAATCTCTCCGCTCTGCCCTCCGCACCCCTGTGGCTGCGCCCTCCTCCGCGGCTCCGAAGCTCCCCGCTCCGCCTCCCGCAGTCTCCGCCCGCGAAGGGGCTCCTAGTGTGTGGAAACCTTTCCTCCTAAACGGCTCCCTCCCACTGGTGCAGGTCCCGTCCCTATCCTTTTTGTCTTTGTTTATTCTTTTCTCTTTTGCCCTACCCAGGTACGTGGGGACTTTCTTGCCTTTTGGGAGGTCTGTGGTCTTCTGCCAGCGTTCAGTAGGTGTTCTGTAGGAGCTGTTCCACATGTAGATGTATTTCTGACGTATCTGTGGGGAGGAAGGTGATCTTCGTGCCTTACTCTTCCGCCATCTTGAAGCTCCTCTTACAGTGATCTCTTAAGGGAAGATTTATGTTACTGCCTCAGCGGCCCTAACCGCTGTCCAAGGTTCTGATACACATTTCTTGGAAAGCCATGAATGTTAAAGAACACACCTCAGGAAATTGTGCCCTGATGGCCGCTCAGCTGAGATTAAATGTTTTCATCTAAGTTCCTTCTCTTGCAGTATCTTTCTATTTAGTATTTTACTTGAGTTGTTATTGACACATGCTATCCTAACGAGGAGGATTTCTTTTACTTTGAATCAAGTGATTCTCAGCAGGGGTGATTTGGCAACGTCTGGAAACATTTTTGGCCGTCAAAAATGGAGGTGGGAGGGACCTGCAGGATTACTACTGGTGTCCTAGTAGATGAGGATAAAAAACTGCAAAATGTTCTGAAATGCACAAGGCAGACGCCAGGACAAAGCATTATGCAGCCCAAAATGCTAATTTTGCTAAGGTTGAGAAACTTTGCTTTAAATGAATCTTCAGAGAATGGGACATTACTGCTCTTCTTCTACCATGGTTAGGAGGGCTGGGTTCTGATGTCAGACAAAAAAAGCTCCTAAAGAAAGGAGAATTGTGGTTAAAAGTTGAAGCTTTGAGCCAGACAGACATGGATTTTACTCCTAGATGTGCTACTTAGCTGTGCGATCTTAAATAAGTTATGTAACCTCTCTACAATGCAGTCTTCTCAGGTGTAAAATTAGCAGTGGATTTTATTGGTTTACTATGAAGAATCAGTAAATGCATACAAAATGCTTGGCACAGATGCTACTAAACACAAGCATGTGTTGGCAATGATGATTGTTATTCTCCAGTGAGAGTTGTATCAACTCTCAGTTCAATACACTCAGACCAGACAGAACTAAATCTTGATATAAATCAGACCCAGAAGCATAAACCAAAGGACACCCCTCAGTCCATTTTCTAGTATTAACTATTTCTTAGCCCACTATGGCTGCCATAAGCCCTTTCTTTTGTAAAAGGAGAATATGAGGATGAAACTAGGATGACCAACATAACTAGTTGCTAACATTTATTCATTCATTCGTCACGTCTGCCTGGGCTTGTGGTAGGAGGAAAGTCTGGATGAGTAGATTGGAGATGAAGGTGAAACATAGATGACTAAGACTTGATTTCTAATAAAAGATTTAGAATGGGAGAGCTAAGGCACGGACACAGAGGAGCTTGACACAAAGTAGAAAAATGATAGAGCGCCAGGGAGACGAAGCCAACTGCTTTATGGCCGTTCTGAGGAGAAGAGACCACTTCTGTGTGGAGAAAATTTTGGCTGTCACTTTCCTGAACAGCAAACACCCTTTATTCTCCATCAATCCTTTCTTACCAAGCTTAAGGGAATTAAAAAAATTCTAAACCGAGTGATTAATTAAACTGATTCCTGGAGCCCTCCCCTCTTCCCTCCAGCGTTGGTGGTAATTAATCATGGCAATTCCTGGCTTTTAACAGCATTACATTTGTGCTTTATTATTTTGGTTGTCTCTTAGAAACTCAATTGTGTCAGCATACAACAATGCAGACAATAGGTTCAGAAATGTAAATTAACCTTGATTCACTCCACCTCTGAAAGGGAGCTCCTGAGTCTTTCAGGAGCATGCTTCCCATCATTGAATGTGAACTTATCCATTTCCTGGTGGTGTCTGTCTGGAGATTTTCACAGTGTTTTCAATAGGAGGCCAGATTATTTGAGCCAAGAGAAACATGTACTTGACTAATAGTGGACCATTTCCCTATTTAAATAGGCTTTAAGAGCTTCAGCCCAAAGGGCAAAAACATCAGAGAATATCACAAGAGTCTTGAATTCACTAATATAATTTATGTTGAAAAATAGCACACATTTTAAGCCCTCTTTCAAAATGAAGTGTTAAGTTTCTTGTTTAAGATGGTGATTTTGCCATTCTCAATTCCCTTGAAATTCTTATGAAAATTTGGAGAGAGAAAAAAACACACACACACAAACACACGTGCAGGCACATACACCAAATCAACTACTGTAACAGTATGCAATTTCCCAACATTCGGAAGGTCTATGCTGACAAAGAGAGACTTATGGTTGGTGACAGGGGCTGATACACACATGAAGTAGAGCAAACGTTCTTTCCTGAAGAACTTTAAAGCAGCATCTTGCTCCTCCTCCACTTTCTGAATGAGACCCAAGGTCTGCAACAACAGAAAACTTTCAGGCTACCCCCTATAGTATATTTATTACAAAACAGAAAGACAGGAAGTAGAAGGGGCTTGTAGAACACAGAGTTTGAGGAGTTATAATTCCAACAAGTAAACCGTGGGGTGGGGTGGAGACAGGAGGAGCCCTGGTGCAGGCTGGGGACTATACCTACTCGTGTATTTCATCTCTTCCGCACATTAAAGAAGCGTGAAGCTGGGTGATGGCGGCTCAAATCAATCCTGTTGTGCCCGTGGAGAGAATATCTTGGAGTCATAAGATATAAGCTAGTAGCCGGGCATTGTAATTTGTCCTCTAGCTGTATACCTGAAAAGGGAATTCCACTCACGTCCAAGGGTACACATGCCATCTGTTCTGTTTAGTATGTCCATCCATTATCCGCACGGCATAAAATGAATTGTAGGCTTTTGGATCGGTTGAGAAAAGCTGACTTTTCCCCTCGATAAACAAGAAAAGGGCCTTTCTCCCCATGCATAAGTGGATTCCTCATAACCAGGGAAATGGGCCAGCAAACCACATTAAAGATTAAAAATCAATAACAGTGACAATATAAAGCAACCTTTCTTTTGATAGAAGGCAAGTCTTCTTCAACGCTATAACTCCCCTCCCCTTCTGTATCTCCCTGTCTCTTGTTCACTGGGATATTTTCCAGCCCGACCGAGAGAACACTAGCTTTTCTTTCTTTCTTTCCTTCCCTAATTATGTTATTTTTCTCCCTAGTTGAGAAGCTGGCCACCAGTAGTGAGCTTAATATATCCTCCATTGTCAGATAGGTACAGTAGTAGGACTGTGTTTATAATAATAGGACTGGTTACAGGATAGTTTCGAGTATTGAAAGTGATGAGACAGGCAGAGCACTTACTGCAGTGCCCCACCGCAGTAAGTAATTTTAGAAACACCCCATAACAGAAAAACCTAGAAAATTCTATGACCCAAACATTCTAATTTGGGACCAGTCACACACGTGGCCCTGCCAAAAGACTCCTGGCCTGCATTCAGTGAGAAACAGAAAAATCCAGGCCCAAAGGCAACTCCATAGCAGGGGCAAAAGGCAGGGCGTCACCTTGACCACTGCTTACAGGTGTTATGTTCCACTCGACTGTGTCCTTTTTGTTCAGCTATCAACCATCCTGTTCCCTCATTACAGGAAACTGGGCTTGCTGCTTTCCTTCAGAAACCAAAGTAGAAACTAGCCTACGTGGTCCACAAGAACGTTAGTCACCTGATCACTGGGAGCTAGGAACTGATTCTCTAGCAATCTGTGCTGGCGAACAAGCTGAACAGGCTCTTCCTTGACCCTTAAATGACCATCTAATTGGGAGAATTGCTCTATCTGCTACTGTGGCAGATTGCTGCTTTGATACGTGAATGTATAGTCTTTTATCTTCTACTACAGAGCTGTATCAGGGCAGTGCTACCTGCTCTAAACCTTAGTGGTTTAACACATAGAAGGTCATTTCTCACTTGCTTCAGGTCCAAAGCATGTGTTCCCAATCAGTGGGCAACTCTCTTCATAGCAGCTGTTTAGAAACCCAGCTTCCTTCCATCTTCAGCAAGTGGCTTCCATGCATGTGTACATCAATCCAGAGGAGCGGGACAGAGCAGGGAGTCTTTGATGGACCAGGCGTCCGACAGCAGACATTACTTCCGCTCACATTTCCCTTGCTAGAACTTGGCCACGTGACCACACCTAACAGGGTAGTCTGGGGAATGTAATCTAGTTGTGTGACCATGAGTGAGGGGATGGTCAGTCTTCAGGGCCGGGTCAAACCGCTCCACGAGGCCTGCTGACAAACACAGTCTAGAGAGAGCTCTCCTCAATCCCGAATAAGCATCTTGGACACACACTTTTGCAATAAAGCTTATGGGAAAATACTTTGAATCCAGAAAATTTACAACCATTCTTAAGACTCTGTGGGGCATCCCACCTATGAAAATTATTTAATCCAGGAGATAGAAAAATATGATTCATAAGACCATCCTCCGTGAGCTGGAAGGTATGATCTCTTTGGAGCAGCTGCGGAAGCCATGGACAGAAGGCTGAGAATGAGGCAGTGCTGTTAACAGCCAGTCCTGTAAGAAATGATGCCTCATAGAAAACACTGCATCTTGATATTTCACATTAATATGTATGATAAATATTTTCCTAAGTTTTTCAATACATTTTCACAGCTTCTGATGGCTTATATTATACATCAAAATATTCAAGACTGAGACTTGTAACATTTTTACCCTCTGCCAACTTTTAGAGTTAGACTTTCCTATGTATTCTTGTAATAAACTTCAGAATTTAACATATACATGTATATTGGGAAAACCGGTATCCTATGATATTGAATCTTCCCATCCAGAGGTGTATTACTCAATTTACTCAGACTTTATTTTAGGCCACTCAGTAAAGTTTTATTTTTATATTTCTGCACATTACTTACTAGTAAGGTAAACTTAAGCACATCACCTAACCTTCTAAAGTGTAAGTTTTCTTTCTTTTTTTAAAATTTTATTGAAGTATAGTTGGTTTACAATGTTGTGTTAATTTCTGCTGTACAGCAAAGTGATTCAGTTATACATATACACATTCTTTTTTATATTGTTTTCTATTATGGTTTATCACAGGATATTGAATGTAGTTTCCTGTGCTATACAGTAGGACCTTGTTATTTATCCATCCAATATATAATAGTTTGCATCTGCTGAAGTATAAGTTTTCTTAACGGGATTACTAATAGTAGCTATTTTACAGTAGAGTACTGAGTATTAAATGAGGTAATATATGTAAAAGCACTTAACATAGTGCCTGACATAGGAATAACTGTTCAATAAATGAGAGCAATTATTATACTTATTGCTAGATTTATTAAATATTTACTTGCTCATTTATGTAAGTTGTATGAATAGGGTCAATTTTCTATACTTTCTAACTGGCTTTGTAGATAGCTAAGGAAGACTTTTTTTCATGTATTTATTAGATTTTAATTTACTAAATACTGATTCGAATAGCTTTTCAGTTGATCATCTTAGTTTTTCATTTAGGCATTAGAAAATATTACAGTAATGAAAATTTTGAATCATCCAGTTTCTCACCATCTTCCTTGTGAGACCTTCCTAGTTGATTTTCTTTTATTCAGTATCACCTCCCCAAATCTATGGTTAGTATCAAGGCCAGATTTAGCTTCCTAAAGTAAGTCTGCATACAATTCCTATTAGAATTCAGCCCATTCCCACTTGTCAACACCTCTTTTCATTCTATTCTTCAAGTCCCAAGATTCACCACCGCTATTAAGTCTTCTATGTGTGCGTCAGTGAGCCTTTATGTTCTATATCACACTTATTGTCTGTTTCATTACATTTCACATGGCCTGTGCTACTTTATATGGTTATCTTTCTATATGTGTGTCATATTCACCTGGATTGATGATGTTGATAGTGGTGGTGGTCAGGTTTATACCTGAGAGTCATCATGCAGATCTGGCTGATTGCAGACTTTACCAAAGGCCATTGGAATGAGGGATGTGGTGACCTCAGAGACCAGAGACACTGTCTCTAATATGATGGTTCCCTCAGCTTCCTCTGCTCTTCACCAGCCAACTACCTCCACGTGGCAATCAGTTCTAAGTGAACTGAAAGGGAAAATATTTTACCCAGGAGAAATTAATATAATATAGTATAACACAACACACATAACACATAACATAACAGAAAACATAACAACATAAAATGTAACGCAACATAACATAATGCAGGAAAAATACCCTTAAGCAGAGAGATGATTCAATAGCCCATGCAGGGGTCTGAAGAGCATTTGGTCACTGCTTTGTACAGTGCTGGCACTGGGCAGAGCAAAGAATGGCTAAAGTAGCTGTGACTTTTCTGATGCTGGATTACTTATATATTCCGATTACTGGCTTTCCTCAGTAGGAAATCTGAGGCTTCCTGCATAAACTCAGACCATGACTTTGCACGGCTGGCAGTGGAGAAAGGATTTTTACATGGTGGACACCCTGAACCTCAAAAGATTTGACTTGTTTCCTTCTATTAACCTTATTCCTTCTTGGTTTCTTACAAACAAGAACTGATAACACAGTGAGCTCAAACAAGTTCAGAATTCTTCCTTGATTTCTTCATAGAGCAGCAAAAGACACGTTGTAAAAATAAAAACAAGTTTATCCAAAGACAGATAACAAAATGGAAACTAATGCCCCAGATAACACCAATTAAACTTGCTTTACATCATAAGCCTCATGGAATGCCTCATGGGATGCCTGAGGTCCCTTTTCTCTAGCATGAAGGAGTGAGGGTGGAGTTTTAGGGGGAGGGTGGTAACAGTATCCTGAGTGCCAACTAGAAAGTGACTCCGGCATGCCTGGTTGTTCAGAATATGTTTAAAATAATTTTTTTCCCATGCCCATTTCCTTTTTTTCTCCACCGATTCTGATTCAGTAGAGCAGGCATGGGACCTGAGAATCTTTACTTTTTAAAGTGTTCTGGGTGATTCTGTTGTAACTGGAATTCGGGAACCATTGAACTAGACTCTTTGAAATCCAGACCCAAGGTAGCAGTCCAGAGAAATACAGACACTTCCTCACCTGCCACAAGCCGGCCTCCAAGGTTCACTTCATACCCAAGGACATCTCTCTTCCTTAGATGACTGACAACGTAAATGTTAACTCCCATTGGGGATAATGCCACCTATGCATGATGGGTGGCGTCTCACTTCAGAGCATCAATGGGCTAAATAAACAAGTAAAAGAACACTAGAAAAAGTCCAAATTATTCACTGGAGAGTAAAACATAGAATGCCAGAGACAGTTGTGCTAATGTCTACCTTGCTCTCATTGGCTCAGAAAGTGAGAGAGAAAACAATAAAATCAAAGAATTCTAAAGTGTGGGAGAAATCCAAACACCCCCATTGATTTTTCAGGCTAAAAATTTCAGAAAGCCTCACAGGACTTGAACTTCTGTTTCCTCTCACAGTTCATCGCCTACTTCTTCCTGTGCCACTCACTCCATTCTGGTCACTCTGGCTGTCTTGCTCTTTTTCCAACAATGTAAAATTATTTTCTGTCTGAAAGACTGACTTTCACTTTATTTTAGTCTTCGTTTAAAATCCACCTCCTCACAGCATTTGTCCCTAGTCACCATTATATATTATGTCAACCTTCATCACATTCCATTCTCTAACCTGCTTTATTTATCATGACCTGACAGTAAAATTATTAATTTATTTGTTTATTTAAATTTTATCTATCTCCTCCACCAAAATGTCAGCTCCTGAGGACAGGCACTTTGCCTGTTGTCTTCAGGAAATTAGTATAATCATATTCCCAGCAGCATCCTTATTACTACTACCATTTTATTCTTTCCAATTCATATGTGCATACACCATGGTTAAATTAATATTCTTTTTTTTTTTTTTTTTTTGCGGTACGCGGGCCTCTCACTGCTGTGGTCTCTCCCGTTGCGGAGCACAGGCTCCGGACGCGCAGGCCCAGCGGCCATGGCTCACGGGCCCAGCCGCTCCGTGGCATGTGGGATCTTCCCGGACCGGGGCACGAACCCATGTCCGCTGCATCGGCAGGCGGACTCTCAACCACTGCGCCACCAGGGAAGCCCTAAATTAATATTCTTAAAGACATGTTGCAATCACATGACTACTTTGCTCAAAACATTAAGTTGTGGTTTACTGCCTACAGAATGGAGTCAAAATTCCCCACAATGGCAATTTGATGCAATCCTAGTCTTGCTTTTATATTATGATCTCTCACCATTCCTCTACTGTTTATTTCAACCAAATTGGATTTTGCAATGTGCTCAAAAAATTTGCTATGTCCCCATTTCCATATTTTCAAAATTTTGTCCATCTTACAAGTTTTATCTGAAATCATTCTTTCTTCATGAAGAAATTTCCAATTCTCTTTGATTGAATATGACTTTACTCCACTCCGAATCCTTGAAGAACTTACCCTGTGACTCTTTTATTGTACTCACCTTGTCTTTTTTCTCCTCCATTCCATGGCAAGACCAAGACCATTTCTGACTCATCTCCATGTGGCCCCAGGCAGAGCAGAGTGCCTGATGTCTGGTTGACATTCATTTATTAAGCACCTGTTGATTACAGACAGACTAGGTGAGTGCTGGATCACAAACAAACTACCTACCTAGAGTAGAAATTCTTATTAACTCTACTCTTATTAACTCTAACTCTAGGTAACACGTCCAAGGTCACAGTGATGGAGCTAGAATTCAAACCCATTCTATCTCCAGGCTATCTGTATGGCAGCAGCGTACACAGGCACATGATTTGGAAAATTGCAGGGAACTTCACTCGTAATGAAGCCACAGAATCTTGGCAGATACAACATCTGGTTATTTTGGCTGTGAAGTTTTGGATTTCTGTTATTCTTTTCTGATGGTTGGTTGCAAGGGTTTATTTCTGAGTCTGACACATCTCTGGGCTGTTTTATCTTTCTGATGGAAAGGATGTACTACCCAGACTTACAAGACTGTTCTGAAAAATATGCATTCTATATTGCTGTTCAATTGCATCACCTGGTATTTTAAGCCAGTCAACACTGTGTATTCAAGACAATCAAGGGACTGGGGGACAATTAGTTAGGAGGCCTTGACAGCCAGAGAGTAAATTACATTTATGAGCATACTCTGGAGCCATCACAAAAGGCTCTTTAATGAGAACATGGGCTATTTGTTCTCGTCCATTAAACAATGTCTGTATGGATGTTGGTTGTTGGTTTGTACAACCCCCAGCTTTTGTTTTTACAGGTCAGAGTGGAGATTCTGCACATACATTGCTGTCTGGACCACTTGCAAAAGTGACTGAAATGTATCAACATTTCATGGACTTGGAATGCACATTTATCTTTTGAAAGCACGTTAGCACCTTTTTATTAGATATTTGGCCATATGGTATAACGGAAAGTATATTCAACTTGAATTTAGGAGTCTAGAGCTTCCTTTCTCCAGTTTATTATCTGGGTAAGTCATTTTACCTCCCTAGCGTAAAAAATAGGGGATGGTAGATTAGGTAAAGTTTCCTCCCACTTAAATATTCTAATTGTATGCTGGCCACACATTGATGTAAAGATGCAAAACTTTATGGTTTATAAAAAATACGGTATAGAGATAGCCCTTTTATATAGCTTCCTGAGTTTCAAGAAAAGATGCTAATATGTGAAACAAACTCTTGGTCTTATATTTAGGAGAGGAAGTGGATTTGATGTTATTGGTCAAAACCTAGCTCCAGAGTCCATTTAATGGGGTGAATTAAGGTTAATCCATGTGCTTCTGTTCCTTAGATTAAGCTGTTATACTAGGAACCAGTATGTACAGTACCTCTAGATATGGAGACATAGAAAGTAATGTGGTCCCTCCATTATTCTAAAGTATTTAGTATACAGAGTATATCATTAGAATACGTTCAATGAGAAGTAAAAGAAAATCCAACTTAAACTATTGTAAAAATAGAAGAATTCATTTAAAATGTTGTATACCTTCTTCCTGTACTATTTTTAAAAACTATGTACTGATTCATACATATATATGTGCATGTATATGTACTTATACTTATATCTGGGTAATATACACACAAATATACAATTTATATATGTTGTATGAATTAACACATAGGTAATATAACATATAAATGGATTTTAACCTTCTTATCACTTAAAATATGTTGGAGCAGAACTTATTAGGATATATGAAACCATCTCAATCATTTCAACCATTATACAGTAGTCCATTTTTAACAGGAACCTATACATGTAAGCATTTAAATTCTTTCCAGGAATTTGCTTAAAGACAACCTGTCCAGTAAATTATTTGCCTACCAGGGCACAGAGGTCCCAGTCCAGGCCACTTGTTGGGCAGGATCCCTCTTATTGGTTCCACCTGGCCAGATTTTTGTGTGAACATGTCTTCATTTCTCTGCAGGAAATACCCAGAAGTGCAATTGCTGGGTCTTAGGATAGTTGCATGTTTAGTATTTTAAGATACTGCTAAACTGTTTTCCAAAGTGATTATAGTATTTTACACTGCCATTAGCAATGTGTGAGTGATTCAGTTTCTATGCATTCTTATCGGCATTTGGTATTATCAGTATTTTTTTAAAAGTTTAGCTATCTTGTAAGTGTGTAGGGATATCTTGTGGTTTTGATTTTTATTAATTTGCACTTACATTTAATATTATTTTAATTTACAATTTATTTACATGGATAATGGTGTTGAATATCTTTTCATGTGCTTATTTGTCATCCATATATCCTTTTAGGTGAAATGTCTCCTCATATCTTTTGTCCATTTTCTGATTGGATAGGTTGTTTTAGATACTTGTTCTTTGTCAGCTATGTGGTTTGCAAATATTTTCTCCTAGTCTATATTTTTTTTCTATAGAAATTTTAGAATAAGCTTGTCAATGTCTACAAAAAAGCATTACTGGGATTTTGATAGGAATCATATTAAACCTATAGATCAATTTGGGTGAATTTCCTTTATTGAATCTTCCAAACCATGAAAATGATATGTTTGTTTACATTTTAAAAATTCTTCTTTGATTTCATTCATCAGAATTTTATAACTTCCAGTATACAGATCCTGTACCTGTTTTGCTCAGTATATACCTAAGTGATTTGACTTTCTTTGGCATAATTATAAATGGTATTATGATTTTAACTTTGGTTTCCACATGTAAATTGTCAGTGCATAGATATGATTATTGTACGTTGATATTGTATGCTGTGACATGGCTGACTCTATTATTTCTAGGAGTTTTGGGTTTTCTACGTAGACGATAATGTCATCTGGCAATAGGGACAGTTTTCTCTCTTTCCAATCTGCAGGCCTTTTATTTATTTTTCTTGCCTTATAGTAGCAAGTAAAACTTCTAGTACTATGTTGAATAATAGTGGTAAGGGCAGACATCTTGCCTTGTTCCTGACCTCAGGGAGAAAGTCTTCAGTGTTTCACATTTAGTATAACACTAGCTGTAGGGTTTTCATAGATGCTCTTTATCAATTTGAGGTAGTTCTCCTCTTCCTGACTTGCTGACTGAGATTTTCTCATGACTGAGTTGGTTTTTTTCAAATGCTTTTACTATGTCAATTGATATGATCATATGCTTTTTCTTCTTTAGTGGATTTCTTTAGATGAAATCAATCTTTACATTGATTGATTTTTTAATGTTGAACCAGCCTTGCATACCTGGAATAAATCCCACTTAGTCACAATGTTTAGTTGTTTCTGACATTGTTGAATTAGGCTTGCTAATAGTTTGTTGAATATTTGTGTGTTAAGTTCAGGAGAAATCTTTTCTGTGATTTTCTTTTAATGTCTTGTGTTTGATTTTTGATATCATGGTAATACTGGACTCATAAAATTGAGTTGGGAAGTGTTTCTTCCTCTTCTACTTTTCTTCTAATCCTTTTTTTGTCTCTCTTCTGCTCTTCCCCTGGAAGACTGTATAATGTAAAGGATGTTCTGCCATACAGCGTTTTCATCATCATTATTTTTAGGTATTCTGAAATTTCACTTGTGATCGCCAATTTGACTCAAACTTTACTTCAGAGGAATTATTACAACTTCTAGTTGGAAGGTTCTTTTATGTTCACAGTTACTATTAATGTTTAGTTTTATAATATTCTTATCAAAGAATGTTGCCTTTAGTCTTTCTAATTGGGAGAAATTATTGCGGTTTTCTTTGAGGTTTCGTATGTAACCATATCATGCAATTAGAGAGAAGGTCCATCTGTGTTAGCAAATTATAAAGTTTGATAAATTTCAATTCGATATACCTTGTTGTGTCAGTTTTTCCTCTAATCCTTTTCAGTTCTTCTCATTTCCATTTGCTCATATTGCTCAATTCTGTCCACCATTAGTTTGTCGCATTTTAGTTAAGCGTCTCTTCTCCAGCTTCCAAAGAGAACTTCATCTCCATCACAGTTTTTTCTTTCCCACTTCTTTCCTTAGTTCCACCAGCTCACTTTTCTTCTCCCAATGTTCTTTGCCTAAAGTATCCTGAACACTGACATTTCTGCTTTCAGCAGGTCTTTGTTTTTAAAAGGTGATTGTTTCATCACTTTTTTTGGTTAATTATTAATCATTTAATGGTTATTAGTTTTAATGGTTTTAATCTACTCTGTGGAAACTCTTTTAAGAGAATGCTGACACTTATCTTTTTCTCACTTTTGACACCTTTACAAACTTTTTAGTTTCGACTTTGTCATATTTTATTTTATATATTTTTTTGCTTTTAAACAATACTTCACTATACAGTATAGGTTTGCCTTGATTAATTGTGTGTTGGAATCATTTTCTTAATTATTTTATGTTTGAAGGAGGTGTGTTTTTCTTCCCAGCTTAACTATGTCAGGCGTGGAGGAGTTTGGTCCCTATTCTGGGACAGCAGCTACTTTCCTTGATTTCAAGAGGAGTCCTTAGTGACAGGGTTTTATCTGTGAAATGTTTACCTTTCTTCTCCCACCCAACAGAGGTCAGCAGCTGCAGTATTGCTCCAAATTCGTATTTTATCGTCTGTACTCTGGCTTACCTGCAAACAGTCTGCTGTAAACCTGGCTTGTTTGTGTAGTCCACCTTCCTGACTTTCCCCAGTGGGGAAATGAAATAAAAATGAAAGACGGAAGCTTCTACTTTTAAGCCTATTTTTTACCACAATGGGATTGTTGAGTTTGCTCAACATCCCTACTTTGGGCACCTACTTAACATATGGCATGTGGCACCTACTTTGGAAAACTGAGCTCTGCAGTCACCAGTGTCTAAACATCTTCCCACATATCCATGGGATACTCCCTGCCCTTCTTAATATACAGAAATCAACTAATTTATAGCAAGTATTGAATTTCTGTTCTTACCCTTTTGGCTTGGGGACTAGTTCTGAGAAGAGAGGGCAAAAATACATTATTCTGTCATCTTTGTGCCAGAAATCCATGATAACTATCACACCTTAAGAATAATGTTTGGCACTGAAGAGTTTTACTGGGCAAAGATCCTGGGGCCAGGGAGATTTGATACTCGATCTTGAGGATCTGATGAAGAAATTAACATCTAAACTCTCTTTGTTGGGATTCAGGTATGTGATGACGGGAAGCATGGCTGTATGCTGGTTTTCCTAAGGAGACCAGTCAGTGTCCACACGAGCCAAACAAAATCTTCTCAGTTGGGATTTTGGTGTTCCAGGTTGGGAGGAGCTGCCCATCAGCTCTGCGTGATCAATCCAACAGAAAATTACTAACTTATGCCGAACTTTGTGTCCTAGTCTCCTGAGGCTGCTGTAACAAATCATCACAAACTTGGTGGTTTAAAACAACAGACATTTACTGTCTCACAGTTCTGGAGGCCCGAAGTCTGAAATCAGCGTCACTGGACCGGAATCGGGATGTTGGCAGGGCTCTGCTCCCCCCATAGCCTCTAGAGGAGAACCTATTCTATACTTCCTCCAGTTTCTGGTGGCTTCCAGCACTTCTTGGTTGTGGCTGCATCACTCCAATCTCTGTTTCCATCTTCACAGCATCTTCTCTTCTGTGTGTCTACTCTTCCTCTTCCTCTTGTGATTGCATTTAGGGTCCACACAGTTAAGCCAAGGTGATCTCCCACTTTCGAGATCCTTAACTTCATTGCAGCTGCAAAGACTCTTCTCTCCAATAAGGTAACATTTACAGGTTCCAAGAATTAGGACCCGATATCCTTGGGGGCCATTTTCAGCCAACCACACTATGAAAAACCCATTTACAAAACCGCAGCAGTTGACACATCAACCAAATCATTCCACACACTCTTCAGACTGGCACTCATCTGTCTATATCTATAAATGGATCCCACAAAGATTTTCAACTAAAAGCACTACTGGTTTTAATAGAGATGTTACGGGAGCTAAAATGGAAAAAGAAACTTTAGAAACAACAAACAATCTTTCTCCTGTGACCTTTATCCATTATGATGTAGCTCTTATCGGAGCTGGTCTATAGGACAGTAGAAACAAACACCAATGAGCTGATCCATTAAGAATCATATGTGTGGGATACTTGTTGAGAACAATTTAGAGTCAATGCCCCGAGTCTAGGAGACAAACCGCTATAACCAGCAGGAGCGAGTAGGTAGTTAAAGGATTATTACTTACAATAAGACACTTCCCTCCCTCTTCTAAATGTTATCGAAGTTGAAATTAAGAACAGCAGAAAGTATAGAAAAAAATGCAGCTGGTCCAATGACGCAAATGAATGAGACTTGAAAATATTCTATATTGAAAATGATCATCAAATCCAAAATATCAACTCATTGAACATGAGCAAAATGTAACTGAAAGGATACTTTCCTTCTCCAAGGAGCCAAGCAGGAGCATAGCGCAAGGGAAGGAGGGCTGGAAAGAGAGGTCATGGACATGAATTCCCATTCACTAAATGGGTGTGTGACTTCATGTCTTTGAGAAGTCCTTTCCTTATGTATGTGGCATGGATTTGGGGGAGACAGAGCTACGATGAGGCAGTTGAAAATACAATCTCTTGCAACCCTTAAAGCTGTAATAGTGATGGTGCTCTTATATTATGTCTTCAATGTTGCTTGCCGAAGAATGTGAACATTTGGGTTTCAGAAGGTCAATAAGAACAGAATATTGCAATTGGGAATAACTCGAGAGAGGACAATTGGATTAATTACAGCTTTTATTTCTGCAGTTGGTTAAAGTCTGGTGCTAATTGAGGTCAACGATGTGGGTTCAATTCCTCTAAGGGCGAGGTGGCTTTGCTTAGTTTTGGGGCAAGCGGCTGCTACACAGGGCTCCCACTAGCCACCTCACTAATGTGTATCACTGGTCCCAGAAGAGAAGAAAATAAAATCAGACTCCACGCCATATGTGAACAAACAGGTCAACATCATTATAGAGTTCAGCATTTACAGAATCTCAGGGTTGAATGGAATTGTGTGACCTTCACAAAGTAGAAATGAGTATCACTATTATTATGATATTTTAAAACATAGTACTTTCCATTGCTAACCCTTGGGTTTCCTTTCTCTGAATGGGAAATTTCTTAGGTTGGGATGACACATCAATTAGGAATTGATGAGCAAAACAGAATCACTGGGACTGATATGAAGCAGGCAGTTGATTCTAAGAGTTTGCCCTGATGCAGTTGAGGGAGCTGGTTAAAGAGTCCACGTAAGGCAGTATTTCTACATTTGCAGCTGGGCCTGAAGTCAGCAGTGTTGACAGCTGGGAAGGAGAGCTAATGCAAAGTGGGGAGAATGGGATGAACAGGACCTACTCACAAGGCAAGCTGCATCCTCTGAGGACAAAGTGGAACCTGCATCGGCCTCTCACCACCTCCGGGTCACTGATGCAAGTGAACTTCTGCAGAAGGAGCTGGTGTCCTCCACAGAGCTGCACATAAACCTGGCCAGGATTCGGAACAACTGAAGGAGGAGGTCTGGCAGGTGCTAGAGGAGCTGGGGGCTCAGCCACCGTCACAAAGCAACAAGGTGAGCCAGCAGACTAGCAGCAACGTACGTGGACCGCACCCTGCACGGGGCGCCCTGCACCAACCTTGAGAGTGTAAAGTAGGAGTTGTTTCTCCAAGCCTGCCTTCTTCTAAATCTTGTGCAAAATGTCACTTGAGACAAACAGTCTCTTGCTTCAAAAAGAATAATTTTGTTATTTTCTCCCAAGCGTCTGGATGTTGAATCCGGGGCAGATGGGTAACTGGTGTCTTCCTTTGATTACTATAAAACAGAGGTCAGCAGACTATAGACTGTGGGGTCAATATGGACCACTGCTTATTTTTGTAAAAAATATTTTCTTGGAATACAGCCACTTCCACGTATTATGTATTGCTGATAGCGCCTCCCACTACAATGGCAGAGTTGAGTACTTACAACAGGGACGATGCAGCCTGCAAAGCCTAAAATATTTACTATCCCTTTGGTATAAAGCTACCTTAGGCTGTCCTCTTGACTGGTACAGTTCGAAACCATCTTCAGACAGCTCCCAACACCCCAGTCTGGTGATCAAAGATGGGCAACAAAACAACACTCCTTTACTCCAAATATTTCCCGCATCAGACTGATTGTTTTGCCGCAATTCTGAAAATCCCACGTGGAAATTAAGGAAAGCCTCCAGAAAGCACGTAAGAGAAGTGCCAATATACCGCCAGGTTTACACATTCACGTTAAAAGAAATTAATATGATTCCATTAAACCAATTCATTAAGTTCACGTAGTGAACACAGGCTTGGAGAAACAATGCAGAAGAGGAAGCTGGTGTTGGATGTTCAGGACGTGAACCAGTCAGTTCAAATCTTATCAGTTCAGTCTGTGTTGGACACACTTCCCTGGGCCCTTAAAAATAGATCAGTGGATGCCTGAGCCTGGTGGCCAACTTATGAGAGAAGTGGATAGGAGTACAATCTCAACTTCCCCATGTCATCATTTTGCTAAGGACCAACCTTGTTAAGAAGACAGATTGCTTTCTCTCCCAGGGCATGCCAGCCACAACAATCAGTCCCGGAAGACTCAGAATTTTAAAAGAACACTTCCAGCTTAAATCAGAGCAGTTAAGTCAGGATGCCTGCACCCAGTTGATAGCTGTATGCCCATGTATTTGACAGGTAGCTCTTGACTCCATCAAGTTTGTGTTGTAATTGAGGCTCCAACTCTCTGGGGGATCTGGCCAGTTCAGCCAGGAAGTCAATGGCCACTCATTTTTTGCTTTTCTAATAAGTCTCTGCCACCAGCATCGTCCTGGTTTTCTTCTTTTTTATCTTTTATTATGGATGCAGTGTGGTTCCTTATTTAGATGCTTGATTTTATTTCTGTAAATGGAAAACTTTATTAATAAGACACAGGTGAAATCTCAGGAGTGCTTCCTCTCGGGAGGTGACTTTCAACTCAGTATGAAGCTAAACGCATGGTAAATAAAGGTTATTTCCCAAGTCTCATGGGCTGGAAAGTGGGCAAAAATGAGAGCTAAGGAAAAGGTCTTGAGCTAACTATTGCAGAGGCTGTTTAGTGTGGTTGTACAACTTATTAACAACTCAGAGTCACTTTACAAGCAAGAATGAGTGTTCATGCAAGAGGGAGGAGATATGGGGATATATGTATATGTGTAGCTGATTCACTTTGTTATACAGCAGAAACTAACACACCATTGTAAAGCAATTATACTCCAATAAAGACGTTAAAAAAAAAAAAAAAAAGAACGAGTGTTCATGCTCTTTGGTCTCTGAGGCTCTCTGTATTTTGAGGTTGCAATAATGATGCTACTTGCCCAAGTTTTCCCGATCAGCCACAACTCTCTGACCTTAATCCTTGCTCTTCATTCTTGTCGATGTCCTTTTTCAAGTGCTGTGATTCTGCCTTAGGAACACAGTCGAAAAATGTGCAAAGCATATGAGAGGATCTGCCTAGCTTGTAACAGTGGAAGCTCACGGTTTCCAAGGGCATGAAATGCCAGAAAGTCACTCAGCTTTCAAGAATGCAACACTTAATCCAAATAATCCAAAAGCAGTCTACTTGGCAATCTAGTTATAGTTCCTTAGGAGAAAACTGCATTAGCATTTGTTTGCATTTAATTGCCTGCCCTTAATAAGTTTGTGTTGTACTCATTTCCAACTCTGTTTGCAATCTAAAGGTCCCTTGTAATATCTGACTTAGCTTTCCAGACGAAACCAGAGGATTACAGTTGGATTCACACATAATAGGACAAGCAAGCTCTTATTTTGTGTATGTCAGAGCTGATGTCAGTTTCTAGAAACAATCACTTTTCTTAGACAGGGAGAGGGGAAAACTACATATCTAAATTGACTCTGTTTTGTTCTACTTACGTATTGAAGCACTGATAACACAGAGAAAATTCTATGCCTCTCTCTCTCTCTCTCTCTCTCATTATGTGCATTTTAATGGTGAGGATGGAGAATACCAAGAAAATAACTCATCTTTAGCCATATGCAACAGAGCAATACCTGTTTAATGGTTAGATTCTGATGGGAGTCCCATTCCTTGAAAACCATGACAGTTCTCTTTATACCTAGTTGGAAATGCCACATTTGCATATTGTTCCTGAGTGTTTTCAGAGATCTCGGAGGAGCTGGGTGAAGGTTGAGGCCCAAAGTTACTTCTGACTCTCAGGAAAATCACGCCACACTCTTGAATTCAAATCATCTTGCTGGTTTGTAGAAATATAGACACTGCTCTCAGTCCCGGCAAGTGTTTCTCTTCTGTCTTGTGCTCTAGCATCGCAATGGAATTGCAGTCCTCACTGCAACTATTTCATCTTTTCACCTGCTCTTCTTTGGCTTGGAATGTCCCCCAGGAACACCCCCTTTCTCTCCTCTCCTCCAGCACACAGATGCTGCTACCCCCAGACAGACAGAGGCAAACCTCCCGCATTGATAAAATCCTACTTGATAAAATCGTGCTCAAATATCACCTCCCCTGGGAATTTGATCCCAATATCACCCCTGACCCTGGAACCATGACATTTTTGACATCAACTCGTTTTGATATGTATAAATGCTGCAGTCCAGTAGCCCTCGTTACACTATGAGACCTTCCTGAGCAGGATCATATTTCTCCTTGTATCTCCAGCTTCTAAGCACAAAGCAGAGCATATTGCAAACGCTCCATAATATCTGCTGAATGAATGAATGGCTGTCAATATTCTGCTGTGCAGTGAAGAACTGGATTCTGCCACATTCGGAAAGGAGAACATTGCTCAAAGTTGGTTCATCTCCTTTTTAGATTCCATGGCTATGGAAAGTAAAAAAGATACATAGCACAAGTTTTTTCTTAGGATTGCTGTCTCTCTGCTTGCATTGCTCATCTGTTCTTCTATGCTGTCTACTTTATCCATTAGAGCCCTCAGCATAGTAATCACAGTTGTTTTAAATTCCTGGCCTGATGATTCCAGCGTCTCTTCCATGTCTGGTTCTAACGTTTGTTCTGTCTCTTCAAGTTGTGGTTTTTGCCTTTTGGGATGCCTTGTAATTTTTTTTTTTTTTTTTTTTTTTTTTTTGAGTGCTGGATATGATGTGCCAGGTAAATGAACTGCTGTAAATAGTGTGGTAGTGAGGTACGGGGAGAGGGAGCATTCTGTAATCCTGTGATTAGGTCTCAGTCTTTAAATGAGTCTGTGCCTCCAGACTGTGAACTTCACAAGTGTTGCTCAGGTTTTTGTTCTCCCCCCTTGTGTGGGACAGGTTGGTTAGAGTGAGCTGGAGTTGGGTATTTCCTTTCTCCCACGTGGAAGGCTAGAACAGGGTGGCATTGGTGGAACGTGCAACCACTCAGCAGGGAGGTCGTAGGTGTCTGAAGCCTAGAACAAGTAGGTCGATGCTACAGGTCACTTGCTCCCATGACTGAGATTCTGTGCTGCTGGGACCCCTGGAAGGCTGGCAGCCTTCACTCCTATGGTGCTGCTCAGAGGTTCAACAGGAATTCATAAGAAAGGCATTGGGAACACAGAGGGGCTTCTGATTTTTCCATCCTGACTGCTGGATTTGCCAACTTAGAGCCTTCTCTTTGAAGGTTGTACAATAAATTCCAGATGATTGTTTTCTGTGTTAAAGATCAATCTATTTGTGCTGGAAGTCTACCTCATTCGCGGGGCTCTCTTTTGTCTATTATAGTATTAGGAAATCCTGAACACAAGCTGTCAGAGTCCTGGGAAGTTCTAGAGAGCTTGTCTGGAGTTGCTGGATAGAGGCAGTGTTAAGAGAAGTACACAAAGCCAGTAGGACTGGGAAAATGTTCAACCCTCTGGCATTATCTTCATGCCTTTTCAAAGAGCTGGTGAACTCTCCTAGCACGTGTTCAATCAATCTGTGTTGTCCAAAAATCACCATCTTCTGCACTTAGAGACAAAAGGCGTCTCCCTTTATAGCTTCCTCTGACAATTCTCTGTCAGACATTTGCGAAGCTAGTCAGACACGCAGACAGGAGCCTTTGATAGAACAAGGGTGACATTTCAAAGAAAGAAGGATGATAGGATGCCTAACAGCCCACTCCAGAAATAAGCACCTTTGAAAAGGTACGGTGGAAATTTCTGAGCATCAGCCTGGTATTTTACCATGTAGTGCTATCTGTTGAGCCCTTTCATGTAGCGCAACATGAGTTAAATTATGCAGAAGTTGCAAATGCCAAATCGCAGAAAGGTGAATTTCAAATTCTTACTTCACAGCTCCACATTGGTGTGGACACTTCCCATCAAGGAGGACATTTGTTTCACTTGAGTTCTTGGCACAAATATTGCTCTTCTATGAACAAACTGCAGTTGGAAAAATGATGCTTCCCACAGGCAGAAGGAAGGGATTGCTTTTACATTCTGAATAACTAAATAAATATGTATTTTTGATGGCCGCTTTAGAAATGTCTTGCTCACAGGGTGTTAGGAACTACAGGTACCACTATTTGAAACTAGGCTTTAAGTACCCAGAAGTAGCTGGCCGTTTCCATAATAGAGAATTGTGTAGGAGAGTAAGATGCTGTTAGTGGCTAGATTGCCAGTTTGAGAGGTACGCAGTGGTGTGATTGAACTAGATGAGGGCAGAGCCAACCCTTCGGCTGTTTTCTTCTCACTGGAGTGTCATTCTCATAGATGGGCTCCCACGTGGCGTCGGCATATGCGTTCTGAAGGGTCTTGGTTGCCAAAGCAGTGTTATACCTACTTCCTGCCTGACTTGAATTCACACACACAGTGAGCAGATCTTACCTTGTTCATCTCTTCTCAATGAGAGGCTGGAAGTTTTTTGATTTCCGTCCTGGGTTGAATCAAACACATAATCTTCGGAAATTTCTCAACTTCCCCAAGATTCAGTTCTTTGACCAGCAAAATGGGGGAAAGTGAATTAATCCACGCCCCACCATGTACTCCTCTGCTCCCATATCTGCCCCTCTCAGAGTTAAAGCTGTAGGTCTGATAACTGTTCAAAAGGCCTTGCAGGCTTAAATTGCCCAATTTAAAACTATGATGGGGCTTCCCTGGTGGCGCAGTGGTTGAGAGTCCGCCTGCCGATGCAGGGGACACGGGTTCGTGCCCCGGTCCGGGAGGATACCACATGCCGCGGAGTGGCTGGGCCCGTGAGCCATGGCCGCTGAGCCTGAGCGTCCGGAGCCTGTGCTCAGCAACGGGAGAGACCACAGCAGTGAGAGGCCTGCGTACCGGAAAAAAAAAAAACAAAACTGTGATGAATTGGGAGATTGGGATTGACATATATACATTAATATGTATAAAATGGATAACTAATAAGAACCAGCTGTATAAAAAAATAAATAAAATAAAATTCAAAAACAAAAATACTGCAGCTCCTCTTCCTTCCATGCTCTTTTCCTCCACATTCCTTGAATTGTTTTTCTCCATACTTACACATCTGACATACTATGTAGTGTACATTTTGCTTATTTACCTACATACACACCTACATACAGATATGAAACAAAAACAAGAGCACAAGGATTCTGACTTTATCGTTAACTGTTTTATCTCTGGGCCGAGAATAGTGCTTGGCACACAGTAGATGCTCCATAAATATTTTTGAATGAATATACAGTCAACATTTTTATGGGGTTTAAAGGGTTCTTATTTAATTCTTACTCTACAAGGGAAAGATCCTTTTAATCCCTGTTTTACAGATGATAAAAAATTGAATCCCTGTTTTATAGATGAAGAAAATGAGACGTAAAAGCATTTATACGTGTAGGGCTTAAGGCCCCACACCTGATATGCAATCAGCTAGGATATACCCTTGATCTCTTTGAATCCAGTTCCATTTTCTTTTTGTTACACTATTCTGCATCTTTCTACCTCAAAAGACTGCTGTGAGAATTTAATTTAAAATTATCTGAAGTCTTTAAAAACTGCAATGTCCCATTTTAGTGAAAGGCGTACTAAGCATGATTTTTGTATCTTTGTTCTTTGATGAGAACACAAGCCAGGGCTGCTCATTAGAACCCATTTATTTTTCCTCCACACAGATTTTTGACAAGCACTGGCTCAAATATACCCTACACGTCCACTGACTCATTGGGAGGAGCAAACCCAAGATGCTATGGAGTGAGAGAAGGGAGAAGGTTCTGGTGGATGGGACGAGAAGATGAGGAGCCATATGACAATAAAGGTGGTATCTTACTTTTTTGGTTTCTTCAAGCAGTACCAATTGTTATCTTCAATGGCTTCCATCATCTTAGTTGCATCGGCCCCTGGGGTCATTATGTATCACTCCCCGAGTATCAGTGAGAGCAAGGATGCACCATGGTACCCAAAAATGCCTATGGAGGGAACCAGAGCTACCTAGTGACTGCCTAGCAACCACCATTCTACTTTCTTTCTTTCTTTTGAAATAACCCCTTTTCTTCTATACCCTAGCCACTGATAACCACTATTCTACTCTCTATTACTATGAATTTGGCTTTTCAAAATTTGACATATAAGAGAAACCATACAATATTTGTGTTTCTGTGTCTGGCTTATTTCACTCAGCATAATGTCCTCCAGGTTCATCCATGTTGTCACAAATGGAAGGATTTTCTTCGTTTTTTGAAAGCTGAATAATATCCCATTGCATATGTGTGTGTGTGTGTGTGTGTGTGTGTGTGTGTGTGTATGGAGTTGGCCAAAAAGTTCGTTTGTGATTTTCTGTAAATATAAATAAATAAATAAATAAATAAATAAATAAATAAATAA
>NW_006773421.1:986965-1006894 GCF_000442215.2 Lipotes vexillifer | reverse complement strand
ATAAATAAATATATATATATATATATATATATATATATATATATACACACACACACACGTATACACACAGACACACAGACACACACTCACTAATCTACCAATGGATACTTAGATTGTTTCCATATATTGGCTACTGTGAATAATGTTGAAGAGAACATGGGGGTGCAAATATCTCTTCAAGATAGTGATTTTATTTTCTTTGGATACACACCTAGAAGCAGGATTGCCAAATCATAGGGTAGTTCTATATTTAATTTTTTGAGGAAACTACATACTGTTTTCCACAGTGGTTGCACCAATTTACAGGTAAATGATTGAATGAGTAAATAAATGAATGAATAAGTGATTAAAATATGAAAGTCATGTTTTAAGCAAATACCGTTTTCTAAATTCCTTAAACTTTATGACTCATTGGAAAGACTTCTCTGTAAAATCTGACTCCCTGCAAACCTGTAAGTAAAGCATTTTCAAATGACTGAAGGGATTCTATATTAAATTATTGAAAATTGGAAAACTAAGAATACTTTTGTAAAAAAAAAATCAATAAATAATTAACAGAGTTGGGGCACCTTAATCAGCTTTTATATATTTGGATTTTCATGTTTACTCAAAGTTAAATTAATACGCATGTGATTCAAGATCCCATATCTTTTTTTTGTTAGTTTGGAAGTTCAGGTTTACAAAGAAGGACCATATTTCTCTGTAAACATCCAGGAAGTGAAAGCTGCCAATCTAACTAAAATATTCAGGAAGGAAAACAGCCAAAATGTCACATGGGTGAGGAATAACTTTCAATGTCCTATCAAAGGACGTCTTCAAGTTATGTATTGATCCCAACACAAGGAAAATATGCCTAGAAACTTAATTTGACATTTACAATCAATAGCACTCAGATGTCACCTGAGCAGAGGGTGGGAAAAAAGATGACTTTAAAATTGCAGTCATGAATTTATAATTACAATAATGAATAGAAGTAATTTATTGAATTAACGTTTCCAGAGCCTAAAGAAAATCAGCCTACTGTGGCACATTGCTGAAGGAATGGGGAGACGGGGTCTTGGTTTTTCTAGACTAGTCTTCGTTAACTCATCTATGCCTTCCCCCTTATCCCATTATTTGGGCTTTGTGCTTCACTTTCTGAAGTGTGGTCATTTTTTTCCCCCAACAAACTAACTACTGCACACTAAGCTAGTACGAAGATTGAGCCATTAAAAGACTCAACTGTGATAAGAGTGAACCTTTGCCTATGCTCATTATCCCATCTTTGTCCAACAGTCTGAAAGGATATGCACATTCTGTGCTGGTGGAGGAACACTTTGGTGGAGGAATAAAAGGCATTGTACACAGCAGGTGCGTACGAATCTGTACTGAGTGAATGAATCATCTAGGAGTAACTGGCATCAGAAGCGTCTACTGGGAATGACAAATATATTCTAAAAACAGGACTCTGCACAGGTTCTACTGTGATCATAAACACTCTGGGGGTTTCTTTCTCAACTTGATGAGTTCTTCCTTTTCTCCTGGACACACTTCCCTTTTTATCCTACACCATTCCTTTGACGACTTATCTGGTCTCAGAGCTTTAAATGCCATCCTTTTGCTGACGTGCAAAGTTACATCTCTGGCCATGAACTCTACTTCCAATTTTTTTTTTTTTTTTTTTTTTTTTTTGCGGTAAACAAGCCTCTCACTGCTGTGGCCTCTCCCGTTGCGGAGCACAGGCTCCGGACGCACAGGCTCAGCGGCCATGGCTCACGGGCCCAGCCGCTCCACGGCACGTGGGATCCTCCCGGACCGGGGCACGAACCCGTGTCCCCTGCATCGGCAGGCAGACTCTCAACCACTGCGCCACCAGGGAAGCCCTCTACTTGCAATTTTTAATGCTTCTTTCCTCTTGGCTACCTATAATACATACTAGTTTGATGCTGAGTAAGCACTTCACACTTGACAGGCCTCCAATCAAAGTCTGTGATTTCCCTTTCTCCAAAGATGCTCCTCTCCCAGTCTTCTTTACCTCAGCTGGTGGCAACTTCATCCGTAAGGCAGAATCTTCCTTGACTCCTCTTTTATCATAACTTACATGCAATATAGAGCAAATCCTTGCCATCAAATATATACAGAATCTGGCTAACGCCAGAGTTCCTCTTTATTCCCTACCTGAAACCATCATCTTCCACTGCGTTACTGCAATGGCTTCCTTATAGGTGCCCCTGCTTCTGCCCCTCCCAATACCCAATCCTCACCCGCACTCTATTCTCAGCGCAACAGGCACAGTTGTCTTTTCAGAACCCAGGCGGGACCATGTCCTTTCCTCACTCTAAACTCTGTGATGTACCCCCATCTCACTCGGTATGAAAGCCAAACTTGACAATGGCCGTAGGGGCCCAGGTGAGCTGGCTCGCCTGCAGCCCCTTACTCACCTCACCGCCTTGACCTCTCCTCCCTGGTCATCTTATTCTGGCCACACTAGTCTCCTTGATGCTTGTTGAACACACCAAACACATTCTCACCTTGAGATGTTTGACGGTGCTGTGTCCTCCACCAGGCATTCTCTCCTTTCAGATAACATGACTGGCCTTTGAACAACATGGGTTTGAATTGCACAAGTCCACTTACGCAGAACCGTGGATATGGAGGGCCAACTGCAACATTATACGAGGATTTTTGACTGCATGGGCATTGGCACCCCTGTGTTGTTCAAGGATCAACTGTAATTTGGCGTCATTGCTTGGCTTTCAGCTCATGTGCCATTAAATCAGTAATGCCTGGACTGACAACCTGACGTGAAATGACAGTTCCCACTCCCCCTGCCGCCTCGGTATCCTTATCCTTACTCTTGGCTTTCTGTTTCTCCACAGCTTTGATCACCATCTGACTTATTCTTTTTTTTGGCCCCGCCTCGCGCTTGGAGGGATTTTTGTTTCTAACCAGAGATTGAACCCACACCTTCGGCAGTGCAAGTGTGGAGTCCTAACCACTGGACTGCCAGGGAATTCCCCTGACCTACTCTTTATTGGCCCGTTTTATTTACTGCCAACATCTTCGCACTGGAATGTAAGTCCCATTCGGGCAGAGACATTTCTGTTGTGTTTTTTGTTTTTGATTTTGTTTTGCAGCCATAGTCTCAGTGTGTAAGACAATGCTTCAATAAATATTTGGGGCAAGTTAAATGAATTACATTTATCATCCATTCCAAAGCATTAAAAAGCAAGACTGCATCTTCCATTTGGAGGAGTCCAAATCTCTGGATTACTCAGCACTCTCCTGCTCATCATTTCAGTACCGCAGGGCAATTATGCTCTGGGTTCCACCTCTGGGTTTTCATTAACTAATATATTATCAGCGAATTCAACTTATTTTTGTAGCTGTTTTAAGACATGCTATTGAAAGATTACTGTATGAGATACCATGTGTTTGCACATGGATAATTTTACTCTTTAAATTCTCAGATGTCTCTTTTGGCCATATTGGCTTCAGTTTGGTAAAACAACACTGCAGATCTTAGATATTCTAGTAAATATATCCCCATTTAAAAAAATGTTTGTCAGGCAGGGCTTCTGACATTGCTGGTAAGGTACAAGTAATAACTGGTAGCTATAGTTGGTATCTGCTTCCAGGAAAGCAACAAGAGTAGAAATCTGTGATGTCCTCTTAAGCTCAGCACTGTATCCAGCATCATGCCAACAATTTTACTGACAGGTAGGTTCAGATGAGAGGATATCTGTCCCTTCTGGTCAAAAGCCACTTGGACTCTGCTCCATCCAGGATGCTAAAGGGACTGTGGATAGTATTCTACATCAGGTCTTCTCTAATGATGAGGAAAACACATGAAGACATATATATGAGGGAGACACCTACTCACGTGTTTGAAATTGATTTCAGGGAAGATTTCAAGTCCTCAATCCCACTAAGAAGTCATTTCAACGCAGAAACAGTTTCAGTTCCAAAATAAATATTTGTTAGCTCCAGACCAAAGGAATATGCTCTGGAAAGAATGAGGAGAGAATGTGAGTCAGATTCTCTTGAAGGAACAAGTCGGAATCTGAGAGTCTTGCCCCTTACTTGGGTGCCTTTACAACTGGATTTTTCTTTCTATGCTTATCTCAGTCAAAAAACCCGCAATAGTCTCTGCTAGAGCTAGAATGGCTCAGGAAGATCTAAACATGTTCTGTATCTTCCTTTCTGACATCACTGAAATTTTTTCATAACTTTTAATACAGGTCAAATACCGCCTTGTCCATAAAGCTTTCTCTATTACCTTTAAATGAAAATCTTTTGTTCCTTTGGATTCCCATAACTCCCATTACACACATTATATATATGCATATATATAATATTTAATGTGTTAAATATTTAATATATATAAATTTATATCCGAATTTGCAAGACTGTGGTCATTAGGGACTGATCATCCTTTCAACTTCCGGCTCTGTGGAGATAAGTCCATTCCCTCGCGTCCCTGAACGATGACTATCGGTTTCTGCTTTAATTGTGTCTATCACAGTGGTGTTGCTACCTCCCAAGACGGGCTGCTTTTTTAATGTGGATTTCACTCTCTGCTGACAACACCCTGGACCAGGCAGAATGTACCATCTCCACTACCTAAGCTGCAGCAGGCCTTTTGCTTTGGCTGATTTGTTTAAAAAAAAAAAATCCTGGTCTAACAACAGGGCAGTGATGACCTACAACAGGATTTTTTCATTGACAACTGAGGGAGAAAATGTGCTATAATTACCAGGAGCTCCGGGGAGAATTAGATGGTTGAGATGATGTTTTAAGTGATTAAGGGATTTTTTAAAAATCATCTTTCCTCTTTCAGGATTTGGAACTGCTTAACTGCAATAAACACACTTTCTGGAAGTGTTTCTTGGGAAATAGCTACTGGGGCTTAAATCCCAAATGCTGTTTTTCAGGTGGATGCCTCTGCTCTCTGTTCCCACTGACCTGGGACACACTTTCTCCCAACATTTACCATACTTTGTTGTAATTAGTTGTTCAATGTGTACCTTCAATGCCAGACTGTGAACCAAAAGAGGTCTAGTAACCAAGATTTTCTTGTCAATCACTCTATTCCCAGGGCCAGCAATTACTTGCAGAATGGATAAACGGCTGTATGTGGTAACAGTGTGAAGTGGGTTAGCTGCTCAACAAGAAGCACAGTCCCAGAGTAAAATTTTATCAAAATTTGTTTCCCTTCTTCTCTACAAGATGAACATTTAAAATGGTACAAGTTAAAACCCTGTTTTATGACTTCCATGGATGTATTTAGTGGACAAAATAGTTTATCTGAAATGACGTCCAAAACTAAAATCATAGAGGACGGAGGCTGGAAAATAGAATGCAGTGAGCAGTGCAGATATGGATAATTATAGAAACACTTAGATATTAATTACCTACATTTTATTAACACTCTCCTAAAAATTATGAAGGGATAAAATATATATATATGTATATATATAATGCTGATGTAAGTTGTGTGCTTTAAAAGCTCAATAATGCAACATGATAATATAGTAAATTATTGATTGATAGATTGTATTCCTTGGAATAAGAGCAAACAGGTAGATGTTGATGAAGTAAGTACCTGGAATTATTGCTTGCTATGGTGTGAATTGATTAAACAAATACTGACTGAGTACTTATTAGGGTAATCATAATAATAAATGATTTATGTCTATTAATTGATTTGATCTTCTCAGACATCCAATTAAGTATTTTATTTTCATTTTATAGATGAAATTAAAGGTCAATTACGCTGAGTAATTTGCGAGCAATTATATAACTTGTAATTGGCAGAGCTGGGATTTGAATTCTGTCATGATTTATCCAACATCTATGTATTTTTTTTATTGTGTCACATGGGTAGGGAAGAGAGAAGAGCCAGAGCATGTATAGAGACCAAGAGGTAGGGCATGTCTGAGGAACAGAAAGGTATTTGGTGCAGTAAGTAGTGACGGAAGAGGGCGGTAATAGTTACTGAGGTAGGCATAAGTAGTTTGGGGCCATGTCTGAAAGTACCTATAGGAGATGCATTGGTTTATAAGTAAGGAGGGGCTGTTCTTTGACTTGCTCTGTAGACAGGTGATTTTACCTGCAGTGTGCATACCAGGAGACTGGTGAAGAAATAAGAGATACTGAAAGCTTGGGCAGGGCTGGATAAGCCCATTGAAATCACCTTATCCAGATGACAAGGGACAGGCTACACTACTGACTTTAAGAGCTCCTCTGGGGAATTCCCTGGAGGTCCAGTGGTTAAGACTCTGAGCTTCCAATGCAGGGGGCATGGGTCAGGGGGGCACAAGTTATGTCCCTGGTCAGGGAACTAAGATCCTGCATGCCATGTGGCATGGCCAAAAATAAATAAAAAGTTTAAAAAAAAAGAATTCCTCTGAAAGAATCACGGGTTTGGATAAACTATGCACAATTTAATTTTCCTCAGTTTGAAGACTGTGACTTTGAGGAAGAGAGTAGAATAAGGGGAACTGAATAACTCTGGATATAAATCAGTTTGAAATGTAGATAAATAATTGTTTTTCAAACCATAATCGATATGCCAATGGTTATGTTCTTAGCAAGGAAAAGAATGTTTTAAAAATCACCTAATTAATATAAGGACACAGTTTTTGTTTGACAAAGTACACAGGACAAATGAAAAATCTCCATTCTAGGATTGCAGTGTGGCTGCAGTCTTAATGGCCCCTCCTAAGTATCTGCTGATCAAGATGGTTCCTGCTCAATTGTTCATCCCACTCCCCCATGCCTGGTTCTTTGTAGGCTTGTTTACTGCTCCCTATAAAAGAAAATTCCTTTCTGCCTAACCCTTAAGATGCTCGCAGACCTCATGATCTGAGAATTCTCTCTATTGCAATTGTCCTTCTCCCCTTATTGTAACAGTCTTTTCAAGTAAAGCCTCTTCTGACTTAAGCTTGGATTCATTTTTTCACTTGACCCAGGAGAAAATGAAGGAAAAAAAAGGAGTTAATGGAAAATAGGAAGTTATATGATGGAACAAAATTCTAGTATAAAAATAATTAGAATAATTATAAATGGACTAGACATATCAATTAAAAGGCAAAGACTGGGCTTCCCTGGTGGCGCAGTGGTTGAGAGTCCGCCTGCCGATGCAGGGGACACGGGTTCGTGCCCCGGTCCGGGAAGATCCCACGTGCCGCGGAGCGGCTGGGCCCGTGAGCCACGGTCGCTGAGCCTGCGCGTCCGGAGCCTGTGCTCTGCAACGGGAGAGGCCCACGTACCGCCAAAAAAAAAAAAAAAAAAAGGCTAAGATTTAACTAAAAACAAAGCAAAAACACTGCTAACAGGAGACATGCTTAAAATAAGAGGAAAATGGTTAAAAAGAAAGGGATATAAAGTGATATCTCAAACAAAAATGAACCGAAGAAAATCGAGGGTTGTTTTCACAGGATCTGATGAAACAGTCTTTAAGACAAAAGTAATATAATGTTAAAAGAAGGATACTACATTCTTATACAAGGTATCATACAACAGCTATATATACAATATACACCTAACAATATAGCCTCCACGTATATCAAGCATTAACTGGATGGAATGTTAAGAGAAAGAGATAAGTTACTGAGAATTTTTACACCTCATTTCGAAATTAGAAGATTAACCAGGAAGGAAAAGCAGAGATTTTGAAGACTAAAAGAATATTAATAAATATAATCCACACTCAATGAAGAGACATAATATTTTTTAAGCACACACAAACATTGAGCCACCCCCCCAAAAAAATGGTCCCATATTGACACAGAGGAAGTCTCAATAAATTTCAAAGAATGACTATAACACAAAAAGTATTATTTTTGCAAAATCCAATATGTTTGGAAACTAAATAATTACTGAGTTATTTCTCAGGTTATAAAAGGAAATATTAACGAAAACTAGGAAGTATTCAGAATAAATGATAATTAATGGGTTAAAAGACAAATTTGTGCAACAGAGCTAAAGCAGTCCTTAAGGGGAAATGTAGAGTTTTACACCCATTTATCAAGAAAGAAGAAAGGTGGAAGGTGGCACTCAATTCAGGAAGTTAGGGAGAAAAAAAATCAAACCCAAAGGGACAAGAAGTAAGAAACAAGAAAATAATAAAAGTAAGAGAAGACTCAATGAAATTTAGACAATATATGAACACTAAAGAAGATTAACAAATGGAAAGCTGATGCTTCCAAAAGATTGTTAAAACCAACTTCTGCCAGGGCTAACCAAAATAAACAAACAAACAAAACCACAGAAAGAAAGAGAATATGCAAATAAACAAAATGGAGAATGAAAAGGTGGCAGTAGCTACAGAATAGACATTTTAAAAGAGGACATAAATATACAGATTTTTTAAATATATTATGAATAATCATAAGTAATGAATTTGAAATCCAGATGCAATTGATGGATTCTTTAAAAATTACATAAAATTAAAAAGAAAATTAGGAAAAGAAAAATTAGGTGGGGTCCATCCCTAGGACAGTGTGAGAGAATGAATGAACCTTTGTATTTTCCTAGCATCTGGCTTTCAACAGATTCTAATTAGTTTGTTGAATAAGATAATAAATGAATGGGTGAATAAATGACACTCAGATGCCTCCTGTGATACTGAGGGAGAGTACAGTGGCCATTGAAGAGTTCTGTTTTGATGCTGAAAATGTGCAGGGTGGGAGTTGAGATGGCTGAGTTTGGGATGGGCAAGAAAAAGGGATTGGGGCATTTTACTCAGGAGGAGGAATGATGCAGGGAGCCAGGAAAACAAATAGCTCCAAAATTTAAGATCCTTTTTAAAAAAGACTTTGAGAACAGGAAATTGTTCACAGAAACCAAAAAATAAAAAATAATTCCTTTTTATGAACTGCTTTAATTTGGGGATAACCAAAGTAAGCTTTTCCTTTTTGTGTTTTCATGCATTGCATCCTAAAGCCAATTTCCATGATATGTGAAGAACTGAATTACTAAGAGCAAGGCAGCTTCTTCTGGGTAACACTGAAAAGCCTGAGGGAACTCTAAATAAATAAGAAATGAGAGATAAGAAAGGCTATTTTTTCCCTCCCATTGCTGAATGACAACTGACTCTGTATGTGCAAGTGAAAAAGAAAGAAACTGTTGTGGCAGTATTTCTCAGGAAATTGTTTAATAGGTTTAATATAATAAATTTCATTTCAAATTAAGGGAAAACAGTTTAGTAGCATGGTCACGGTGTTAATAAGGACATTCTCAGCCGGTGCCATTTCAAGGCACTTAACTCAAGTTGAGAAACGTGGCACACCCATTAGGCACAAGTCCCTGTGCCTGTGCCAGTTCCCGGTGTGCACAGCTGGCTAAAGTCACTGAGAAGCTGCATAAGTGCAAAAAAGCATGATTTCATAAGAAAAATATAGATTCTTCTCATCCCAGGTATTTGGGTTTTGAAGACTTTCCTTTGGCTGTTAACATATTTATTCAACCCACCAGGGAAGGCGAGTTCTACACTGGCCCGTGGTTGGGTCGGCTCCTTGTACCTGCTGTGTCTCATCGCTAATTTTGTCTCTCGAGCTGTCTCCCTTTTCTCTCCCACAACCAAAATGCTCTTTGGGGATATTTTCTTACTTCCCCAGCTTCAATTCTGGGGAATTGGAATTCAATTCTGTTCTCTTTAGTATCTGCCTTCCCCCCACCCCCTGACTGCTCTCTGGGTATTAGATAAAAAAACTTTTTAAATTTCCTTAATATTATGGCCTCAGAGGAGAGATGTGTGAGGTCAAAGGCTAAAGGTTGGGAAAGAAAGTGTCTAAGATATCAAAGATGCTCTAATCCTTAACTTAGAAAAGACAAATTACTACTGCTTTACTCTCTGTGCCTGGTCTCTCAGCCATGACAGACCTTGTTTTTGTAGGAAAATTAGTACTCAGTCTGGGAAGTTTGCTTTACTGAATGTTACTTCCTCTTGATCCTGTAAAATCCCAAATCCTTTATGTCCCACTTGAACTCTCTTCAGGCAAATCCTTAGTTATCCCACCTGGACCAATTTCTAGCACATTCTGCCCTCCAGAGGAAGGCACTTTTCTACTGTACCTTAGATTGACCTTTGCCCTCAGAGCCTCTAATATTGCTGACATTAGGTCTAACAAACATTCTTCTAAAATATGTAGATGTGATAAATATTTGAAGCAAATATAGTAGATAAATGATTATACACTTAATACAGAAAGACTTCACAAAAATCGAGACTGTCACTCAGAAAAAGAAGAGAAAATATAATATACAAATGTACAAAATACAAAAGAGATAATGGAAATATCTAAAATATTTATGACTCTCTAGTAATCACAGAAATGCAAATAAAAATATTGAGATTAACCTTTTTTGCCTGTAAGTGAGCAAACAGTAAAATAAATGTTATTAATGTCAGAGGGTGCTATGAAATGGTTACTTTTATAGACTACGTGAATATAACTTACCCAAATATCTTAGGAAGTTATTTAGTAATACGCCTTGGTAACGTTTAATATATTTATCTTTTTAAGTACTTTTTCCCCTTCTAGGAGTTCTTACTAAGGAAAGAATCAGAAATGCTGAAAAAGACTGATGCATAAGCATGTTTATTTATAAAAGAAAAAAATTAAAGTAAATGTCAATGAACAATAGAATAGTTAAATTAATTATGTTCCCTCTATAGAAAATTGAATATTATTCAACAGTTGAATATTATGTTTACAAAGAAGTTTAATGATGTGAGAAAGCACTTATGACAGTAAGTGAAAAAGCAGGATAGGATAGAATGATGTATAGAATAAAACCTCAAATATACTGTTCTGTGTCTGTGTAGCTTCCATTTATTGTATTTCCTCTGTGGAGCTTGTTTATTCTATCTGCTTAAATACAGAGAGTTAATTTGTTCCTCTACCAAAGAAACACATTTAGTTTTATCCCTCTTCCTAATTTCTCAAGTATGGACACAAGGTCTCAGTAGTATAGGTTTTTAATAGTAAGGCTTCAATATCAATCAGTCATCATTCAGTCAATCAACAAACGTCTATTGATCACAAGCGATAAATGTCAAATATTCATTAGTTGCTAGCAACGCAGCAGGGAGGGAGATACAGGGATGGAGAGGGAGACGGAGAGAGATCCTGCTTTAAGGAACTTAGGCAGGTATCTTCACTATGTCTGTGATGGGGGTGGAGGGAGATAATATAAATAAGAGAATGTTGAGAATCAAGAAGTTATATGCAGAAGACAGAATGCAAGAACAATAATGAGGTAGAGAATGGGAGTGGGTGAGTGGTTTTTAGCTAGGTTTGCCGGGAGAGGCCTCTTTGATATTGTATTTGAGACCAGAATAATGAGCAAAGGAAAGAACAAATGCAAAGTCCTTGGAATGCCATATGAGGGAAACAGAAAGAAGGTTAGTGCAGCTGATGAGTTAAAGGAGTAATGGAGACAGACAGGACTGGAGAACTGAACAAGAGTAAGTTCATGGACCATAATGCAAAGGTTTTTCTGTCATTGTTGCGTTTGTATAACTGGAGGCTATTCAAGGGTTAGTAGCACTGGAGAGATACAATCTGAGTTATTCTTAAGATGAACCCGAGGATGTCATAGCAAACAGACTGCAGGAGGCAGGGACAAAGGCAGGAGGACCTGAAAGGGGACTGTGGCAGTCGTTCATGCCAGAGATAACAGGCATGAATTAGGACCATGACACTGAAGGTGGTGAAATGAAGTCAGATTCAGAACGTATTCTGAAGTTCACCTTAGGGCACGCGGGACTCACTGATGAATTACGTGTTGCAGATGATGGAAAGAAAGGAATCCAGACTTTTGGACTGAGCAACTAGGTTGCTAATGCACTGTAGAGAAATGCAGTCACGGTAGGTTTGGGACTTTGTTAGAATCCAATAAAGGGGGAGAAAAGGGTGATTTTAGGAATGAAGCCCTTGATAAGACATCCTGGGGATAAAAACCAGGGCTTAGGTGAAATCAGTTGTCTAAAATATTAGTAAGTGCACTCTTTTCATTGAAAGCACCTCCAGTGGAAATGGTGAAAAGGTGTGATAACTCTCATCTACTTTGATATAATTTGCCTATCAAGTCCATGGTGAGATTATCAGCTGAGAGTATGAGGTATGTGGAGAGGGAGGGGGAGACTTGGGGAGAAGAATGCACAAAATAGTTATCTGAGAGTGTGGAGCATGAATTTAATCAGGAAAGTGAGGCAATGTTATTGATGGTGAGTCCCTGTTTCAGAACTGTGGCCAGAAATTTGAAGTAAGTCCAGTCACCATGGTTCTGTCAGTTTTTTCCCCCCTTTGGCAAAATTCAGTGGACCACGTGCAAGTATGGAATAGGCACATGCTTGGGTTTAAATGAGGATGGAGTTTTGCAGGGCAAGCAGAACTGAGAGAAATATGCAGGGTGCAGGGGAGGATTAGAGAGTTAAGGTGTTTACTATAAATTCTAGACTGGGTATGGAAGGAAGGAAAGAAGATAAAGAGAGTGATGGAAAGTAAAAACATGATCCTCTCAGTGAGGATTAGAAGACCTCACTGAGAGCATAAGATCACTGGGGTGGGAGGACCAGAGTGAGTGTGCTGGGAGGACGGGACATGATTGACTTTTAAATCAAGATTTTAGTGGAATGCAGCCATTAACTACTGCTCTAGGAGTGGGTATCTTAGATGAGGGTCGGATAAAAGTTAACACAGTACAGAGAAGAATGAGGATGCATAAATGCGGAATCTTAGGATGCGGTCTGGAATTCCACCACTGCCTAAGGAATGGGAGGTTGATGTCATTGGTCCTAGACGCCAGAGTGTTCAGCCATTGGATCAGCCTGTTCCATCTGAGGACACAGTACTTTCGATACATACAACTTTAAATAGCTTTCATCAAGAGGTTGTTTTCCTTTAATATTACTTGCTCCTCCACTGTTACGTGTGAGAGAACGAATGGGGCCTGGCCAGGGCATCCGAAATGCCAAAGCAAGTCATGCAAGAAGAAGCAAGTGACAGTCAGAGGCAGATCATTGCATTGGGAATGAAGCACCAGAACTGACAAGGTCGAAAAAGCAAACAAGAAGCAGGAATAGGAAAACCAGAGTGAGGTCCCTAATAATAATGAGAGCTTGTATTTATTGAGAAGTTACTATGACAAGCATTTCACCTGTATTAATTCATTGACTCTTCATACAAGCTTCTAAGGTAGGTACTTAACCGCAGTTTACAGATATGAAAACAGAAGTACAGAAGGGTGGAAACTGGTAAAAGGCACCCAGCTAGGAAGTACCAAAGTCAGGAAGGAAACACAGAGCCTGGATCCAGAGCCCAGTGCCTATACCACGCCTCTGGGCCACAACTCCAGGTATGCCCAAGGATTTGCTGCCCAAGCCAGGACATGGGGAATCATCCCCAGTTTCAAGTTATTTCCTCATTGAATTGGTGCAATTAGTTCTGACCTCTAAATATCTCTTATTCTGTTCACTGTTTTCCATCCCACTGCTACTACTCTGCTACAAGCCCCCTTTCATCAGGATTACAGCAATTACTTCCCAAAACATCCCCCTGTATCTTGCCTTGGCCTCTCCAAGCTGAGCTCCTTAGCGGAGCTGGAGAGATCTTTCAAAAGCACCACCTTACTATATCACTTTCCTACTGAAAACCTTACAATCGCTTTCTCTTGCCCTTGGGATAAAATCAGCTGCTGCGTTAAGGAAGTTTGAGAGGCTCTCCATGGTTCCACCCCTTACTTCTAGAACTTTCTTCTCTATCCTGTACAGTGTATACTTCACCTGTACTAGACTTGTTTCAGTTATTCCAAAGATACTTGTTCTCTGGCATCTGGGCTGTTTCATGAGACATTTCCTCTGCCTGCAACACGCAGCCCACCCTTCTCTCCCTCCCCTATCTGTTTTCTGTTTTCAGCAACTGAAAATCCAGCTAACAATGGCTACAACAATGAGATATGTACAATATCCTAGCAAGAATTCCTAATCTAGATGTTTCCAGGGTTCAAAGAGTCAGCCTCTTTCTATCTTTCCATTCTGCCGTTTTGAAGTGTTGCCTGTTACCTTTAAGCTTATCATCTAAGGGTCCAAGACGGTGGTTGTAGATTGTGATGGTTACTCTGATAAACCGCCCAAATCCCCTTCAGTGAAAGCACCTGCTGACCCAGTTTTTGAGAGAGGTGTTAGCAGACAGCCTTTAGCTGTCAGCTTCTTTAGGGACTGGCTCAGTGCAGAGAACCAAATTGCACAAGTTAAAGATCTTCTCTGGGTAGGCGTATTGTGTTTACTATATATAAAGGCCAGGCCGTCTTGTCCCAGTGGGGAATGATACTGAAGAGCTTTTTTTCCAGAGTTCTCGGGTGGCTCCAGGCATTATATTTCAACTTCTTACTCTATCCAATCTGGCTTCTGCTCCCTTTCTTTTACGGGTATGATCCCAAGGGCATTCCCAAACATCCTGCATGCTAAACTCTATCTGAGAGTATACTTCTTAATGGCAATAGTTGGTATCCAGGTGATCAGGAACAGCAACCAGTAAGACGGCGTTTTTGAGCTGGGTCACTTGCTGCCAGGGTAGCAAGGAAGACCCCGTTAGTGATGGTCAGTGGATCCCAAACAGTCCCTACAAAAACTAGTGATGCAAATGCTTGACCTTTCACCAGTGGTGAATTGGGTTGGTATATCAATGGAAAAGAATGCACTAGCTGGTGTAATTTATCAGGGCTTTGAGAAATATGAAATAGCAACTATAAGAACAATACAACTATGTGGTTAAACTGAGCTCTGGAGAAAGGTAACAAAAATCTGAGGGCAATTAATAGCCAATTAAAAAGTAGGACTGAAAATCAGAGCCTTGCTGGAAACATACCAAGAATATCTTCTCTCCTCCAAAGGCAGGACAGAGCAAAGCTGTGACCAGCCCTGGACTTAATCTTCAGAGAGACAGGGCTCCGAAAAGCTTTAAACTTCCAACTAAAGCAGGCCTCTCTGAGACTCCCCAAAGTGATAGGACGCAGACTCTAAACATTGTATCTCCTGCATCAGGGGCAGCTTAAATCTCTTACTTAGGTTTCGCAGCTGAAAATCTTTTGCTTTCTTCTGGACATCTGTCATCTTCCCGGGACATGTGCAGCTCGGGGGCCCCCGAGTTTTTCAGGTAGTATTACAAGCAGAATCGGAGCAGCCTCTCTGTAGCTCACAGGATTACGTGAGGGACTTCCCCTCTCTGATTTCCAGCCACCTCTGAGACTGAGGTTTTCTGCTTGATTTCTAACTGCCCAGCACTATGTGCTCTCAGGGGACAATCTGAAAAATCATGGACCTTGCCCAGTGAGCTTTCCTTCTTTGAAGAGTGAATCTTCTCAGGTTTCTTCCTACGTGACTTTACATAGCTGTTTTATATATATTTGTCCAGAGCTTGCAACTGCTTTCTGTGGGACGGTTTGTTTCATACAAGCTACTTGCGAATTACTAAAATGAGAACTCTCAATATTCGTTTTCTTGAGTAAGAAAGAAGTAGACGATGACGGCCACACCATCCACCCACACTCAAATGATACCACGTTGCCTTGCCAACTCCCTCTAAATGTTTGGAGTTTAGCTTAAACATCTCCAGATGATCTGTCTTCCTTAACCTGCTGGAGCGGACTACCCCTACACATCTCTGACACATGTTTCTACTGTGCCCTGTACTTTCAGCTATCCCAACACCCATGACAGTTTATGGAACTGACATGTTGAGTGTCTTTTTCTCTAAATAGGCTATACATTCTCTGAGGACGGCAAACATGTGTGACATGTTAATTGCTGTATTCCAGGTTCTATCATGTGGTAGACAAATGAGAAAGATAAGTGAATAAAGAGTAAATAAATTCAGGTAGATAGGAAAAGTTGTATAGTTTAGGATTACAACATAGAACAGAAAAAGAGAAAAGGTTCTGAAAGTCTTGAACTCTGATGGATGTGGCCTCCACCAGCTGAGTAAAACTCAGTGGCCAATACTTGAATGTCTGTCTCATCTTCTTACCCATGAGTTCCTCACAGGATCCCACGACAAAGCCCATCTCGGTTGAGACCACGGTTAAGACAGCGCAGGGGCAGATGCCACTGAGAATGGTTCCTGTACTTTCTCTGAGAAATTTGGACCTTCTGTTTTGCAACAGAGAAGCCAGACATCACTTGAGAAGAGAGAGTACAAACGCCTTAAATGCCAGGTTGCATTATCTGATCAATTATCCTCCTGTCCTGGCTGACAAGTCAACCCAATCAGCCTGCCATAACCTAAAGATTCTAAACAGATATTAGGCTTTTCATGCTTTGACTACTTCTGACACATGCATTTTGAGCCTCAGTTTTTGTTCATGGAGTTGGGGGTTGGTAAATATATATTTTTTGCATTACATGTTGAAACACTGAAAGATGAATACTGAGAAATAAAAAACACTTCAGTCAGCACCTATCACCTACTAAAGCAATTAATCAAACACATACTTTGTCAACTTCCTCTTGTTCTGTTATGTTTTATGACTCTATTATTATTTCAACACAATAAAAGGAATTAATCTTCATTGCATGGAAAATGTTTGGGAGGCAGAGAAAAGGGACTTAGCCGTCAGTCTCAATCTCGTGTTTCAAATCAATCGTCAGGACAGACGGAATTATTTTTAACTGTGATGCATACATTAAGCCTTATTGGAAACACTTCTATGCATCCCAGGATTTCCTGCACTACCAGAATACAAGTCGTCCCTTGGCACGAATTTGTTCTACAACTCAGGGGCCCTTGTACTATCTGCCTTCTCTCATAGGATATGAAAAATTTCAGAAATTGACGATAGAACAGCAGTTACAGCTTAACCCACAAGCTTGTGAGTGCCTGGAGATGGAAAGGCACAAATGGAAACGCAGAAGAATTTTTTAAATCTAGAAATAATTGTTTAATACTAGAGGGGAGGCAAGGCTTCTCAGCAGGACCCTTATAAATACATGATGGAGTTCACTGGTTTCTAGAACTGAAGGTTCCTTGGACAAGGGGGTTGTTTTTCTACATCCAGTGTAATTCAGGATGAGAGGCAGAGTAGCCATAAACATTCATGCAAAGAAGCAGTCATCAATGGATTAACTTATCGAGCATCCATTATGGCATGAACAATAAAACAGGAGCTGTTTTATTAAAACGTGTAGTCCCTATTGGCAAGGCACTTTAATCTGGTTGGTGCGTTTCATAGGGGAATAAACTATAAATTGTTTAAATCAGTATAAGAAGAAGTCCGGCTGATTGGTATGGACATATGTGTCATTAATCAAGTGCAGGAGAGGACAAAGTGGGATACAGTGTGGGCTTGAGGGGTCCTGTAGATCCAGGAGGCAGGTTAATTGTGTCACACATGCCTAGGAGTAAAGAGGAAAACCACTGCAGTCTTAAGGAGACTCTTGCAGAAATGTTTATAAGTGGCTTCACACATTTTCTTCTCTCTGGTATGAGTTAAGTGTCAAACTTGAAGACTCTACCAAGATGAATCTACATGAAAAATCTTCGTTGCAAAACAGGATACTTCCTTTAAATCGCCTCCTCCAAAATGACTCTATTTCGTCCTGCAAAAAAGCCCGGAACCATCCATCGGGCCCCTGTGTGACCTTGGACCAATTATTTTACTTTTTTTTTTTTTTTTTTTTTAGATGTTGGGGGTAGGAGTTTATTAATTAATTAATTTTTGCTGTGTTGATTTTTTTTTTTTTTTTTTTTTTTTTTTTTTTACCTCTTTGAGCCTCAGTTTTCTCATCTGAATAAGAAAGCACAGAACTAGATCATCTTTATGATCCCTTGTTATTCATGTGTAGTGTGAAGAACAGTTCTTTCATTTTCTTTGGGTGGAAAACGGGGATCAGAAAACCCAGCTGACTTCCTTGCTCTGATTTGTTGATCCATCTCTGCCTTTCCAGTCGGTGCCCTTGCCCCATTTTGCTTGGCTCAGGCGATTCCCCCTTGCTGCCGAGAGAGTGAAAAGGTGAAGGGAAGTGGCTTGTTCTGTTCTGGTTATTCAATTCTAAATAATTAATATCATTCCTGTACTCCATCACCTTGAAGTTATTGGATGCCAGGCAGTATTAATAAAGGATAAGTTTCATGAGGTCAAAAGGAAAGACTCCAAAACATTTCTTCTGGTCAGCCAAGCAGAAGGCTGGGGAAACAGAGGAGAAATGAGGGAGGGGCAGGAAATACACACGTGTCATCTAATCTCGAAATTCTCCAGTAGGTAAAGGAGGAGAAATATTATAATTGAGAATTCTCCACACAGAATTAAGCCAGTGATAAATTAGTATCTTTGAGGAAAAATCAGTAACAACAAGGTTTGCACTAAGCTGACAAGTCTCATTAGAAAATAGCAACATCTGAGTTGCGTTTGTTATTTCCCTTAAAATTAACCCTCTGCAGAAAAGAGCCATTTGAAAGTGGCAAAAAGCACAAATCATCTCCCATAAAGAGCTGCTTCTATAAATTACCTCCAGAAAGACCGGGGCCTGGCTCTGTGACCCAAAATATGAAAATGCACTGATGACCCAATGTAGAGAGATTTTTAAAATTAAAGGCATGCTGTGTCTCCCCCAAGGGCTGGCTACCACAATTGTGTTTAGCTATTTGATAGGTGTTCTAGACCAGGAGAGAATGTCATAAAACACATGTGGTCTGGTCAATACTGGGTCTGTAAGATGCCAAACAAACACATCTTTAAAAAAATATTAGTTTATTTATTTGGCTGCACAAGGTTTTAGCTGTGGCACACAGGACTTTTGTTGCCATGTGATCTTCAATTGCGGCATGCGGGATCTAGTTCCCTGACCAGGGATCAAACCCGGGCCCTCTGCCTTGGGAGCGTGGAGCCCCAGGAGAGTCCCAGCAAACACATTTTTAAAAGTCATCTTTAGAAAGCATATTATTTATTTATATATTTTAAAATGAAACATTACCAACTAAGCTGAATTTCACCAAAGTGTATGCTTCTTTGAGTGTGATGTGTACACAAGAATAGCCTCTGCACACATTTTTAAAACTCTGGAAACGGAATACCACCTCACTCCAAAAGTTGTCATTGATATCTGTAGATCAATAAAGGTAAAAATCTAATATTAATCAAACACTAATCATGTACCAGACACTGTGTTATGTGCTTTACATACATTATTATAATAAATCCTTACAATCCAATGATATAGCTACAGTTATTACCTCCATTTCAGAATGAGGGATCTAAGACTCAGAAAGTTTGTTACCTTTCTCAAGGTCACATACTCAATAAAAGAGTGGAAGCCATCTGCCTAGCTAAGGACCTGGCCTCTTAAACACCATCATGCACTGATACACTGTGAATATGAATAACCATCATAGTTAACAGTGAAGTTTAACATGTACTATTCAGTTAATCCTCACAACATTCTTCAGTATGTTGTTATCCTCTCTAACTCACAAATGTTAGGGCTGAGCTTTTGAACATTGAGGAGACAAAGTCACACGCCCGTGGAAGTGAAGCAGGGCAGGCCCACAGACTCATGTCCTTCCCAGCAAGCCACCATATATCATGGCAGCAAGCAAGGAAGTGAGACACAGAGTGTTGGCAAATGGCTATTTGACAGTGTGCAGGGATGAGCAGACAAATAGACCAGTGGAGTAGACTTTCCAAAAACAGACCTCAGTCCATGTGGAAATTTGACATGCGTGAAAAATGTAGACGCTCCCATCACTGGGGGAAACAATAGACTTTTTAATAAATAGTACTGGGACAACTGGGTAGCTATTTGGAAAAAAGGTAGAAACTAGATCCATTCCTCAGACCATACGTGAGAATAAACTTTAAATGGGTCAGAGATCTAAATGTAAAAACTAAGACCAGTAAGTACTAATGGAAAACATAAATAAATTCTCCTTTAACCTCAGTGTAGGG
>NW_006773421.1:985116-986051 GCF_000442215.2 Lipotes vexillifer | reverse complement strand
AGGGAAAGGCTTTCTTTTTTAAGCCATTTTAAGCCATGGCTTAAAATTCAATGTTAATAAAAGAAAATAGGGACTTCCCTGGTGGTGCAGTGGTTAAGGATCTGCCTGCGAATGCAGGGGACACGGGTTCAATCCCTGGTCCGGGAAGATCCCACATGCCGCGGAGAAATGAAGCCCGTGTGCCACAACTACTGAGCCTGCGCCCTAGAGCCTGCGAGCCACAACTACTGAAGCCTGCACGCCTACAGGCTGTGCTCCACAACAAGAGAAGCCACCGCAATGAGAAGCCCGCGCACCGCAACAAAGAGTAGCCGCTGCTCGCTGCAACTAGAGGAAGCCCGCGTGCAGCAACAAAGACCCAGTGCAGCCAAAAATTCTCAAAAAAATTAAAAATTTCAAAAAATGAAAGGAAAGAAAATATTACAAATTTGATGACATAATACTTAAAAAGCATGGTTTAAAAAAACACCATAAATAAAGTGAAAAGACTGCTGGGAAACTGGGAAGTATTTTATACATCACAGTTAAGGTGCAGTGATACACTAATAATATATAAAATCCAATCAGAGTTTATTTAAGAGATGCAAGGCCAGTTCAATATTTGAAAATCAATCAATGTAATGTACCATATTAATAGGTTAAAAAAGAAAACTCACATGATCATGTAAATCAATGCAGCAAAACTATTTAACAAAATTTAACACCCTTTCATAATTAAAAACCTCTCATAAAATAAGAATAGAAGGTAATTTCTTGAACTTGATAAAGAATATTTTCAAAGAAACTACTACTAACATTATATAGCTAGTGAAAGTCTGAATGCTTTCCCCCTAAGATTAGGAACAAGGCAAGGATTTACACTGTTATTCAACATACTGCTGGAAGTTCTGGCCAGTGCAATAAGGTAATAATAGGTAATAAAATGTATATGGATA
>NW_006773421.1:979012-985106 GCF_000442215.2 Lipotes vexillifer | reverse complement strand
GGAAAGAAGAAATAAAACTGTCCCTATTTGCAAGTGACATAATTGTGTACATATAAGTCCCAAAGAATCTACAAAACAAACAAACAAACCTCCTAGAATTAATAAATGAGTCTCGCAAGGTCACAGGGTAAACAATAAACATACAAAAATCAAATCAATTGTGTGTCCATATGCTAGTAATGAAAGTGTGAGCACCAAAATTAAAACACAGTAGTGCCATTTGTAAGCTCAAAAACCAAAGAAAATAGATATGAACTTCACAAAATAAGTACAGAACTTGTGTGCTGAAAACTAGGAAAGGCTGTTGAAAGAAATAAAAGACCTAAATAGAGACCTCCTGTGTTCATGGATTGGAAGACTTAACATAGTAAAGATGTCAGTTCTCCCCAGATTAACATACAAGTTTACCATAACTCCTATCAAAATGGCAGCAAGATGTTCAGTAGACATAAACAAGATTATTCTAGAATTCACATGGATAGTCAAAGGAACTAGAATAGATAAAACTATCTGAAAAAGAATAAAGAGGGAAGATTCAGTCTGAATCTTACTGAATAATTACTCACTGTATTCCATAAATACAGTAATTAGGACTACGGATTTCAGTGAAGGGGGGAGACACACAGCATAATGGAATGAAATGGAGCACTCAGAAATATCCCTAGCCAAAAATGCCTAGCTCAGTTTTGACAAAGGTGCAAAAGTAATTCAATGGAGGAAATATAGCCTTTTCAACAAATGGTGCCGGAGAAAGTGGGCATTCCCGGACAAAAAAAAAACAGAAAAGAAATTTCATCTAAGTCTCACACTGTAGACAAAGATGAACCCAGAATAGATTATGGACTTGAATGAAAAACATAAAACGCTAAAATCTGGGGGAAAAAATATGATAGCATCTTCAGGATCTAAGGCTAAGCAAAGAATTCTTAGATTTGACCTGAAAAGCATGATCCGTGAAAGGAAAAATTGATAATTGGGCTTCATCAAAATTTAAAACTTTTTTTCTCTGTAAATAGCCTTAAGAGGATGAAAATACAAGCTACAGTCTGGGATAACACATTTGCACACCACATATCCAGCAATGGACTGGTATCTAGAATATGTAAAGAACTCCCAAAACACAACAGAAAAACAAGCAAACAATCGTATTACAACATGGGCAAAACACATGAGCAGACATTTCACCAAAGAGGATATATTCATGGCAAACAAGCATAAGAAAAGATGCTAAACATTATTAGCCATGAGCCAAATCCACCTTAAAACCACAATAAGATGTCACTACATACTTATTAGAATGGCTAAAATAAAAATAGTGACAATACTAAATGCTGTTGAGTATGAAAGAAAACTGGATCACTCATACTTTGCAGGTCAGAATGTAAATGGTACAGTCGCTTTAGGAAACAGTTTGGCAATTTCTTAAAAACCTAAACATGCAACTACAATAATGACCCAGCAGTTGCACTACTGAGCATTCATCCCAGAGAAATGGAAGCTTATGTTCCCATGAAAAGCTGTACAGAAATGTTTACGACAGCTTTACTTTTAATATCCCCCATATGAAGTAACCCAAATGTCCTTCAACAAGCGAAGAGTGAAACTGTGATACATCCATACTATGAAGTTCGACGCAGCAATGAAATGGAATGAATGATTAACATACACAACAGCTACCTGGATGAATCTCCAGAGAATTATGCTGAATGGAAAAAAGCCAGTCCCAAAGTTTACATTCCATTTATACAACATTCTTGAAATGACAAAGTTATGAAAGTGGAGAACATGATAGTGGCTGCCAAGCGTTAAGAGGAAGGTGAAGGAGGAGGGAAGGGTGTGTGTCTCCAAAAGGGCAAAATGAAGGATCCCTGTGTTGATGGAAATGTTCTGTATCTTGAGTGTGTGAGTGTCAATATCCTGGTGGTGATACTGCACTATGATTTTGGAAGCTGTTCACATTGGAAGAAACTAGGCAAAGGGTCTATAGAGATTATTTGTATTATTTTTTCAATTGCATGTGAATCTTCAGTTATCTCAAAATAAAAAGTTTAGTTAAAAAAAGGAAAGACTTCCCCAGTAATATCATGTGCCTCCTGATAGGATGCACTAAGAAGGCCACAACTTCATTTCTGTGATATTTCTGCCCCCAAAATGCATAACCTGAGCTTAATCCTGAGGAAATCTCAGGAAAACCAAATTGGGAGACATTTCACAAATAATCAGACTCTACTTTTCAAAAACATCAGAGAATTAAAGGTAAAAAAACAAAACAAAACTGAGGATCCTTCCAGATTAAGGTAGACTAAGGACAGCTGCATACAATGTGGGATTCTGGATTAGATCCTGGACTGGAAACCAAGGACATTAATGACAAATTGGTAAAATTTGCAGGTTTGTAGGTTAGATCATACTGTTGTTTCACTGTTAATTTCCTGATTTGGGTAATTGCACTGTGATTTGGAGGAATCTGAGTGAAGGTGATACAGATATTTTTATGCAATTTCTTCAAAATTTTTGTAAGTCTGAAGTTATTCAAAAAAAATAAAAGCATAAAGAATGTTAAACATGTTTAAATCATAAATTAATGTTGGGTAAATAGATGAGAAAAATAAAGACTGGTCCTTTTTATATTGCTTAGTGAAATCGAATGCCTAAAATCTGAAATATTCTGCTCCAATATGGTGGCCAAATATCTCTCACCAGCCCAGTCAAGGAGTCACCCTGGAGAGTCCAACTGCTGTTTTGCACAATAGGGAGTGGCAGGTTGTTTTTGTGCATGACAAAGAATCATATTCTTCCGGAGAAGATAGATTTTTAAGGCTGAGAATAATTCTAATTTGTATCCTCTCAAACCCATTTGGGTTCTTTTCTTTCAAAGGAAAACTTCCAGCTCTGAGTGGGTCGCTGTTGTGATGTGAGCAGGCAGTGGCTGTTTAATACATCTTGGCCTGACAGTAGGAGAATCGGATCCCCTCAACCTGTCATCTCCATCCTCTGGTTTCATTAATTTTTCCACCCTGCCTCTCTGTTCTGGGGTAACAGCAGCTAAGGCAATGCAGTCTCTAGCAGCAGTCAAAGTGGCATAAATATTAGTGATAATTGTACAGTACAGTAATTGCAAATAGCGGTGATTAATTCTGACAATAATAATTGTCCTAAGAACAACTGATTTCCTTTCCAGTCATGCCCAAGGTTCCCATGAGGAAGCTTTAAAATGGTTATTATTATTAGTGTAAGCTTCGGGGAGAGAAGGGAAGTTGAAAAGAATGGTGATTACTTTGGATTTGTCGGCACTGATTCTTTGTTAGTATGCATCCATGGTACTGCAGGAAGCACTGTCCTACCTTACAAGAAAATCAACCTGACTCTGAAAGTGGGGATGGGGGTAATGCAACTCACTGAATGTGGATCACACAGTCACAGCCAAGAATTTCCTTAAAACCATGATGACACAGCACAGGAAATGCAAAGCCAAATTCTTACTTGGGTAATAACTCTCTCTTGTGTAAGTCTTATCTAACCCTGTTTGATTTATTTTTGAAATCTTCCTGATGTAGCTATCTAAGCATTATTATCTCCATCTAACGTACACTAATAGATAAAAATATGAGGCAGTAAATTGCTTCTTTCAGACCACTGAAGAAGTCAGTGATGGACTTAGAATTGAAGATGAAATAGCCACGGATCCCATTTTTATTACCAAATTAAGAAGCTATACCAAAATCTCAGGGCTAGTTTCCTTCAGAGAACACCCCCCCCACCCCTCTTATTATGGGTTAAGCCCACATGTAAATGAACACCAGACAAAATTTATCACCATGTGTTTACTGCTCAACTAAAACCTATCCTTCTATAGTATATTAATATTCAAGTTTCTCTTAGTGATTAACATCAGTTTTATTTCAGTTGCTCTCCAAACTGGGAGAATACTATTTCTAAATTTATTAACTAGGGTCTGATTTTCCTGTTGTGCCAGTAAGTTATTTGATTTTAGGGTGGTGTGTACTTGCATGCATAAACTAAGTGGTAGCAACCAAGCTTTGAATGCTCACCTTATACCTGACGTTATGCCCTTACATCCACTTTCACATACTTGTCCTTCAAAATAGGCATGGACTCAGAAACTGATTAGTAATTTTCCTGTTTTTCCCAGATTCTACTGGACTCTATAAACTTCATGAAAGCAAGGGCTTATCTCTATATCCTCAGCTCATTCTGATGTCCTGAGCATGTCCTCAGTCCTAGTACTGATGTCCTAGTACAGAGTCTAATATAATACCGATTGTAGGAGATCAATAAATGTTTGTTGAATGAACAGATAGATGCATTACACTCATTATCTCCATTTATTTCATAGCTCCTGGTACTGGCTTTTTTGACTGCTGTATTAATCTTATCTGACTACATTCCCCCAGCAGGCCGGAATTTTAAATGTGTCGGTTAGGTATGGCTGCATAAAAAAATTACCCCAAAATCTTACACGTTAAAACAACAGATATTTGTTACCTCACACAGTTCCTGAGGGTTAGGAATCTGGGTTGTCAAGGCTCGGGGTTTCTCACTGAATTCTAGTTAAGCTGTTGGCCAAGGCTATAGGCTCAACTGTAGCTGGATAATTCACTTCCAAGCTCACTAACCTGCTTGCGGTTGACCAGAGACTTTGGCTCCTTGCCAGGTGAGCCTCTTCCTAGGGTTGTTTACAACTTGTCTTCCCCCAGAGTAAGTAATCTGAAAAAGAGAGGGAGAGCAGGTATGCAACAGGACACACAAAATGGAAACCACAATCATTTAGTACCTAATCTTAGAATGACAGCCATAATTTACTGGTGGCAAAACCCAATCCTGGTACAATAACGATGTAAATATCAGGAAGCAGGGATGACGGAGAGCCAGCTTGGAGTTTGGCTACCATAATGGCTTTGCAAGGTGTTATATATAGCCTTCTCTATCAAGCATATGGAATATGTGGCAATAATAAATTAGTTTAGATGAGGAGGATAATCCTTTAAATGAAAAAGGACAGAACCATTTTGGACTTGAGAACCCCTGTAGTGGGAAGTATGTTAAGTTTATCTCACAAGATTCTGATGCTCATCCTTAATTGTAAAAGCGTTGGAGGTAAAGTCAGAGGTGGGAGTCCAGGGAAGAAAAAGAAGACGACCAAATGAAGGAGGGGACAAATGTCTATTTGCGTATGCTTCTTGCACAGGCAATAATGGGTACTCTTCAATTTCCCAAATTTTAACCTCTTATGATCAGGGAAATCCTGTATTTCTACCAAAAGTTTGAAAAGGCTAATAGCTTAATAGTATGAAACAGGGTGAGGGAATGGTTGATAAATTAGTAGGATAACTGTATAATTTATTGTCTGACCAATACACTATTTAGAGCAAAAAGAAGGGTGATTAATAATGATGCCACAGCAACAGACATAAATTGAGACTGTCCAGGACAATCTTGGACACATGTTCACCCTGTAAATTAGAGCCATTTATTTTGGGCCACTTTTACTGTGAGGAGCCTGGAAGAGTGAGTTTTGTGCACAGTCCCTTGAAACTTACCTTTTATGCTTTCCATGAGAATATCTAACCCAGAAAAAAGGAATTAAGAAGGAAGCAGGCAGCACAGTGTACTATTTCTTGACAAAGGACAGTCTCTTGGGGAAGGGCTGATTTGTAAGTATGTTGTCTAAGAATCCATGTCCCTCTCAAGGAAATTACCAGTCATGAGGGATTTGAACACATCTTTTACTGCAGTTTTCCTCATATCAGTTGCAAAGAGAGATGGTGTTTAATTTTGCAAAATTTCTTTTCATATGCATCTAATTAAAGTATCTGTTGAGTCCATCATGTTGTATTCAAGTTAATTGAATAGAAACAAAATTTAATGGTTCCATATTAGATTTTCCTGGTTAATGTCACAGCCATCTATTGATTTTTTTTTTAATTAGAGATTTTTGTTAATGGATTTGAACAAATTAAAATCTGTCTAATAACCAGTGCTCCTCTGGCAGTCTCAGGACACTTGCTGGGATTTAGGGGAGTCTGCGTTTTCAATGACAGATTCTATAGAATTCTAAAATGAGATTAGAATT
>NW_006773421.1:937895-978984 GCF_000442215.2 Lipotes vexillifer | reverse complement strand
CCTGCTGATAAACTTCATTATGGCATGGATTTTTTCCCTCCTCTTAAAAATAAAATTTTTAGAGAGGATTTTTAGGGATACAAGTGTATAAATAGTAACACTAATTTGCACCCAAACACAGATTATCATGCCTAATGCTCTACACAGTCCAGTGCAATTGTTGGAATTCTAGGTAGAGGGTGGTGCCCTTGATTTTTGGGCTCTGCCGTAATGGTAAGAGAGTCACTCAAGGTCTTGCACAAATTTTTAGCATGGCTATGAACAGAAGAAACAATTGTATCCAAGGTGATCATATTATAATCCACTCCCCAATTACCTCTGTTTTTCTTTTTTTTTTTTTGCATCTCCAAAACACCAATATAGGAAGCCACAACAGTTGTCCAGGGGCCTTAGATTAATCTTAGAAAGGATATTTACTCATTTTTTTTTTAATTTTCAAGGAGTAACATTTAGTCCTAGTCTTGATGCAACAAGGACCCGTTCCTGATGGTTTGAGAGGGTTTAAGGTCAAAAAGGGGTTACACAGTATTCTTACTGTAACTTGTTTCTTCCTAGAAAATCACTTAAAATTCATTCTGGACTTGAGTCTGGTCTGCTGTAGGACAAAGAGAAGACTGAGGGAAGCTTAAGGGCAAAATAGAAAGTCTTTGGGGTCAGCATCTGGTCCTGGAGAAAGGTAAAGATGAGGCAACAAAGCAAGGGAAAAAGAAAATTCACCTTCACAGACGGGCGGACTCTGGAGCTGTTCAGAGCACACCAGACCCCCCCTACTGTTCCTTTCGAAAATGGAAGAGAAGTCCTGTAAAAACCCTCAACTTCGCAGAATCAGATTTACAGGAGAACTATCACAGGTAACCCTCAACTCACCACCCAGGTAGCCTCTCAGCTGTCACATACTCAAGTCTTTAGAGACTCGACTCAGTCTCCCTGCCATGCAAGGAGAAGTGGTTAATCCATTCCCTTTTATCCCTTTGAATAATTTCTAAGGAATAAAATCAGGAATTCACCAAAGACAATAACAAAGCCCACTTGGTTTCACATATTGCCTATAAAGATAAAAATCCTTCCATTTATATCTTTAAGGCTCTGCACGCCCTATCTATTCACCCAAATCCCATCCATCCTTTCATTTCCCAGAACTCCATAAAAACTCCCCTGAAGACTGCCACTAAAATTCATCTCATCTCTCCTTTATCTGAATACTGGCAGCGCATGCAATATGCAGAATAAAATTTAGTGCTTAATTATACATTGCCTTGTATTATCCTTTAACTGTTTCATGCAAGTATAAGGGAGGTAATATTTTTAAAATATATTTTTGCAATTATCTCCCACATTTAATAATATTGACCTCCCCACCAATTTCCTGTCCTCCCAACACACCCATTGTCTTTCTCTCTTTCCAGAAAAATATCCATTAGAATTTTTCCAAGAGAAATTCACATGATAGTCAACATCTTTATATGGATTACTATGTGCCAGTCACTTTTCCAAGCACCTAACATATGCAAACTCACATAATCTGCACAACAACCCTGTGATATAGGTAATATTGTTCTATTTTGTTTTACTGATGAAGAAACTGAGGCACAGAGACATTACGTAACTTACCCAAGGGCACAAATCTAGTAAGTGACAGAGTGAAGATCAAAATTAAGGGGTGTTGCTTCAGGTTGTGTGCTCTTAACCTCTTCACCATACAGACAGAAAGATTTTCTATTCAACTTCTGATATCTAGATTGGGTTTTGCAGCAAGCTGAAGGTCTGCTATTCAGTTTATGTGAATAGATGACCTCCCACTGAATAAACCATGAACCAAACCTAAAGGATCCAACCACAGGGTGCTTTTCACCATACAGAGGGGACAAGCCCTTTGGCCATCACTGGTAGGGGTGTGAGGCTTATTTCCCTAAGTAGAAGAAGGAACTGACTTAGAGAAAGTTGGAATTCTGTCTTTCCCTTCCAACCAGAGGAGTGATGGGGAGAAACAAAAGGAAGACAGCAATGACCTCGTTCCTGTCTAAACTCAACCAGTAGCAAGAGAAACTTTAGCAACATCTATAAAATATGGGGAAAACAAGAGTGACTCATCCTTGCCCGTATCTTGCGATTTTCCATGGCCATAGGAAAATAAAAGCCTTTAGCTCAGAGCCATGACCTATATAATGCAGGGACAGTGGTATGGGGGAGGGCAGACATTTGAGTACTAGCTGGTCGTGCAACCACGTTCGGGGCTCCCTATGGACTCGGCATGGCAAACAAGCCATGCAGGAAGCCCTGTGTCTTCAGAGAGGGGTTGCAGAGAGGTTGAGAGCCATGGTGGATTGAAAAAGACTTGGTTCAGGAAAAGGGACAGCGCTGGGCTAAGATGTTAAGACAGAAGCCAGTGGTGAAGTCCCCAGCTCACTCTGAAGGCCTGATGAAACCACAGCCTTCTTTGGGACTAGCCAGAGGCAGAACCACCTGGCCACACCTCCTGGGGATCAGGGTTGACCTAGAGGAAGCCAGGTAGATCTGAGGACTCCTCTTCTTACCCAAAGTTCCATACAAATGCACTAAGCCCCTCTCTTATATCTGAATACCATCTGGCAGTAGTGGAGGGGGAGTGAAATATAAAAGCAACTGCCCGAAGAGACTGAGTTATCCACACCACTATTACTTAACACCAGCGACACTGAAGAGGGGAACTTTGTAGAGAACAAAAGTGTAAGCTGGAGGGGGACTCTTTAGATCAGAATAGCTTGCAGTATTATTATCCGGTAATACTGGATAATATTGCCTCCACTACCCACTGGGGTTCGTCACAAAACTCAGATGAATATTAGAGAAAATATCAAGATCATTTTCTCTGTACATCCAAGGTGCTCTCTGAGCAGATGTGAAACCTCACTATATGGCTACATGATTTGATATTTTCTCCTCTCCAAGCTAAGCCTCTTCAGATTAGGGAGCAGCGTATCCTTCTTTTATATTTCCTGCTGGCTCAGCTCACAAGGGGGCACAGCAAGTGCCCAGAAATATTTGTTGACACACTGCCCCAGTGTGAAGGGAATGAATCTCTCTTGTATCTTTTCCCAGCCAATTAAAAGAAAAAAAATAATACACGTATGTGATTCTTTTTGGAACAATTTTCTTTCCTCACATCTAAATGTCTTCTTGGTTAAGTGTTGGTTTGGGAATCTAATCTGGCTTCCTCTGCCTCTGTAATAACCCAGGAAACAGCTCCAAAAACCAGACAAGCCAATTAGTAGTGCATCTAATTTTTGTAATTTCCAAAACCCTCCATCACAATGAGGCTATTACAGAAAAATTAACCTCTAGCAGTTGAAATTACCCAGTGTGGAGTCTAGCCAGGGGCGGGAAACAAAGCTGACTTTCATAGAAAGAAATCACCGGGCTTTTCCTCTCAAATGACTCCTCTGAAAAGTCAGCCACAATGTGGAAACCTTGTTATTCCACTGACTTTTACATTCCTTTGGCAACCAGACAGTTGGGGGCAGGCTTAAGTGAGGGAGGCTACAGAGTGGAATCAGTTTGGAAGGATTGATTTCCACCCAATGGCCTTGGGTGAATGAGCATGGAGGGCAGAAAACAGAACAGAATCCAAGAAAGGAAGCAAGCAAACAGCTTCTAAAACAATGTCTGACACAGAGGGCATATGACTGAAGGCTTTAATAAGTGAGTGAAGATTTGAAGTAGGTATGTGTCAGGCAAACATAATAGGCATATTCGTAAGAGTTGAGGTTGAATAGATTTTTTCAATATAAATCAAACCTTGTGTTCAATGCTGTGAGTGAAATACACCAGGTGTTGTTACTGTTATGTTCTAATAAGGAAAAAAATAGCTTTTGATAAATCTGTTTTGCAAATCTGTGACTTCTCTTTATTTTTTTAACACGGCCCATGAAGTGACCTGATTCTTTTCTCAGGAAGTGAACCCAATGAGGAGCTCCCCATACTTCACACACTAGAGGCCAACTCAGTAAAACCCCGCCGACAACTTCTCCCTTGAGACAGGTATCCAAGGAGCATCCACTTCCCTTGCTAATAGCCCGCGACGCAACGCATCTGGGTTAGAGTTTGGGGAAGCTGCCTTATCTAAGTACATAATCTGAAGTTCTGGGTTGTATTCTGTCAATGAAAAAATGCCGCCGGCCATATCAGTAAACAAAAGATGTTGTAGCCATTAAGCCATCACATCACAGCCTCCCCAGTTACAGCGAACCCTGAGGGAGCTCAGGATGGAAACAGGATGCCAGACATCAAGCCATCAGCCACCCCCAACGATGCACCCTGAGGAGACTCAGGATGAGAAAGCACAGGATATGGCCCCAGAGAGCTGAGGTGCACATCAAAGGAATGGTTTCAATGAGCCCAGACTGTCGCATCTTCCCACACATAGAAAAGCACTAAATTCACTAACTTGAGATGTCTGGTTTTCTTTAATTAACAGTAATCTTTTGGATTCCAAATATACACTACCAAATGTAAAACCGATAGCTAGCGGGAAGCAGCCCCACCTAGAGGGGTGGGATAGGGAGGGTGGGAGGGAGGGAGACGCAAGAGGGAGGAGATATGGGGACGTATGTATATGTATAACTGATTCACTTTGTTATGAAGCAGAAACTAACACACAACTGTAAAGCAATTATACTCCAATAAAGATGTTAAAAAACACAACAACACAACAGTAATCTTTTGAAGATCTGACCACCTGCTCTTTGTTGCAAAAACTCCCATATATCCTGGCTCCTCCCTTTCTTCTTCAGAGCAGTCCCTTAGAACTATCTGAGAGGCTGCATCCCAGGCTTAAGTCCTCAGTTTTGTCTGCCAAATAAAACTTAATTCTCAACTTTTAGGTTGTGCTTTTTTTTTTTTAGTCAACAATTCCTTCAGCAAGTAAACCTGGTTAGAATGAGCATTTAGCATTTATTCACTGAGCTGATGAAACAAAACTTCCATTTACTTGGTATTAAGGCCCTGATAGGATGTTAACGCTCTTATCGGTGCTGTCGGATCCTTTCTCTAGAATGTAAACTTATTACCACTTATGCAAGTCTGGTCATTGAGACCTGGGAGCTAATCACTGTTTCTCTAGCAATAACCAATAACGATTAACTCGAATCCTTATAAAAGCAAGAATGGAAAGACGTCTGGGAGGATGAACACCTACCTACCCAGCCCACAGTCATGTGTAGACAGAGCAGCTGCGCAAACTCAAAGAATTCAGAGTTTTTCTCTGGAACTCGTCCGGCAGAACATTAAACAGCGTTTCTCACACTTCAACGTGAACCACCTGAGGATTGTATTAAAAATGCAGATTCTGATTCAGGATGACTGGGGTGGGGGGCCAGGATTTTGCATTTCTAACAAGCTTTAAGGTAATCCTGATGCTGCCGGCCCAAGGTCCACAGCCTGAAAAGCATCGCGCTAGATAACATGACACTTGTTTGGAATCCAAGCTAAAACTTGTAGAGGTCACACTCTTTGCTTTCTTCCCTTCTCTTTCCTTATTGCTCTCTGTGTAAGCAGCATAAATGTCAGCGGAAGAGCAGTCAAGCTGCAAACAGCTGTGGTTATGGGGGGACTATGGGAGTAAAAATGGAACTTTTTTTTGGCATCAGGTAAACATTACCCTTTACATGGGACCAAATGAGGAAGAATTCTGTGCTTCTACTTTTGCGCTGCATTGACTGAAGGTTTTGATGTTCAGGGAAGTAACTTAACATTTGCAAACCCAGTGGGAAAATGCTGCTGAGATGGGCATTAATCAGAAGGCTGCAGGAGGATAATCCTACATGACTTTCCTTAAAAAACAGTAACAAATAACCAGCAATTTTCCTTTTGCCTCTATGTAAAGGCTCCCAAACCACTTTGCATATTTTATGCCATGAACTCTTACATTACTAAATAATAAAATGGATGACAAAACTATCAAGCTGTAGGCATAGCCTACATCTATGTTGTGAAATGTGAAGATAAATGTGCAAAATGACCAGCTCACCTGGTAAGGTCAATAGCCAAGCTATGAATGAACAACAGAGGCCTGCATCTCACAGGGTTGGGCTTAGAAAGCCTTTTCTGAAGCCATTACAATACAAAAATTCTCATGAAAACGGCAATCCTTGGTGATGGGTAAATTGGGGATTAGATTCAGATCGGTCTTGGACTTACTGAATTGTCCTTTTCACACAAAATACAGAACTAGGAAAAGCCCCAGAAGGGTATACGTTGTGTGTTATAGTTTGTTATTTGCTCTTTCTGCCAGTTAAAATAAAAGGCAAAACAATCTGAAGTAAAAGCAGATTGAACTCAGAATTATCCAGAAATAAACTCCACTCCATGTGGTAAAATATTATGTACTGAGATTAGATGATCCTGCCTTATGCCTGCAAACTTACCTTAAATAAGAGACAACAAAACACCAGAAGCATGGTTAAGAATGCATGTATCTTTAAAATCTACAGCTTTAGATGTGAGAAGAGAATTCTAACAGCAAACAGAGATACAATGAGTAAACCACTCCAGGGCTAGATATATGTTTTCTCGCTCCGTGATTTGGAAATTGAGGGGAAAAAATAAAAATGAAATCAGTAAAAAAAATCTACAGCATAGAAAAATGGAAAACAAAGCACTCAAAGTATATCACATATCAAAGTATAGATAAAGAATATATATATATACATATATATTTTAAGACAGTACAGAAGACAAATTTTAAAGTATATCACTTTGTACTCTTAAAAATGTCAAAGAAATATAGATTTTATATAATACAAGATTAGAGATAAAATAGTAAAACATTAATATTTGATATGCAAAGGAGGCTTGGTGATAAGCACACGATTTTTAACAAGTAAAATAAAAATAATTTTTTTAAATCTAAAACTAAAACTATAATCACAGCTTTAATGTCAGCATTAAAGAGCATATTTGAATCTAACAGAAATTAAATTAGTGTTATGGAGAGCAAACCTGAAAATATTTCAGAATTTATTGGAAAAGAAAAGAGATAAAAATGAAATCCTGATGATATATATGGAAGAGAAAGAATTATGATCTAACGTAGAGATAATTGATGTTTCCAAGAAAGAGAACAAATCAAACAGAAGAAATAATTTAAAATATGATAGACAAAATCTTTCCTAGAATGAATAAAGTCATAATCCTGCAGATTAAAAACATCCCTAAGTGCATGTGGTAACATAAGTAGAAGACTACCTTCCATTTTTAACTTGGTAAAATTTTTAACTTTGAAGCAAACAGACAGATGGCTACAAGCTCTCTTTGGGTCATTTTTGCTGTAGAAAAACACCACTCCAAAACTTAAAACAATAACTATTTTGTATGCTCCCAGATTCTGGGGGTCAAGCATTTGGAAGGGGCTTAGTGCAGATGGCGTGAAAGTCAAAATGCACCTGACAATTAAAGATATGATTTTATTCTGGCTTTTGCAACAGAGAGAATGTTCATTAATGAGAAGAATCACAGAGAAAGGAAACGGGGATCTGGGGCTTTACAGAGGCAGGTAAACAGGGGAGTCATTCATGAATCATACGGGAGTCATGAGGAAGGATGGAGAGGGACTTATCTTGGAAAACGTTGAGGGCAGTGTGGTCCTTTCCAGCTAGTTGTTTCCCGGCATAACAAGGGTGGGAGCATTTCTCAACCATAACTGCTTTCTGGGAACTCAGGGCTCAGTAAAGTTCAACACTGTCAATGACTTAACCTCTGCCCCATGGCATCTGGGAATTCAGCAAGGAATAGCTGATGGCTGGAGATGACTCTGTGGCTGGAATCACCTGAAGGCTTCTTTATTCACACATCTGGTGCCTTGTCTGGGATATCCTAAGGGCTAGGATGACAAATTGAAGTCTGTCTTATCAACAGAACTTGGCTTCCCCTCAGCATGGTGACCTCAGGATGGTTGGACTTGTTTCCTTGCAGTTCAGGGTTCCAACTGTGCATTTTCTAAGCAAACTAGACAGAAACTGCATTTCCTTTTGTGGCCCAGTCTTGGCAGTCAGATTGCATCACTCCTGCAATATTCTAGCCTGACAAGACTCCTGGTGAGAAGAAAGAGATGCTCAACTCTCAAGTGTAAGAGTGTCAAAGTATTTCTGGCCTTCTAAAAAAATAGCCAAAACCAATACTTTGACTATAAATTATTTATATTCTGCCACATAAAAAATTTACTCATTCTCTCTCCCAAGATTCCCCAAATCTCATCCAACTGCAGAAGCAACTCAAAGTCTAGGATCTGATCATCCAAACTGGGTCCAGGTGCACATGAATTTCCTCGGTGTGGGTCTTCAAATATGGTTTGTCTCCTTCTGGAGATTGGTGAGCACAAGAGACGAGTTACCTTTGACATGCCCAACAAACGAACCATAGTGGGACAGGTATAAGATAATAGACATAATAGACAGTCCTGTTCAAAAACAGATAAATGGAAGGCACACAGAAGTCACTGTTCCATAGCAAATCTGAAATTGAGCTGTGTATGTGCTGCTGGTTCCCTGATCAGGGCTCTGTCCTATTCCTTGGGAGTTATCTTAGGGTTCTTCAGAGAAACAGAACCAATAGCATGGGGATAGACAGACAGATGATAGATAGATAGATAGAGATAGATAGATAGATAGATGGTGTGTGTGTGTATATGCATCTATCTATCTATAAAGATTTATTTTAAGGAATTGATTCACGCAACTGTAGGAGCTATCAAATCTGCAACCTGAAGGACAGGTCAGCATGCTGGAGACCCAGGGAAGAGTTGATATTGCAGCTCAAGCCCAAAGGGAGTGTGAAGGCAGATTCCACTTCTTTTTCTTTTTTTTTGGAAGAACTCGCTCTTTTCTCCTAAGATCGTCAACTGATTGGATGAGACCCAACCACATTATGGAGGGTAATATACATCACTCAGTCTACTGACTTGCATGCTAATCACATCTAGAAAAATACCTTCACAACAACATCTAGACTGGTGTTTGACCCTAAGTTAGACACCATGGCCCAGTAAAACTGACACATAAAATTATCACATTGCTCTTCCTGGCTCTTGGCTTCACCCTCTGAGTCATTCTTCCTTTTCCAAGAAAAACTGAGTTTGCAAATGAATAGTGTTCTCTGGCTGGGAGTCTAATGGTCTTTGTATGCTTTATGTTTTATACTGTTTGTACTGTCTCTGTCTTTTTTGGGTAAAGTTTTGCTTCCACTTCCACCTCCTCTTCATTATACAAAAGCTAAGTCTTAAAGATGTGTTCTGTGCAATTCTAGATATGCTACATGAATGAACTCATTTAATCTTCACAACAGCCCTGTGAGATAGGTATCATGTTTTTCTTCTATTCGAATAGGGTAGAAAATAAAGTAAATGGATAGTAAACTTGCACGAAGTCACACAGCCTTACTCACAGAGCTGGGATTCTAGCCAAGTATTCTATCCACACACTTGCAGCTACTACACAGCACTTGTCACATGTAAGTAGATGCTTCCTGGACTTCCTGGACTAGACCAACTCACCCTCCCTCAATCAACACTGACAGTGCACTAATATTTTGAACTTATTAAAATTAATGAACATGTCAGAGGCAATTGACTCGGTTATGGAAAACAGACAGCTGTCCACTTTAGTTAGATCTTTTGGAGAAGTCAGGAAACAGCAAGCCTCGTGAACTAATAGATTATGGTTATAGGGTGAAGCCAGGGGGAGGGATGGAGCAGGAAATTTGGCCCCAATAACCTAGTGACTGATTGTGTAGAGTCTGGTCAAGGAGCAAAGCAGGACCTTCCTATTTTACTATTTCTCTCTGTTCTTAGAAGAGGGAAGAAAAGATGTGTCAGCTTTAAGAGCGATCATATGTTGTATTATTACTGTGCTTCTCACATCCAAATAATTGGCCGTTCTCCTGAATTTTCCATTAAGTGGCAAAATAAGCTATATTACAGAGCAGGAAGGAGAAAGTAGTGGGACACAGTTTAAACAGGGTTTCTATTTGGGGATCTTGTTTTGTGTTTTGTTTTCTTCCCCCTGCTTCCTTTGATTCCTCTGCCATTTTTTTTTTTTTCCTATTCTTTTTACTGCTCTTGAAAAAAAAAAAAAAACAACTCTGTAAAAAGAAAAAATTATATATGTTTTCTTCCTTTTTTTCCCCCCCAAGAAGTTGACCCTTGAAAGTCAGTAAGTTAAGAAGGAGGAGAAAAGACACGCCTAAGAAGTTTGAGGGAGGCGACCACGCGGCAGTGTGAAAGGTTGAAGGGCTCCAAAGACAGTCCCAGATTCTAAAGGGCATTCTCGCCGGCCATCCCCTGCCCTGCCTGAAATCAGAGCAGATGCCTCTGCCGGCCAACCATCTGTCTGCACATGTGCAAGGGCATCCTATGGTTTTTGTGTGAGATCTAATTGCTTGCTTCAACAGTGTAGCAGGTTGGGTGCATGAAAATCTAGTGTTCAATAGGGATCTGCCATCACTCATTGCTCTCCTGCATCTTCCCTTTCCTTTTCCCAGAGTTTGTTTTTAAATAGAGTGTGCACAATGTATGTAATTGCCTCACAACTAAAATTCAGTCTCTGGAATTGGGGGCAGGAGAAGTCAAAGAACAAGAAAGATACCTTAGATCAAAGTTACTGGGAAAAGAGCACAATATTTAACAAGGTGCAAGTCCAGACCAGGAACCAACAAAGCAATCATGCCTCTCAGGAGGTACCCTGGGAATATCCCTAAACTATTCCCTTTTCCTCAGAATTGCCCCCTTCTGCTCCCTTTACTTGAACTCAACATTGAGCCAGAACGTATCCGGTGATGTTCACTGTGGACCTCTTCTGAGGCCCCTCATTTCAAAACATTTGGAATGAGCTACCCAGGAACACTTGGTAAAGAGCAATTAGCCACCCCGCACATTCATGCTTAATTATCTTGCTAGAGACACACTGTAGCTCACTGCATCTAAATGCAAATTTGTGTATTTGAGATTTTTATTGGATTGGATAAGTCAAATGATTGCTACTTTACATGGAAAGGGGTTGGGGCTGATGAACTGTAGGAGCCCACGTGAGAAACGAGACAAAAATTTCCTTGATTTATTTAAAATAGACCTCCCTCCCCCTGTGGTGTCTCTTTTCCTGAAATTTGATTTCTTTTTTTGTGCTGCTGGGCTCATTTTGCTGATAAGGAAGATGAAGGTAAATAGCATTTTGAAGAGCAGACTTAAATAAGGCCAGAACACAGCTGGACAAGGCAACTTGCCTCGAGAGTTGGGTCTGTGTGCTGACCACTGCGTCAGTGATTTTCAAAGTCTGCACCATATCTTACAGCATTACACACACACACGCACACTCACACACACGTATGTATTATATACATAGATTTTTATGAACCTATACTTTGCCTTATTAGTGTACTTTATTTTCCGTTCTACTCTACTCTATTCTATTCCATTAAAAAATGTTTAAATGCTGGTTACAACCCAGTTAAAAGATTTTACAACCCAGTAAGGAACCTTAAGAAAATTGCATTAGATGTTTCTCTTGCTCACGGTGTTTCTAAGCTTTATTAAATCCCCCAAATGAATGATGGAAACAGTGTTCCTAAACAATACTGCCAGCCTAAAGTGCTAATTATAAAGGGTCAGCCTAAAATCAGATAAAGCAGTGGAGCTGAGAACGGGCAGCACATGCGTGCAGTGGAATTTGCTAATGATGGTGTGCCTGGCAATGGAATGAATCCCCTGGCGGATTGGCATTATGTTTCAAACGATGCCAGCTTCCAAGGGCATTTTACATTCACAAATGTAAGTGTCAGCTGTGCTTGAATGGTTCTTGGGCACTACCCACCTCTCCACCACCCCTGCTCAGGTTGTTAGACCACAGGGGTCTTGCGAGGGGAGATGACCCCACGTTCAAGGCCTGCCATGGCTATCATTTTTCTCACTGCCTTCCCAACTGAGTTTGGGGTCAGTTATCTTTCATGGCATCCTTTTATGGTAGACGGGTTTACTTTACAGATTCTGGCTTGCCAATCCATATGCATCCTTTGTCAACAGTTGCCTTCAGTTCATCTGGAGCCCCAAACATTAATGCCAAACATTCCATCTTAGCTAAAATAGAATAAGGGGAAATTATAAACTTCCAAAGAGAAAGGAAGGGATGGGATATGGAGGAGGAAGGATGGAAAAACTATTGATTGAATGTCTTCTCTTTTAGACACAATATTAGACGTATTATTGTATTTAATACTAATAAGCCCCATTAAAAAGATGGTCATTGATCCTACTTATCTGAAAATGATCTTCAGGAAGGTTGAGCTGGAATTTCCAATGTCATGTAGCTGGTGGGTGGTATGGATTAAAATATAGGTTTGCCTATTATTCACAATAGCTAAGGTATGGAAACAACCTAAGTGTCCAGCAATGGATGAATGGATAAAGAAGATGTGAGATACAGAAATATAGAAATAGAAATATATATAATTCTAATATTATTTAGTCATGAGAATGAAGGAACTCCAGCCATTTGCAACAACTTGGATGGACCTTGAGGGCATTATGCTTAGTGAAATAAGTCCGGATAAGTCCGAAATAAATACTGTATGGTATCAGTTATGCATGGAATCTAAAAAGAAGAAACTCAGAGAAACAGAGAGTAGAGTGGTGGTTACCAGGGGTTGGGGTGGGGAAAATGGGGACATACTGCCAAAGGGTACAGATTCCCAATTTTAAGATTAACAAGTTTGGGGATCTAATGTACAGCATGGTGATTATAGCTAATAATACTGTATCATATACTTGACTGTTGCTAAGAGAGAAGATCATAAATGTTCTCACCACCAAAAAGAAATGGTAACTAGGATATAGGATGGAGGTGGTAGCCAATACTAAGGTGGTAATGATTTTGCAACTTATAACTGTACCCAAGTGACATGTTGTACACTTTAAAATTACACAAAATGTTATGTGTTGATTATACTCAATAAAGCTGGGAAAAAAGAAGAAAATAAAAATGTCTCCCCCCACCCCCCAAAATACAATTCTGCCTGGGTCCCTAGAGCTCGCTCTTCCTAATATGCACAAGGCCCTTATATTTTCACTTTGAACCACATGGAACATCAACTGGAACTTCAACAAGAAAACCCACTCAGTATGCTGCTTCCCCACTCAACATCCAGAAACTCTAAGGAGACATGTGAGATGGAATGAAACCTGAGCTGGAAATCATGAGATTAAGTTCCTGGATCACTCGATGGATTGGGCAACATATTTCCTTTGGAACTTGAGTGGAGAAAATAAAGAGAAGGGAAGGCAAGTAGGGGGCAGAGTTGAAGAAAGAGAAATTTAATTAGATATTCTACTCCTATGTGAGATAGGTACTTTCAGACAATGGGAGTTATCATGGGAAAGGTTTGATTCAGAACCAACATAAGCAACTCCTTTGCCCCTTTTCTGTTTGTTCATCACTGCTTTCCTTAGACCTTACTCATAAAGATGAGATCATTAGGCAACATTAAACTTAGCTCCTGATTTCGGCTTTTCTAAATATACACAACACCTTACGTAAACTGTTGATTCCTTTCCTGGATTAGAAGGAGTAAGAATGAAGAATTAAGTAGTTAAGGACTGACTGACTCTCTGCCCTTAGTTTCCCCTTAGTAAATCTGCAGGTGGACCTTGAGGGTTCAGGCTGACCGTGCGGGCGAGACAGCATCCCAAGGAAGATCGGGAAAGTCATCAGGCCTGCGGGCAATGGGAAAACGATGAAGAATCTGACCTCCTGCCTTAATAATTAACTGAGATTGTTTCCCCTTTTTCCCTTTAGAAATCGTCATGGCTGAGCAGAATCTTCGGAGTTGGTCTCTGGACATAAGCCCACCTTTTCCCCAGACTGCCGGCTTTTCTGAATAAAGCAACTTTCCTCTCTGCCGAAGCTTGCCCCTTGATTTCTTGGCTGTTGAGCAGCAAGCACCTGAACCTGCATTCGGTTACACCAACTGTCAGCTTCGCTTTTCTTCTCTGTGATCACGATTCACTGTGTGCATTTGGACTTTGTTCCTGATGGCTTCAGACATGACTGCTTTGCAGAGGCCTAATCTTCCAAAGCTTTCCATCAAATCAAGTTGATGTTTTTATGACTGTGACAATGTTTTTGTGTAAGGAAGTTACCTATTTATAACGGAAAACAAGGAGAAACAGTTTTATTGTGGTTGGGGAAATGCTCCCTAGAAGAGAGGCCCTCTGCCAGGTGCTAATTACATTCCTATTGTCTTTTGGCTTCATGCTTCCTACACCAGGGAGAGGAAGAATTGGGAGGGGGCAAAGGAGGGAGCAGTGGAAGATAATTGAACAAGGTGAAAATGAATGCTCATTAAATTCCAGAATACAGGAGGACTCATTTCATATGATAGGGCTGTAAATATGACTTTTAATGAAGTTATGACATGGTTGCCAATAAAAGTCATTTACTCTGCAGTATTACAGTTAATTATACACAGCTGGAGCCATTTATGGCCTGTCCCTTGTTAACTTTGCTTTCCCTGCATGTTAACCCTTTCAGCACAGTTGATCAACCAGGAACCAGGCGGTTTTAAACCTAAAGAAACCATGAAATGTGAATAAATGTCCCATATGACTCAGGATAATTCTCACTAGCTATAGGAGAACACACTCATCTGCCCCTCCCCTTGGCATACCCTCCCTTCCAGGAGCACATTGTAAGAGGAATGCAGATAGAAAAAGGAGAAAGAGAGAATTACGGTTGTAATTCTTTTTTTTGTAATTCTTTTTTTTTTTTTTTTTTTTGGCGGTACGCGGGCCTCTCACTGCTGTGGCCTCTCCCGTTGGGGAGCACAGGCTCCAGACGCGCAGCCATGGCTCACGGGCCTAGCCGCTCCGCGGCATGTGGGATCTTCCCGGACCGGGGCACGAACCCGTGTCCCCTGCATCGGCAGGCGGACTCTCAACCACTGCGCCACCAGGGAAGCCCAAAAAATACACTATCTTTGATTTGTGGGAAAATTTATAGATATGACAATTTTTTATTACCAATTTTAAGAGCATTTTAAATACATTTTACCGATAGCAGTGTAACAAAAATACTCGAATAAAACATTCATGAAATAAAGTGAAACTGACATATTGTCTTTAGCAGCCTAACCCCTTTGACAAAGAGCCTGCCCCTTGGCATGGCTGGAAGAGATTTCCATTTCTGAAAATCCCACACTCTGAGATGGATTGACAGGGGAAGGAACCTGTAGCATAGTAACGGCAGTTACTAAGTTACGAAGCAGTTACTAAGGCCTCTCAGTTGGTTATTTGGAAACCAGAAGAGCAGTGTATCTAAAAGCCCTGTTTTTTGGATATGCCATGTACAACAGGAAGACCCTAGTTTTTAATTTATTAAAAAGATTTCAACAATAGAAGTATCTCTCTATCTTCATTCTGGAAGCCTGGATGTTCTGACAGCACAAGTACTGCCTTGTATTATTCTTTATTATGGGGTGGGAGTGGGGGACCTTACTCAGTAACCAAGATTGTCTTAGGGTTTTAGTTTTGACTGGTGTTAACAATTTTCTTTCCATGAGGATTCAGCTACCGGAGTCAGGAAAATGTGGTACTCAGTAAATGGACTTCACAAGCATCTTTGTCAGGGGCCCACTTTTATTGGCTCTGAGGATGAGTTGCCCTGTACAGTCATGGCAGAATCTTGCTGAGTCTGTTTCTGGATTATTTCTGGTTCACAGCTGTGTGGTTGTCTGGTTTATTTCTGGTTCATGACCGATCTAAATTATCTGTCATTAATTAATGGCCATCTGGTCTCTTTCCACCAGTGTTAAGGGCTAAGAGATTGATTCTGGTTGTGTGTCTGCAGGATTTCATGAAATTTCCATTGACTCAAGGCTTCCTCTGTTTCTCACAACAGGGTCAAGGGAGCAGCTCTTTTATAAAACCACAGGCCAGTGCCAACCTGGTGGTTGAAAAAATTGCCCTGTGCCAAATGATGCTTTATTGATCTTTTTCTTGGGGAGGTGGGGAGCGGGGTGGAGCATCATAGAAAGAGTCCTCAGTTTGCTTGTCTGTGTTTATTTTCCCTGAAGGGGCAGCCTGCATACAATCCCCATTAAATTGGCTTTTGCATAATGGCTGGATTTTATGATGCTGTCAGTTTTCTGTTTGTTTGTCTGTAAGTAAGAAAGCCTCCTGACAGAGGGAAGAAAATGACAATGAATGATCTGATTATAATTATAGCCCCTTTCCATCTGCAGTCAGATTATTTTAGGGGGCATGCCTGGACCTTCCTTGATCATGGGAATCTGTCCAATTTCCACACTATGTGAATATCCAAGACAAACACACATAGCTACCATTAAAAGGGAGAAAACATACGCAAATATTTAAAGAAACTGAAACAGTTTGGACACCTTGGAGAGCAGAGGGCTGGCATGGCTTTTATTTCAGTTGTGTAGATGTACCTGAAGAAGTGATGGGATGGGGACACAGATGGACTTGACACGGCCTATCTGGGGCCTGCAGACCTCTTCCTAAGAAGTCAAAGGGCTTCCATAAAATCTGGCCTTTTCTTGCTTTTCCTTCTAAAAGTATCAGGAGTAATACCTTCCGAAGGTAAACTCCAAACTCCCAACCTCAGTAACTTGGTTCCCAGACAAGCATCCCTACTTGGGGCTCAAACCCAGGGAAAAGGGCTTGTTTCCTATAGAAAGGACACACCAAAATTTTCTCAACTTCTGTCTAAGATTCTTTGGATGTGTAATTTGAAATATCTTCTAAGCATAGCTCTGATATTCCTTTGTCTAACTCTGGAGAAGATTAACCAAATAGAGTATCTTGAATTTCAAAGAGAGAAGGAAGAAATCAAACTTTTAATGCTTTAAATATGCTGGCTTTTTAAGAAAAACTTTTCTACCAGCTCAGGAAAAGTCAAGCTGTGCTGGCAAGGACAGATTGCTAGGTAAGAAACACAGAAATGCAAATGACATTAGCTAGCAACAAAGAGTCATAAAAATGTGCTAATAAAAGATTCTGATACACACCTGATACACAGCAAATAAAAGCAGATTTATTATAAGGTATTAGTTTATGTAATGTGCATATTAATCGAGGTAAATCCCTTGATAAAAAAATGGGTTTGATAATTTGGGTTTAAGATTTAGCAATGTGTCTTCTCAAATTTTATCATGATGAGGTATAAAATATAAATTTAATACTTGCGTAAGATTGTATTACAAATATTAAATTTACATGTATTTTGTGTATCTTAAATTTCCAAGGGGGTTAGATAGAGTATCACTGTCTCCACACACTATTTAAGGTTATGAGAATCATATATATTTAACTAAGTGAATTTATAATAATTAATGTCTTTTTAAAGACTGTTTTCTGTGAACTTTAGACAGTGCTGCAAATCATCTGGGATCGTTTCCTCTACTTGCATGGAGTAAAAATTTAAATGTCACCTCTCTGATGAAATATCCTATCTATATACAACAAATTTGACCTTTGTAAAGCTCCAATTAAGATGGTGAGTTCAACGTGGTAGAGCCATTCTCTGATGAGGTTAATACATACTGAAGCTAAAGTTAAAGGCTTTCAGTTTGTCACCTAAATATGTATTTGTGTAAAGGCCTTTTGACGTTATTAAACAAAGAAAAGTTATACATGATAAACCAACTGAAAATTAATCTTGGTGTCATCAGCCTGATATTAACACTAGGTAGTAAAATTTCTCATTTACATTTTGTGTGATCTGCTCAGAGGAACCACCTCCTAGCATATCCTATACTGTGCATGTATCTTTCTAATATTTTTTATTTTAGTTTAAAAAAAATTTTGGGGGGGTTTGTTTATGCCTGTGCCCTTTTTTTTTTTTAATAGATCTTTATTGGAGTATAACTATTTCACAATACTGTGTTAGTTTCTGTTGCACAACAAAGTGAATCAGCCATATGCATACACACGTCCCCATATCCCCTCCCTCTTGAGCCTCCCTCCCACCCTCTCTATCCCACCCCTCTAGGTCATCGCAAAGCACTGAGCTGATCTCCCTGTGCTATGCTGCTGCTTCCCACCAGCCAACTATTTTACATTCGGTAGTGTTTATATGTCCATGCCACTCTCACTTCGCCCCAGCTTCACCCTCCCACCCCATGTCCTCAAGTCCATTTTCTGTTTGTCTCTTCATTCCTGCCCTGCAACTAGGTTCATCAGTACCATCTTTTGTTTTGTTTTTTAGATTCCATATATACGTGTTAGCATACGGTATTTGTTTTTCTCTTTCTGACTAACTTCACTCTGTATGACAGACTCTAGGTCTATCCACCTCACTACCAATAACTCAATTTCATTTCTTTTTATGGCTGAGTAATATTCCACTGTATATATGTGCCACATCTTCTTTATCTATTCATCTGTCGATGGACACTTAGGTTCCTTAAAAAACTAAAAATAGAACTACCATATGACCCAGCAATCCCACCACTGGGCACATACCCTGAGAAAACCATAATTCAAAAAGAGTCATGTACCACAACGTTCACTGCAGCTCTATTTACAATAGCCAGGACATGGAACCAACCTAAATGTGCATGTGTCTTTTTGATGAACTTTATCAGGCTCAGGATTTTATAAATCAGTTTTATTGAAGTATAATCGTATTTTAAAAACGGACCCATTTGAAGTGCATAGTTTGATGAGTTTTGATCAATGTATACACTCGTGTAACCACACCACAATCAAAAGTAGCATATTTTTATCTTCCCAAAAGGTTCCTCGTGCCCTCTGTGGTAATTCTTCCTACCATGTTGGTTCTCGGTAACTGCTAATTGGCTCTATATCTACAGGTTTGATTGGTCTTCTTTAGAAATTCATATCCTTGGCTTTATATAATATATAGTCTTTTGTGTCTGGTTTCTGTTACACAGCAGAAGGGTTTCCAGATTCATTTACCTTCTTGAGTGTACCAGTGTATTTTATGTCACTGAGTAGTATTCCATTTAATGGAAATACAACAATGTATCCATTCACCTGTTGATGGGCATTTAGATTGTTTACATTGTGGGGCTATTTTAAATAAAGCTGCAAATCTTCTGGTAGACATATATTCTTATTTCTCTAGGAATGGGATTCTGCATCTTAAGGTAAGGGAATGTTTAACCTGATAAGAAACTGCTAAACTCAATACCAAAATGACTTGTGGATAATTTTTAAAATAAAATTTTCTCATTTTCAAAAAAGCTAAAGTTCCTTATAATTGATAGGGTAATTTATTCTAGATTTATAAAATATTATCTCGCTAATTAATAAATTAAACAACACAATGATCACTTCTTATCTTTAGATAAGAATTTCTTATCTACAGGTATCTACAACATATGACCATTTCTGGAAGTAATAATGATTTTCTGACAACTCTTTTTTATATTGCTTTTCCCAAATTTAGGTCCAAAATGAATAACACCACCATTAAAGTACCTTTTGCACGTAAGCCATCACTTCCTCAAAGAACTCTGGTTGCCCCCATGTTTTGCTCCCTCACCTCATCAGAGAATGGATGCTAGAAGTAATTAGGCTTGTTTGTAGTCACTATGCTTTTAATTAGTTCAACAGTGTGTTGAGAGTTGCCCTATTTTCATCAAGATCAAAACAGGGGAAGAACTATCCAATCAAAAAGAGAAGCTAGTGGGAAGCAGCCGCATCACACGGGGAGATCAGCTCGGTGCTTTGAGACCACCTAGAGGGGTGGGATAGAGAGAGTGGGAGGGAGACGCAAGAGGGAGGGGATATGGGGATATATGTATATGCATAGCTGATTCACTTTGTTATACAGCAGAAACTAACATGCTGTTGTAAAGCAATTATACTCCAATAAAGATGTTAAAAAAAATAAGAGAGAAGCTCAATCTCACCTAGGTGAATTATATACAGGTAAAATGTTATTAATATAAATATGTTTCTCAACCCCTGTTTACCTCACATAATGAAGGTTCATGTGCAAAGATGGGCACAAGAATTTTAAGAAGCTTTATTTCTAAATTTGAAAAGTCCTTATCATTGGTGACCATTATGACATACACTCTACTGATGAATCAGAAGGGCTAGAGCTCTGTCAATGCCACTGCTATCTGTTCTTCCCATCAGGATAACCATCGTGTAAGGCATCATGAAACAGTTACATGTTATCCTCCAACAGGGGATTCTACTCTCTCCCTCATTTTCATATTGTTAGTTATTGAAATAAATTAACCAAAACTGTTCAGTCTTAGTATCAATAGATGCTTCCTGGCTCTTCTGTCAGAGTTGCCTAAAGGGCTCTGCTACAAATTTCAGCTCAGAAATGGAATCCTATGGAAGAAATGAATCATAGCTGCTGCAAATCTGTGTACTGTACTTGGTATTTTTGTTACTGATCCCAGAGTATATGGGATGCGCCTGACGCTGCAGGACACAGATCCATTGGTACAGAATCCCAGGGTGGCGATGGTGACCACCATCTTCCCCTGTGTTCAGTGCCTGCTAAGGCACCGAGCTTTCAATTCTCAGGTGCAGGTGACAAAGAATGGGAGGCTGCTTTAAGGCATAAGAAAGACATTTCCTGAATCCTTCCAGCAAAGATTCCCTAGCTCAATTTTAGTATTCCTTTTATCTACTCTTGTATCCACCCTTCTAACCTGATTAGAGAAACTGCTTTGAGACAGCATCACCACATGTCTTTGGTAAACAAGATCTGATGAAGGAGCGGAACAGTGTGGAAGGAGAAAAAAAAAGAAGACAAACCTACCGGGAATAAATGTAAACCTGGTCTCAGCAATGCATTTAATTACAACCAGATGTATCAACATTTTTGTCCTGCTAGAGTCTGTCCCTTGCTAACGGACGGGGTGGCATGGAAATCAAGACATTTGGGCTTACAGACTTGGATGCAGGAACTCTCTCTCAACAGCTGCCACTCTGTAGCTACAGAAAGCAGTGGTGACATATAATAAATAACCCATGGTCGCTTTCCCAGGTGGAAGTCTTCAGGTCCTTCTATCATAAAGTCCTGGCCACCTCCACCAAGATTTTCAGAAGAAATGAAAATGTACCTAATTCTTTAACTTAGGAGAGGGATCATCTTTCATAGAGCTATTGTGTGGAAGGCACAGACTTTAATACTTTACTCAGTAAGCAAATGGGAAGGAAGCTTTACTGCCTCAGTCTTTGCCTTTTTTGTGCACACAGATTCTCTGTGTGCTTTCACTCCCCAAAGATAATAGCATCTGCATCTTTTTGTTGACTGTCAAAATCCACTCGCACATCTAGGGAGGCAAAGTGCCTGAGAATGTGTGTTCCCCAGAGGGCAGCCTTTCATCAATAACCCTCTGGGTTCCCCAGGGCCTGATCAGGACAATCTTGAGGTATGGCCTCCTCTGTCCCCAGAGTGTCCCTGCAGGCTTGAGCCGTGCTTCGTGTGGGACTTCGGGTGATATTTCTCCCTTGCGTTGCCTCCTTCTCTCCCTGGTCCCTTTCTCCATCCCCCCACCCCGTATCCATTTTTCCTAGGAATACTTCTTAGTAAGTCACTTTCATGATACCCACTGCTTCAGGTCTATTGGTGAATAAATCAATCCTAAGACAACTTGGCTTCCCCCCCAGTTTTACCTTGTCGCCTCCGTGTTCATAGCACCTCCTCTCGAAGCTTCGTCTGCCAAAGCTCCGCCATCCAGTGTCTGCTTCTCCCTGCCCTGGAAAGAGGTTCAGCTTCTCTGTCCTCTCCTGTGACTTCAAAGTCAGGCACCACCGGCTGCGGCTGGATGCTCCCGGAAGGTCTCCTCTGCCCAGATTTTACCAGTTTCACATGATGAAGAACGGGCTCTGGAACTCGCTGTGGGGAAGCAGGCTCTCCACCAGCTAGAGGTGTAGCAGGTGCCCAAATCGCCCCCGCGGGTCCTGAAAGGTAAGCGCAGCTCAGCAAAGTCTCCTTTACCTTAGTCTCCTCTTCCTCCTCTTTCTTCTTCTTTTTTGATTTGTCAACCAACAAAGCACAGTCTAGTTTTATATGAGAAAAATATTCCCTTTTAAAACATATGTTTAATCTTGCTCCTGGGAAGAAAGAACCAAAAACATGGCATTATAAACCTAAGAATCCCATAACGTTTACCAAAGTTTGGCTCAGATTGCATGAATCACCACTTTTATTGTGAACAGCTCTATCTTACCAGTGGTCCCATTGCCTCTTACGTTCTTTCTTGATTCCCAGATTTTCCTCTAATAGGAGATCAGAGCAAGCATGGAATCGACTCCATGTACCCACTACACCCACAGTTTGGGGGACGGGGCCACTAATGAGCCCGATTTTTAAAAAATTACTTTCTCTGCCTCCATGGAAACTAGACATGGCCAAGGGACACAGTTCTGGCTCAAGGGATGTAAGCAGAAACACTGGATGTGACTTCCAAGAAAGCGTGAAGGGGCGGCCCCAGCTGAAAGTGTCCTCTCGATCCTCACCCTTCCTTTCTGCATCCCTGGAACCCGACACAAATTTGCAGCAGCCACTATGCAACCATAAAGTGACCGTGAGGAAAAGGTCAGTAGAATTTCAGGGGCCCCAGACCTAACTGCTATGATGTGTTGATCTGGTACTTGCTAGCAAACACCCACCTGATTTTTGTGGGAAAAATAAAACCCCTAGTTTGTTTAAGCTGCTTTTTGTTATTGTTTTGTGTTTGATTCTTGTTATTCACAATTGAACATATATCTCTTGTTGATAACAGCCAGTAGATATTTGTCCAAGCTTGGACCTGGGGACCCAGAGTCTTAAAAATTCTGTAACCCTACTCTGTATCTGTCCAGTTTTTACATACACCATTCATTTCTCTGTGCCTTATTTTATCTTATAAAAGAGAGAACACTGACGTCATCTCCGCTAAACTGAGAAAACAGGATGCTGCTACCTATGCTGTAGAGTGACAGCAGAGCCTTTAAATGCCTTTGACAACCACCTCTCCACACCCATCAGCAAACTGATTTCTGTTTCGTCAAATTCTTCTTTAACAGTGGTATCATGTAAGGGGGAAGTAATAGGATTTTATTTATTAACATGATTCCTTTGTGTAAAATCACCTTTGTTTTAATTGGGCAATTATGGGAGGGAAAGAAATAGCATAATTAGGAACATAAAGATGGAGCAGTAGAGAGACAAGAATGTGTTAAAATAAGTTTTATCCTACTACATATTGTCCTTCCCTCCAACATGTTCCTTTATTTCTAATTTTCCCCCAAATGGCTGAGGCCAAGACATCCATTTATCAAGCCCATCCATTTTACCTCTCCTGTCCATTTTTACACATATGTTTCTGGACTTTGCTTCTTACCATGATATCCCATGTCCGGCAGTTGGGTGATGTTTGCACTCCCAAGGATCAGACAAGGACATATCTCTCCAACAGTTGTTGATAATGAGGCCAGTGGAAAGGCTAATGGTTTAAAGCTGTTTGAGTGTTCTTTCTGAGGCAGAGATGGAGTAAATTATTCCGTGGCTGCAGCTCTCCTCAATGTAGGGAGCTCGATACGCCGTCTGCTCTGAGGAGCCTGGATTAGTCCATCTGTTTCTGGTTTTCAGAAACCTAAGGTGAAGAAAATAAATAACAGAAAAAACAAAAATGAAAAATGCCTCTTGTTCCTGAATTGCAGGAAGTCTGCATATGCTCCTAAATCGGGTGTTCCATCCAGATGCACCAAACCCCTCTGGATTTCCTGGGTGGAAGGAGAAAAGAAACATCCAGAGTTTGCTTTTGAGGATTTTTCAACCTTTAGAAATACACTGATTATTACATAAAAAGTGACATTTCCCATTATTTTGGCAAAGAAATAAATGTAGCGCTCAATGTATGAAAGCATATTCTCCCCATCATTTGCTTTTTAAAAGCTATTCACAAGTTTTTGACTGAAGCCTATTTGAACCTCCACTTTCATAAGCAGGAAGATACAGCCAAGGAATCAGAGATGTTTGCCTAGAAATGATATAATCACAGCCTCCAAGTGTTTAGAATTAACTATGGAAGAGGCCTTAGCTGGCCTTAGCTTAGTGGCCTTAGCTCCAGAAGGCAGAATTCAGACCAACAGGAAGAAATTATAGAAAAGGAAGATTTCAGAGCTTAGAGAACATTTTAATCAATGATCTGTTAAGCTTTAAGTGAATTACCTTGGATGACAGTAGCGATCCGTACATGTTGGAGATCAAATCAGAAACAGAGGACCACAGACAGGGGTTGCAGCATAGAGGATGCCTGAGAGTGAAGACTACACCTGGTGGTTTCGACTTTGTCCACTCACTCTAGAGCCCACTGCAACTTTAAAAAAAAATTTTATTGGAGTATAGTTGATTTACAATGTTGTGTTAATTTCTGCTGTACAGCAAAGTGAATCAGTTATACATATACATATATCCACTCTTTTTTAGATGCTTTTCCCATATAGGTCATTACAGAGTATTGAGCAGAGTTCCCTGTGCTGTACAGTAGGTCCTCATTAGTTATCTATTTTATATATAGTAGTGTGTATATGTCAATCCCAGTCTCCCAATTTATCCCTCACCCTCTTTTCCTCCTGGTAACCGTAATTTTGTTTTTTACATCTGTGACTATTTTCTGTTTTGTAAATAAGTTCATTTGTACCATTTTTTTTAGATTCCACATATAAGTGATATCATACGGTATCTGTCTTTCTGTCTGACTTACTTCACTCAGTAGACAGTCTCTAGGACCATCCACGTTGCTGCAACTTTTTATTCTCATATTTCTCTGAAACTAATTTGGCTTATGGTTATGAATTACCAAGGGGATGCTACCTGTTTTTATAGTTATTTTCCACCAAGAGCCAAGGCTAAGGCAGATTTCTTTTTTCTTTTTTGCTTCTCCCTTTACTGGTGGGAAGATTTTTTTCTACGCCCACCCTTTCACTAAAGTCCTTAACTTTAATCTCATCTGTAAAGTCCCTTTTTCCACATAAGGTAACATATTCACACATGCCTCAGATTAGGATGTAAACATTTGAGGAGTGGGTGGGAACAGTATTCTGCCAACCCCAGGTTCCTGCTAATACTGCCATGGTTGGATTTGTTCTTCTAGAAAGATATGGGGTTTCAAAGCGTTTTACAGCTCTATCAGCCACAAAATAGCTATAATTTTCAGAACATTATTACAGAAAGGGATTCTGGAATACAGTGAGTTAACTTTGACTGTATAATTCTCAGATTTCTGTTTCTGGATCAATTTTCCCTTTGTTAAAGCTACTACCTGGGTCAGTCTAAGTCTCCATAATGAATAGCCTACTTAAAACTGCTGTGTGGCTGAACCACACTGACTCCGTTTTGCCAGTTCCATCTTAGCCATCCCTCCCCCCCACCCAAGATGTCCTACCCCCTCTCCTCTCTGCATGACTGAGCTTTAGCCCACTCACAAGGAATGTGCCCAAGCTAGATGAGCTCCTGATCAACTTTTAAACTTGCCTTCATCTGATATGAAAACTGAAAGAATGCCTTTTGCTGACACATATGATTAATGGACCCCTCGGGGAAGAAAACTCTCTGTTTCCTTCAGTGCAGATATGCTTCTTACCTGGTAGTCAGATTCTGTTTTTAGCTTTGGCCCCTTTAAATACCTCTGTACCCTTTTAGGTAGTGCAGAGCGCAGCTGCAAATGCCTCCGGATTGTTGTCCGCCCTATCCTGCCTGTACGTAAGTTCCCTGCAATAAACTTCGTAATTGCACTTTATGGAGTTGCCTGCTTCCTTTTTCAGTCTTAAAGTTCCTTCTCAGTTTGGAGGAGATTATTCAATAACTCCACCATGCAACAACGGCCTTGTCTAGGCAAATTCATGTGTCTGAATTTATTTCCTTTCTTATTTGATTTACATGTCTTCTAGTTCTTAACTTTAAATGAAACTCTTTATTTTTTACTGGTATATTAAAATTCTAACCTTCTCCAGGAGAAATGTTTGGGCCAAAATTTATCTTCTTGTGATTTCTAAACTTGAGAAGAAATATAATGTTGTGAAAAGGCCAACACCGGACTGGACGTTAAAGAAACAAGGATTCGGTTTCTCTCCCGCCACTAACTAGACCTTGAATTGGCCACTTCATCTTATTGGATTTCAGTTTCCTGATGGGTTTAAAGGACTGAACTAGATCACCTCCAAGGCATGTCTACTCTGGAGAGGAGACTCAGAGAATTCCAGATTCAAACTTTTTGCTTTGGAAACAATCCTTTATTTTGGAGAACTTAAATATAAGGGGATCTATCCTCAGACAGGGCTGAAATCCTTTCTCTTTCACTCCAGCACGCATTTCCGTGTGGCCAATGTGCCATTTCCATCTCTTCAAGAGACAGTTGAAAAAATTTAACGTCTTAAGTCTTTTTGGACTAACTTCTACTTGCTTTCCCAGTTCATCTCCCTGTTCTCTCCCAGACGTACCTATTTTCTAGCCTCACTGAATACTCAGAGGATTACCAGGTGCAGGGGCTGTGGCATTCTGGAGGACCATGGCAATACCATCTGTGAGAAGCCAAACTCAGATGGCTTCTTGAGCAACCAAAGTCAACCTAGAAGGGCAGAGCCCCAAAATGGGGTTCTCAGAAATTCTAGATGAGGGATTTTTGTAGGAATTTTGATATTATATGGGTGGTGAGAACTAGATCAATTGAAATTTGAGTTTTTATCATAACAGTGTTCCTTAGAAATCCTGGGGAGACCTCAGGTTACTTAATAATAGAACTGTCTATAAATCCAGGACATAGCTCAAACTTGTAAAGATTATCATATTAGACCTTAAGCTATCTTGAATTTGTCTTTGCCTGATTTCACCCCCAACCCCTACCCCCAGAATCCACCTCCATAAACAGCTCAGATTCTTAGGCAGGACAAGTATTTAGAAACACACATTGAGCAAACCTTACTCAGAGGATGAAATCACAAAGTAAGTTTAATTCGTCCTTCAATATCCATTTGAATTCAGCCGGGAGGGCAGCCTCCCACAAACACTGTGTGTAATGCCATACATTTTTGGTGTTGCTCAGAAAACACAACGTCTGACATTCACATTGTCAAATTACAGGATCACCCAGTGCAAAAGCTGATTTTGGTTGTTTTAGAAATTAGGCTTTTCATTCCCACGGAAAAATGACAATTCAACCCATCCAAAGCTAGGACTTCTACCCTCCTCTCCCACCTAGGATCTGTTTCAGGCAGAAAGTCTGTAGCCAGGACAGGGAGGTAAGGGTAGAATCTTCTCTCTTTCTCACTCACCTCCTCTCACACTCACCAGCAGCTCTTTTCCACTAGAGCTGGAATGGAGGTTGGGACAAGAGCCAGGACTAGCCTTTTAGATCTTCCTGGCACTAGCCAGGCTTCCCTGACTGCGAAGACTCATACCAAGCTCTCTGAGAGCTTGGGTCAAAGACCTTCTCCACTGATTGAAGTGTAGGGGAGGGACCTTCCCAGCCCTCGAGATGGAGGTTAAGTGCGTAACAATAAACCACCATCTGTCTCCAAATACCCTACTCCCCAAGCCTCTCTTCTGCTGACCCTTGCTATACTTGCATGTTGCTAAAGAACTGCAATCATGGAGCTGTCCTCTGCCATCCACAATTTTCCAGTTCTACCGTGTGGCCTGTCTCACAGTTCACTTTGATACCTGATATTTTCACCAAAGAATCTCAAATGAAACACCCATGCTAATAGCCTGTTGCACAAAATCAGAGAAAGTTTGTAGAGAAGGAAGCAATGGTACTTGTAGATTGCAGTCGCAGGAAACACCAGGTCACTCAAGTGTAGGAGTTTCAGAATCCTTTGAAGACTCTTTCTTGACCCCAAAGAATGTTTACCTTTGCTTTCTTCCATCCCTTCTCCCTTTGTTCACTGTTATCTGCTTGCTCATTTAAATTGAATTTTGTGTTTTTACTGCTCCAGCCAACTGTATCTATTTTATCCAAGAAAAAGTCTTCTTTGAGAGCATATGGACAAAAGTCCCAAGGCACCTGATACTGGGAAGGGCAGAGGAGCCCTGAGTGCCAGAGGCACAGAGCTTGCCTGTTCTAAGCAAACTCGAGAATTTGTTCTGTTTCCCCAGAGCTTTGCTGACATGGAGACTTTCATAGTTGCAACAAAGAGTCTGAAAGTACCTCAAAGTCCCCAGGCACTTAGCTCCTAATTCACTTCTAACCTGCTGGCCATGGGGGTTTTTTCCTCCTCTAATTGCTAATGAATTCTAGAATCTCAAAGTCTCATTTCTCTAGTCTAGAATCTCCAGTCTCCTGAATGACGAGAGCCTTCTTGTCATTATGTGCCCTGTGTTTCCTTCCTCGCTTGGATTTATCAGGTGCACCATAGGGGGAACTTACTATTTTTTCCTATTTAGAGTCAACTCAGTTTCCTTCAGAGTTCTTCTTGTCTTTGCAGAATCACTAGGAATGTAGGATAAACAACAACAACAGAATGTGGAAATGAGTAAATAGACTTTGGAATGTAGGGCAACCTGAGGGATGAGTTTGAGGATATCCTAATATCTCATTTCTCAGAAAAATGCTAGCCTTTCTCTTCCTTACTGAGTGAAAAACATTTGGTCTGAGCCCAGAGACAAGAAAGTCTAATGAAGTGAAAGAATCCGAATAACAATGCATTCAAATTAAATAAATGCTGGAGAGGGTTTGGAGAAAAGGGAATCCTCCTACACTATTGGTGGGAATGTAAATTGGTGCAGTCACTATGGAGAATAGTATGGAGGTTCCTTAAAAAATTAAAAATAGAACTACCATATGATCCTGCAATCCCACTCCTGGTCACATATCCAGAGAAAACCATAATTTGAAAAGATACATGCACCCCAATGTTCATAGGAGCACTATGTAGAATAGCCAAGACATGGAAGCAACTTAAATGTCCACTAACAGTTTAATGGATGAAGAAGATGTGGTACATACATACAATGGAATATTACTCAGCCATAAAAAAGAATGAAATAATGCCATTTGCAGCAACATGGATGGACACAGAGATTATCATATTAAGTGAAATAAGTCTGAGAAAAACAAATACCGTATGATATCACTTATATATGGAATCTAAAAAAAATGACACAAATGAACTTATATACAAACAGACCCACAGACATAGAAAACAAACTTATGGTTACCAAAGGGGAAGGCGGGGACAGGAGAGGGATAAATTAGGAGCTTGGGATTAACACATACAAACTACTGTATATAAAATAAATGAACAAGGACCTACTGTATGGCATATAGTACAAGGAACTATATTCAATATCTTGTAATAACCTATAATGGAAAAGAATGTGACAAATTAGCAGAGATTATATAGCAGTTCATTTAAATTCATCATTATTTATTCACTTGTTCATCTATTTGACCAGCATTAATTAGCCACCTTTTAAATGCCAGGAACTTTTCTAGACACTAGGGATGAATGTGCAAGCTCTCCTGGAAGATATCATCTCAGTGAAAATCTCACTCTCTCTTCCTGAATGATCACTCAGTGCTTCAGAGGTCACTTGCAGAGTGCCCAATCCAGTTGCCCAGCCAGAAAACTCATTATTTTTGGAAAAGGTGAAGGAAAACCCCGCACCACTGTATGTGTCACAAAGGCATTTCTCTGCTTTAAAAACATGTTACTGCCATATTTCTCTGCTGAGGGAGAGGGTCCATGATAAGGGGCACATTGATAAACAATAGGATAAATTTATTTCCCAAGTTTACAAATTATATCTTAATTTAAAAAATAAACTAATTCAACAAATATAAATTCGAATGGCCATTTCATAGCTTAGCAGTTAATTCAGAGATTTTTAAATCCTAGTTGTGTATAAGAATTGCCCAAGAAAGTTAAACAATAGAGAAGTTTAGGCAGTCCCTACCTGCGAAGAGTCTGTGAAGAGTATGCAGTGAGGCTTAAGTAATGAGGGTTTTTATTTTTAAGTCCCGTAAATAATCCTAATGGGCCATCAGAGGCAAGAGCTACCAAAAAATCTTCATTGATGACCCCCCAAAATGTTCTTCTATGAGATAATGTCTCACTATCATTAGAAATGAGGAAAATGGTGGTTTAGATTTTTGGTCATAGCTGAAATGAGTTCCACACAGAAAAAAATATTCATTGTCAGTTAAAATGTTTAGTTTTCTTTTCTGTGTCGTTTTGTTGGAGAGGAAAGTGCTTTCTAACATTGCCAGATTTTGACAACCAGAGAAGTCACATGCCAACCATACTTAGGTATCCTTCCTCTCAAATGACTATTGCATTTACCTTAACATTCTGAGACATTCAAACAGAGCTGTCCTCAGAAAAGTCTCTAAGAATAGCCTGTCATCTTCCTGTTCTCTTTGACATTTTTCTGATCAGCACATTCTCTCTCTAATGTCCTTTAGGTATCCAGAAGCACACACACACACACACACACACACACACACACACACACACACACAAACCAGCCTTTCCAATTAGAATGATGGACCAACTTACTTACTTTTTTTTTCCAGTTTACTTTTGATTGCTATGGCTATTTTATATTTTTAGAATTTGGCTTTGTTCTGGGATTCAGAGAATTTTATATTCACAGACTGCTTATCCCACCAAGATCAATTCCTCCATCTCTCCCTTTAATAAGCCCGGATGTTCTTTACCTCAGTTTTGTTGGTGTCTTTGGGTGAGAGAAGCAAGTAGGCCCAGGACGAGACATTTCTGTTTTTGAATGAGGCAGAAAAATGATTCATGAAAGTGTGCGTTCTTTTGAAAGGGAGAAGAAAAGAGAGATCTAACAAGATCACCACAGGTATTTTTAGCCACAGGTATTTTTAGAATTTACAGGTATTTGAATACTTGTAAATTCAGGAATTTACCTGGTTTGTCCTCACCTTCCTATGATTGGGATTCAGGACATCAGTGGCTTTTAAAATTCAAAGCATAATTTCCAAAACTTTAAAAGTATGACTCTAATATAAATATAATATAGACTGTCTGAAGGACTTTATTCAACTTATTCATTAACAAGGAAACCGGTAATGAGGTAAAGGCTGGTTCAAAGAGCATTTTTGAGGATTTGGATTTTTACAGGCATTTTGAAGCAATGATAGAACAAGAATGATAAATTAAATGCAAATCTGACTGATGTCCCATACATAGGAGTTATCTTTTCTAACTGACAGAAATTATTTGCATTTCTACTGGACCAAAACCTGTAAGTTAGCATACATTTTATTAAATTTTTATTCAATAATAAACAATGAGTCAAACCAAGTATATTCTCCTAGAATGAGTGACCCTTGGGTGTGCCTTTTAAACAGTGCCTCCATATAACACTGAAAGAACATGCTGCATACCTTTCTACTGGATCTCCATGCTTTACATAATTTTTCTTATTATAATTAGGTGGTAGTAACAATTTCAAAGCAGCAAAGCCCTGAGATAGCTCTGAGGCCAACTTTCAGGTGACAATAACGAGTCCACGTTGCTTCCGCCCCAAGATCATTGCTATGTACACGCACACAAGGTCACTGCTATGTACATGCACACAAGGATACACGTGTATGCATGAAACATGGCAAGACTGGCATTGCATATACAATGAAAAAACTTTTAAATCCCTTTTGAAAAGAATGAGTTTGCTTCTCAGAAAGCTGAACTACCCTGATCCTTAGAATTAGCCTTATTAATTTTTCCTTTCTACCGTCCTCTTCACCTCAGGCCTCTATGTATATGTCTTGAAGAAGCAGCAACATTCTATCAGCTCAGAATTGCTCTTTGGAACCATCCATGGTCCTTCACAAGGGACTTTTACACAGGTGCTTAGAAATCTAGAAAATAAGGAATGGTCTTTCCCAGATGAATATCAAGGGTAGGGGCTTTCTTCAAGACCGTTGTTGGTTTGTTTTTTTTTTTAATATAAATTTAGATTTAAGTTCCTTTTATTGATGCCTGTTAAGTTCCTTGAGAGGGTTTCTGGAACATAAAAGAGTAAACCAGCTTTCATGTTCTCCATGATCTTGAGGAAGGAATATCACAATTACGTCTTCCATTCCCATTTTGTTTCCTTGCTTTCATCTTGAAAGCTTCCTGATCATCAGAGGGGTCCTTAAAGAGTCTCCTCTTATGCTGAGAGGATCACAATGATATCAGGATCACCTGGACTAAATGCATATGTTAATAAGCTTTGGAAACGTTTTGAAGAGAGCTCACAGAATTAGAATCTATTTTCTACTATAGAATATTCAGAATGGAAAGCCAAACCTTTTGGAACTGGGTCAGACCTGATCCTTAGTACCGCCAGTCTGGGGGCACATTATAATATCTTATGGTGGCACTGTACTTTTCCCCAATTTGCTAACTAAGACTAATTATCCAAATAATTCAGCCTGACTCTGCTCTTGACCACTGCAAATCTCCCTGCTGTTCCTTAAAGCTCTGTTTGTTCCCCATTTCTCCTCTTGTTTTAAACCGCTCACTGTTCTGAGTGCCTTTTATTTAAAGAGAAATTGGATACCTACTGTGTAAATTTCTGCAGGGAGTCCTTTAATGTAGACTGTAGCAATTTTCTCCAGGAATATGCTAATAATTAGAGCAGCTAGGGATTTGGACTTTGTTATCTGTGGAGGAGGAATTGTGTGAGAAAAGGAGAAAAAAAATCTCAACTCCCTACATCCTGAAAAGAAAAGAAGAAAGAACAAAATAATAAAGGAGAAAGGAAAACAAAGTTATTTGTTCAAATGTGGGGTGGAAATAGACAGATGCTTAGAAGTAGCGACTGTGGCCACTGGTCTTTGTGCAGGCTGTGAGGAAAAGGCACACACGAAGGGAGAATGGTGAACTTTGGTCCCTGGGGCAGCGGGCTGAGTTCTGGCCTCCATGGTCATGGCAACAGAACATCCCCTGGTGCTCCCGGGTAGTCAGAATGGGACCTCCTGGAGTTCTCTCTGTCTCCTCTGCTGGAGGTTATGGGTGTCTGAACAGCAATTTCACAATCCTGAATTGCTGGTTAAGATTAGTTTAAGAGAGTTTGGGGTTTCTCTTTCTTGTTTTTGTTTAAAAGACAACTTTTTGAAATAAACTGCATAGTTGTGCTTCAGAGAAAAGTTTCTGGGAACTAAATATGGTAATCTTAGAAACCAATTTGCATTGAGGTGATGGTGCACTCACACAGAGTTTGAGCAACAGCCCGGTCCTATCCTAAGGTTACTTGTGAAGTGGATTATTTAAGGTGACCAGGGGTCTTCTACTTTTGTTACCAAGCAGCTTTCGGTGGTCACAGACTGACGCTGTCTGACCCTTTATCACAAAGTTCTGAACATGCAGTCACTCTGTAAGCTTGTTTCAACCAAGACGAAGGGGAAAAAGAGACTCCTTAGAATTCCTATAGGAGAAATGAGGCAAAAGAATTATTTCCACATGCTGACGTGCAAATTAAAGCACTGGAAAGAAGGAATTTGCCCATGATGGAACCAAAATCAAGTCCCAGTAGGACCCAAGGTCCTTAAATTCTTTGCTTGTTTTTATAAGTCAGACTTCTGAAACTCTTTAAGGGTTTCTTCTTGGACAAAGGTGTTAAGAAGGTCTGCAAACTAAAAAGGATCACGAATTCACTTTAATTAAAATAAAAATAAAATCAATACCCAGCAGTACTTTTTGCAGTTTCACAGAAGGGGGAATTTCTTAAAAGCAACCAAATAATGGCAATAATATTGGCAATAATATAATAATAATAATAATAATGGCAATATTATTAATAATAATATAAGTAACATGTATTGAACGATGTATATAGGTGCTAAGCATTTCACATGAATTATCTCATGTATCTCTACTTGACTGATGAAGAAAAACAGAGAATTTGAGGATCTTCCCCAAAGTCACACAGCTAGTAACTGGTAGAGTCAAAATTTAAACTTGGGCCATCTGACACCAGTGTCTGTGTTTCTAATCACCCCACTACACTCTACTGTGCTTCTATACTGTAATTTAAAACACATATACAAGATTTATATACTAGAGGATAATGAAGTGTTTATAAGTTATTTAAAAATCTACTAACTGTATCACTGCATGGGGAGAAGAACCACCAACACCCACCCTTGCTGAGCTCCTGTGTGTCAAGTACACCACTGGTCACTGTGCATACATTGCCTCCACTTCTTACTACAAACCTGCAGTGAAAGAAATCTTATCGCCATATTTTATATGAAGAAATGAAGCATGGAGCTATTTTAATCACTTGCCCAGGGTTATATTTAAGCAACAGGCTGAGCTGGGGAGTGAGCCCAAGTGTGGGTGATGGCAAAGCATCTGTTTTTTCCATGTTGCCGTGATGGTTTTTTCCAAGGTGTATTTAGGTGTAGCTTTAGTTTTACCAAAAAGGACTAGGCACCAGATCTCTCTTCCTAATGCCTGACCCTACTTTCCTACTAAAGTTGTTAATGAGATAGGAGTATTAGACGTACTGTCTCCAGAACCTGAATAAACTACACTATTCACCTGAGGGGAAGACGGTGGTTTATCTTTCTAAATTCAGTGACCATCATTAGTTGATTAACTTGATTTTCATTCTTTAATACTTAAATGAATTTAAAATGAATGAATGAATGAATGGGTAAGCAAAGAAGACAGCTGCCAAGTAAAAATTGTCACTCACCATCTGGTTCTACAAGAATGAAGTCACTGGCCACTGAAGTCGCTGACCTTCAACACACCCTGAAAGGAGTCCAGGGCGGAGATCAGGAATGAGGCACTCTGTGCTCCGGGAAAAACCGGCAGAACAGGCCTTCAGATAGTTAGGTATTTTCAGGAGAAGACTTTATGAGCCCGATTTCTTGCATCTTCTCATATCTAGAAAAGCACATTACTGGAATCATTAACAGAGACATCTGCTCCTTGTGACTAGCAGCAACCTTCTGCAAAAATGTGTGCTTGATTGCATGGGCCCCCTTTGCCTAAATCATGTATGTACTGACCTCCCCCGCCACCTCTTGAGCAGTTCCTCAGAGCTATCTGATGGGCTGTCTCCCGGGCTATAGTCCTCATTTTGCCGCAAATAAAACTTAACTCACAGCTCTCATGTTGTGCACTTGTTCTTTTCAGTTAACACAACCTACCCTCTATTGAATGTCTAGTCAGCAGCAGGCACTATGCAAGGTGATCTCATATTCTGATTTTCTGTCCTTTCCACAAAAGTTGTGCAGTAAAGTGACGATTTTTATTATTGCTATATTTAAGGATGAAGATCTGAGGCTTAGATTGGTTAAGTGAACTGCTCAGAGTTTCAGCTAGTGAATGAGACATTTGGAAATAGAGCCCAAGGACCTACGGCTCTGAAGTTCGAGCCGTGCCATCTATGTTTAAATTTCTTTAAAAAATTTGTAGACGTGTTTAAATACAAAGGAATATTTTAGATATATCTGTAAGGAATACAGAACAACCAGGTAAGTTAGCACCCGAATATTCATGACCCAAATTTATAAATAATACACTACCTTAAACTTCAAACTTCCCTGAGTGCCATCTCATCCCATCCTTTCCTTTCTATCTCAGAGGGTTTTTTTATGGTTTCATATTTGTTAATAGTCATAATTCATTATTTATTTACATGTTTTTGACCTTTAAGTCAATTGAATCAAACTGTACGTGTTTTTATCTTACCTGCTCTCTTTGCTTGACACTGTTCCTGAGATTCATCTATAACACTGAATCAATCTGTGTTTAATTCCTTTTCACTGTTATATAAAATCCCATATTAAAACTCTGCCATGTTTTGTTTATCCATTCTACTTTTTAAAATTTAACTATAGTTGATTTACAATAGAATATTACTCAGCTATAAAAAAGAATGAAATAATGCCATTTTAAGCAACATGGATGGACCTAGAGATTATCATACTAAGTGAAGCCAGACAGAGAAAGACAAATATTATATGATATCACTTATGTGTGTTATCTTAAAAAATGATACAAATCAACTTATTTACAAAACAGAAACAGACTCACAGACATAGAAAACAAACTTATGGTTAGCAAAGGGGAAAGGGGAGGGGGAGGGATAAATATCCTTTCTACTCCTAGTGAATATTTGCGTGTGTTTTCCCCTCCCTCCCTCTCTTCCTTCCTTCCTCCCTCCCTCCCTCCCTTCCTTCCTTCCTTCCTTTCTCTATTACAAAGAGTGCTGGCAAGAACATGTGATACACATCTCCCAGGGTATATCTGAGAGGGTCACAAAATCATAAGCTTTACACATTTTTGGTCGGTGAGGTAATACCATATTGTTTTCCCAAAATGATGGAGCAGTTTCTACTACAACTTATTCTGAATAACACTGCAAAATTATTCCCCTTCCCCTACATCCTCACCAACATATGATATTGTTACACTTAGGTTTTACTAATATGATTGGTTTGAAAGGTACCTTATTGTGGTTTTCATTTGAATTTCTTTCATTATTGATAAGGTTGAGTATATTTTTATGTATTTTATGCGCTTTTTTTTTCTGTGAAGTACCTATCCATCTTTTATTTTTGCCCTCTTTCTCTATTGGGTAATTTGCCTTTTTCTTATCAGTTTGTGGCTCTCTTTATACATTTTGGACATTAAATATTACAAATGTAATCTATTGCAAATAACTTCTTTCAGCTTATAAATAAGTGATTTCGCTTATTTATGTGAACTTTTTTTTTTTTTATTTATTATTTATGGCTGTGTTGGGTCTTCATTTCTGTGCATGGGCTTTCTCTAGTTGTGGCAAGTGGGGGTCACTCTTCATCGCGGTGCGCAGGCCTCTCACTATCGCGGCCTCTGTTGTTGTGGAGCACAGGCTCCAGATGCGCAGGCTCAGTAATTGTGGCTCACGGGCCCAGTTGCTCCATGGCATGTGGGATCTTCCCAGACCAGGGCTCGAACCTGTGTCGTCTGCATTGGCAGGCAGATTCTCAACCACTGCGCCACCAGGGAAGCCCTATGTGAACTTCTGATGAATGGAACTTCTTAATTTTAATATATTCATATTCATCAATCTTTCCTTTTATTCTTTGTACACAAAGGCAATCTTCCTAAATTCAAAGCAATGAAAAGATTTTGCTCAAAGTTTTATAGTTTTGTCAATATCGCCAATTGCACTTAATATTAACTTAAATAATATTTAATATTTAAGCACTGGCTAGGTATTTATCAGCTAGAGCCGATATTTGCTTAAGGCATTATAAACCTAGTTTCCATACATGTGTGGATGTGTCTCTGGGTTCTCTCTTCTGCTTTTCCAATTTGTCCATTTTTGTGACAGTACTATATTGCCTTAATTTTTCCAGTTTATGGTAATACTTGATATCAGGTAAGGGAACTCCAATTACTTTGCACTTTTTAAGCAATGTCTCACTATTCTTGTACCTTTGATCTTCCCCATAAATTTTAAAATAAGCTTGGTAAATTCCCCAAAGTCTGTTGGTATTTTGACTAGAGTTGAATCACATCACTAGAGCAATCTGGCGAGAATTTACATCCTTAGGATATTGTCTTTTCCTTATTAATTTTCAGACTGTGTCTGTGATGTATAGTTTCTATTTATTTAAGTCTTTGAAAACATTTTCTTCAATATAATTTTCTCCATACAAATTTTGTACATGTATTGCTTGATTAATTCCTTGGTACTTTACTTTCTTTTTATTTGAAGCCGATATGAAAGTTATCTTTTAATAATTACCTTTTATAAATGTTCTTGAGCATGTATCAAATTGCAACTGATTGTTTTAATCCTTTTTAAAATAAGCTTAATTTTTTAGAAGAGTTTTCGATTTACAGAAAAATTTGGAAGATAGCACAAAAAGTTCCCAAAAATATTGCACCCAGTTTCCCCTATTATTAAATTCTTATATTAGTACAATACATTTGCTGTATATATTGAAGCTACATTGACACACTACTGTTAACTGAAGTGCATGCTTTATTCAAATTTCCTTAGTTTTTTTTTTTTTTTTTAACCTAATGTCCTTTGTTCCAGGATCTCAACAGGACATCACATTACATTTAAGTATTACCTCTCCTTAGGCTCCAATTGGCTCTGAGAGTTTTTGAGAGTTTGCTTCATTTGATGACCTGGACAATTTTGAAGAGCACTGGTTAGGTATTTTGTAGAGCCCTTTGTTGGGATTTGTCTGTTATTTTTTCTCATGATTATGGGTTTTGGGGAGGAAGACCACAGAAGTGACATGCCATTTTTGTTCCATTTTATCAAGGGTACATAGTGTGGATATGTAATCTATAACAATATCGAACCACTATGCTACACGCCTGAAACTAATATATTGCTGTAAGTTACCTGTACTTCTATTTAAGAATACATAGCACGGAAGCATAGTGGCCCGACTGAGGCAGCGCTTGCCAGATTGCACCACCGTGAAACTCTGCTAGAGTTTTCCTCTAGCACCCCCTTACCACACTGTAACACTGAGAAAGAAGTTACTACTCCCAGCAGCTGCCTAAGGAGTGGGGAGTGAGTCATGGTCCACCTTCGTGATGGCCAGATCTCTACGCAAATTAACTGGAATTCTTCTGCACGTGAGACTGTCTCTTCTCCCACAGTTATTTATTCAAATCATTTATTTATCTCAGCATGGACTCATGAATATTTAATTTAAACTTTGTGCTATAATCTGGTACTACTTTATATTGTTGCTAAAATTGTTTCATCTTTGGCCATTGGGAGCTCTTTCAGTTGGCTCCTGTGTTCTTTTTTGGATACACTATCACTGTGGACTTTTTTTTTTTCCTGAGCACTGCCGTTACAATCGATTTTTTTATATACTGACCTTTCAACAATTCACATAATTTCCTTTTTTCCACAACCATGTTATCTGCAAATAATGACAGGTTTTCTTCCTTTCAATTTATTACAATTCTTACACCTTTGACTTTCTTTTGCCTTGCTGCACTTAACTAGGACCTTTCATAAGATGCTGAGCAGAAGATGTAATACAAGGTTCCATTTAACTTGCTTTGGATGGTACAGGGGATAAGTTCAACATTTCACCATTGAGTTGGATGTGTGCTTTGTTTTTTGTTTGTTTTTTGTTTTCTTTTTCAGGGTGTTTTTTGTTCTTTTTTGTCTTGTTTTGTTTATCAAGTTAAAATATCCTTCCAGCTCTAGCCTGCCGTCTTAGTTTGTTTGCCCCAGAAAGAGACTCTGAAAAAAATGATTTAAATGCAATCACTTATTTGGGAGGTGATCTCAAGAAACACCATAAACAGAGTGCTTAATGAATTAAGGAAGAGAAGGAAACCAATAAAAGATGCTTTATAAAGCCAGTTACTTCTGGGAGTCAGTGTAAAGGACACTCCTTTGAGCTCTTCAAAGGGGGAGATGAGAGAGCTGGGAGCCCTTGGTTGAGGGCTGCCGGGGAGGGAGTACGGGGCTGATTCTCTGGCACTTCTGGCCTGGCTTATGGGCTACAAGGCAAGAAAAAGCTCTCAGGCAGATGCTGGCAGGTGGAAGTCTGGCTGAGTGTGCTGAAGGGAGCGTAAGGGAACATGGGCACCAACAGAATCTGCTACACTGGCAAGGATGCTGTATTTCATTGTCTTGTTACTAACAGATGTTGGATTTATCCAATACATTGTACCTATTGAAGGTCATTTTTCTGCTCTAACCTGATATTAGTAATAATAATATTTAATTATTATTTTATATCATATTATTATTAATTGGCTTTTGAATGGTAAATGACCTTGAATTCTTGGGATAAATATAACCTGCCAATGTTTTCCTTAGGATTTTTGCATCTCTGTTCATAGAATGAAATTGGCTTGTAAATTTCCTTTTGAATAGTGCCTTTCTCAGATTTTTGGTTTCAAGACTATAGCAACTCTCATATTTTGAGCCTTGATTTATTCTAAGCTCATGCTCTTTCCTCCACATTGGTGTTTTTCTTATGCCCTGGAGACAGTGATATATATAATTACAGTGAGTTAGCATGGTGTGGGGATATTGGCAATGGGAAACTCTGGGTAGAATTGGGATCAACATAGGTGTGCCAGCCCAACAGCACTGATAATTAGTAATAAGAGAACAGATATAGGTGTTACAAATATTTTAGATACTAGCTTTATCTTCTTTAACAATTTGGTTTTGCTCTAGAGTCCCCTCCTTCCAAATAAATTATGCTAAACATCATCTTTCATATCTTTGGGAGAGAGCTTTATTTCATCCAATCTCAAACGAATAATATCAGCCTCTCTAATTATTACAGTATTTGTAAAGTTGTCTGGTGTAGGAAGAACTGTGGAAAAGCCACTTGGAGCTATACCAGAAAGCTATACCAGAAGGTAGTATGTGTCATCCTGGGATTTTGCATCACATCACCTGCTCAGTATCTCTACATTAAGCCATACCACTTAGAATGCTAAACATATATATATTCCCTCTCTCTATATATTTCTCTCTATATATAGTCTATAAAAATCGTTGACATTTTACAAGGACAGCACTGTAAGTCAGGATATCGGGCACACATATTCTGTTGTGTAACTTTGTAATCATAATTATTTTGCTCAATTTAATAGTTTTTAAATTAAAAACTCTGAAAGGGCTTTGTTTTAGATCCCATGCTTACCTTAACCAAACTAAAATATGACCTTTACAAAAGTGAGTGCTTTTTTAAGTCAAATATAGAGCATTTGGGGTCAGCTATTTCTCTCTTTAAGCATGTTGTGGACCTGAATCTCTAAGATAGATCCTCCAGCTCCTAACCTCACGGTTGAGCTGAACTGTTGACCTTTCTCTCCTTATTGAGGAGTCCTGCAGGGCCGGGGTGTCCATGTCACCGTTTACTTTAGTAGTTCTTCTCGTAATGTTCTCCCTTAGACCCTTTCTTCCCATCTAATTTTACCAAGTCATCTGGATCTATGCCCCATATCCAGTCTAGCCCTGGACACATCTGTGAAAATACCAAAGCCAGAATTTACTCTCCTTTTCTTGTCCTATTCTTCCAGCCTCTTCTTATCTCTTCCCTTTCCTGATATTCTTTTCCAGTACCCGCCCCAACCCCATCAAATGTTACAGTTTTAGATATTTTT
>NW_006773421.1:896294-937832 GCF_000442215.2 Lipotes vexillifer | reverse complement strand
TCTTTCCCTGAATATGAAATTTCAAAAAATCAAAGCTTTAAACTGAAGCTATACAGATATGCATGTGTTCTGCCTTGTGACTTAAGGTTCTCTGAAGTATACATCTTATGGTTCTTTGAGGTTGCAGCTTAAATTGTTACCCATTTGGCTCCTCAGCCCAACCCTGCGTGTGCAAGGATACTTACAACCTGAAACATCCGAGACAGACTCAACCCAAAGCCCCAAACTTCACTAAACATAGGCTGCTGTTGAATAGAAATAGTCAGATAAATGTTTTGTTATGTTGTTATTTTGGACAATTGAAAGTAAGTTTCTTTTGCTAATATTTCTAATATTTCTAAATATTTAATTTAGAAATTAAATATTTCTAATATTTCTAATATTTCTAATTTAAAAACCAAGATCCAGACCAAAGAGAGAGAGAAAAAAAGTATCACATGGTCCAAGCGCTCAGTATCCTGAGGAAGTAAGGGGACTATTTTTACCTGGCAGCCTTGTTGAGACTCTCAGATACACAGAGAAGTTTTTCAAATTTTAGGGCATATTAAGAGTCAACTCAAACACTTGTTTAAAATGCTAATTTCTGCTCATTTCTCTGTTCCCTCAATACTATTCAGTGGTTCATATCTGGGTCTCCAGAATCTGTATTTACAACAAAATGAGAAGGAGAGAGGCTCTCCAAGAACTGTCTGATGATTTATGGACAGTGTGATTTACAGCAAGCAGGACTTTATCATGATTTCATTCAACTTCTAGCTATTCTGGGCTGTGCATCACTGAATGAATGGGCATGACCCCCGGGCATCGTTCCTCTAAGAATGCTGTGGCGACAGCCCTGTCCTTGGCTGCAGAGACGAGAGGGAGCTTGAGGAAAAAGTTAGCCTGATCTATCTGTATCACTGTTCCCTTTCAACCCCAAGTGAAGTGTCACAGCCCACTTCTGACACCAATCACTCAAGAGATCGATGACACTCAGTCACCAGAGCTCAAGTTGAGAGCTCTGTCCTCCATAAGACTGTCCTCACTTCAGATGCTAACAACAAGTGGAGCTCCCAGGCCACTAGCACTTCTGACTAACTGGATACAAACTCAAGGGTTCTTACAACCACCTCAGGTTTGATATTTTCCTAGAATGACTCACAGCACTTATTAAAAGCACTATACTTACTATTACAGTTTTATTATAAAGGATACACATAGGGTAAGGTCTGGGAGCATACAGGACACAGACCTTTTGTGATGTTGTGATTTATAATGAGAAATATATATTTGGTCTTCATCCTGCTTCTGACACAGAGCTCCTAAAACCATTGGAATTTCTGTGATGAGAGCAATAAAGGTGGCTTTTTTTATATTAATGAGGTGACTTTTAGAAAGGACCTAAGGATGGGGGCTGGTTGCCCAGAGACCCAACCATGTGATAAGGTGGTAGGAACTTTCAGTCCCGGGCCAACTTCTGGGGAGGGGAGAGGGGCTGGAGGTTGAATCAATCACCAAACGTCAATAATTTCATCAAGCTTGACAATGTAATAAGATCACCATAAAACAAAAAGGATGAGGTTTGGAGATCCTCTGGATTGGTGAACACATGGAGATTTGGGGAGAGTGGTGTCCTTAGAGAGGGCATAGAAGCTCTGTGTCCCTTCCCACATACCTTGCCCTATGTAACTCTTCCATCTGGCTGCTCCTAAGTTATATTATTTTTTAAGAAACTGGTGATCTAGTAAATTAAATGTTTTCCTGAGTTCTGTGAGCTGCTCTAGCAAATTAATCAAACTGGAGGAGGGAGTCATGGGATCCTGTGCTTTATAGTCAATTGGTCAGAAGCACCTGTAACAATCTGGATTTGCTTTCAATTGGCATAGGAAGTGGAGGGAAGTCTTGTGGGACTGAATGCTTAACCTATGGAATCTGATGTTATCTTTGGATAGATGAGTCAAAGCTGAGTTGAGCTGAAGGACACACAGCTGGTGTAGCAGAATTGCTTGGTGTGGAAAAAACCCCAGACATTGGAATTGGAATCTGCATTGTTACTTTCTATGTCCTCTCCCCATGGAATTAGGGCATGTCACCCTGCCAACACATCAGAGTGTTCACCAATCAGGAAACTCCACTGAGCTTCAGTGTCCAGAGATTTTACTGGGGTTTCACTATGTAGTCACAGTTAATTAAATCATTGACTTTGTGGTTGAACTCAATTTTTAGCTCTCCCTCCTCGTGGAGGTAGGGTTGTCCCAGAGTTCTGATCCTTTAATCAGGTGGTTGGTCTTTCTGGTGACCAACTCCCATCCAGAAATCATCTAAAGGTCACCGTGAGTGACCGTTAGCATAAAGAAGATACTCCCATCATTCTGGAAATTCTAAGGGTTTTTGAAGCTCTGTTCTGAGAACTATGGACAGAGACCAGATATCTTCTTTATTATTTCACAGCTGTGAAAGGCAACAACGTGTGCATGAGGGTGTGCATCAGTGTGCACTACACATCCTGCTGGTGTCTGAAAACAGACAAACAAGATTGATGGGAAGAAAGATGCAGAGTCCTCCTGGGTACAATGCACCTAAGGTGAAAAGTGTGAGAGCTCCCTGACAAGCATCCTAACGAATAGACCCTTTCACATTGAGAAAGGCTTGCAGAATTCCTGCAAGCATTCTCCTCCTGCTTTCCATTTTTCTCTTCTTTCCCTTTTTTTCTTTTTGGCTTTTTCTTCAGTACCATAATTGGTTGGAAGGGACTGAAAAACTGTATGAGGGGGACCTTCAAGATGGTGGAGGATTAAGACCAGGAGATCACCTTCCTCCCCCCAAATACATCAAAAATACATCTACATGCGGAACAACTCCTACAGAACACCCACTGAAAGCTGGCAGAAGACCTCAGATTTCCCAAAAGGCAAGAAACTCCCCATGTACCTGCGTAAGGCAAAAGAAAAAAGAAAAAACAGAGACAAAAGAACAGGGACGGGGGCTGTGAAGGAGGAAAAGTTTCCACACACTAGGAAGCCCCTTCACTGGTGGAGATGGGGGGCGGGCAGGCGGGGGGGAGCTTCGGAGCCACGGAGGTGAGCGCAGCCACGGGGGTGCGGAGGGCAAAGCGGGGAGATTCCCGCACAGAGGATCGGTGCCGACCGGCACTCACCAGCCCGAGAGGCTTGTCTGCTCACCCACTGTGGCGGGTGGGAGCTGGGAGCTGAGGCTCGGGCTTCGGTGGATCCCAAGGAGAGGATTGGCGTTGGCTGCGTGAACACAGCATGAAGGGGGCTAGTGTACCACAGCTAGCCGGGAGGGAGTCTGGGAAAAAAGTCTGCCGAAGAGGCAAGAGGCTATTGTTTCGGCATGCATGAGGAAAGGGGATTCCTTCCCCATCTTCCCATAGAAGGCAGAGCACCGCCTAAACGAGCTCCAGAGACAGGCGTGAGCCACCGTTATCAGCTCGGACCCCAGAGACGTGCATGGAATGCTAATGCTGCTGCTGCAGCCACCAAGAATCACGTGTGCAAGCACAGGTCACTATCCACACTCCCCCATTGGAGCCTGTGCAGCACGCCACTGTCAGGGTCCCATGATCCAGGGACAACTTCCCCGGGAGAACACACGGTGAGCCTCAGGCTGTTACAACGTCACACCGGCCTCGGCCACTGCAGGCTCGCCCTGCGTTCCAGTTATAACTACTGTACCCCTCCATCCTCCCAGCCTGGATAAGCAAGAGCCCCCTAATCAGCCGCTGCTTTAACCCCATTCTGTCTGGGCAGGAACAGATGCCTGAGAGAGACCTACACACAGAGCTGGGGTCAAAACCAAAGCTGAACCCCAGGAGCTGGGGAGACAAAGGGAAATTTCCCCCAGCAGCCTCGGGAGCAGCAGATTAAATCCCCACAATCAACTTGCTGTACCTGCATCTGTGGAGAATACCTGAATAGACAACAGATCATCCCAAATTGAGGCAGTGGAATTTGGGAGCAACTGTAGACTTGGGGTTTGCTGTCTGCAACTGATTTGCTCCTGATTTTTATATTAGTTTAGTGTTTACAACTTGTTATCATTGGTGGATTTGTTTATTGGTCTGGTTTCTCTCTTATTATTATTTTATTTTTTTAAATTTTTTTTTCTTTCTTTTTTTCTCCCTTTTCTTCTAAGCCATGTGGCTGACAGGGTCTTGCACTCTGGTCTGGTGTCAGGCCTGAGCTGCTGACATGGGAGAGCTGAGTTCAGGATAATGCACCACCTGAGACCTCCTGGCCACACGAAATATCAATTGGCGAGAGCTCTCCCAGGGAACTCCGTCTCAACACTAAGACCCAGCTCCACCCAATGGCCAGCAAACTCCAGTGCTGTATGCCCCATGCCAAACAACTAGCAAGACAGGAACACAACCCCATCCATTAGCAGAGAGGCTGCCTAAAATCATACTAAGTTCACAGACACCCAAAAACACACCACCGGATGCAGCCCTGCCCACCAGAAAGACAAGATCCAGCCCCATTCACCAGAACATAGGCAAGAGTCCTCTCCACCAAGAAGCAAAAACAAACCATTGAACCAACCTCACTCACTGGGGGAAGACACCCAAAACAACAGACACTATGGACCTGCAGCCTGCGAAAGGAGACCACAAACACAGTAAGCTAAACAAAACAAGAAGACAGAGAAATATGCAGCAGACGAAGGAGCAAGGCAAAAACCCACCAGACCAAACAAATGAAGAGGAAATAGGCAGTCTACCTGAAAAAGAATTCAGAGTAAAGATAGTAATGATGATCCAAAATCTTGGAAATAGAATGGAGAAAGTACAAGAAACGTTTAACAAGGACCTAGAAGAACTAAAGAGCAAACAAACAATGATGAACAACACAATAAATGTAATTAAAAATTCTCTAGAAGGAATCAATAGCAGAATAATTGAGGCAGAAGAACGGATAAGTGACCTGGAAGATAAAATAGTGGAAATAACTATTGTAGAGCAGAATAAAGAAAAAAGAATGAAAAGAATTGAGGACAGTCTCAGGGACCTCAGGGACAATATTAAAGGCACCAACATTCGAATTATAGGGGTCCAAGAAGGAGAAGAGAGAAAGAAAGGGTCTGAGAAAATATTTGAAGAGATTATAGTTGAAAACTTCCCTAACATGGGAAAGGAAATAGTCAATCAAGTCTGGGAAGCAGAGAGAGACCTGTACAGGAAAATCCAAGGAGAAACATACCAAGACACATATTAATCAAACTATCAAAAACTAAATACAAAGACAAAATGTTAAAAGAAGCAAGGGAAAAGCAACAAATAACATACAAGGGAATCCCCATGAGGTTAACAGTTGATCTTTCAGCAGAAACTCTGCAAGCCAGAAGGCAGTGGCAGGACATATTTATAGTGATGAAAGGGAAAAACCTACAACCAAGATTACTCTACCCAGCAAGGATCTCATTCAGATTCGACAAAGAAATTAAAACTTACACAGACAAGCAAAAGAATTCAGCATCACTAAACCAGCTTTACAACAAATGCTAATGGAACGTCTCTAGGCAGGAAACACATGAGAAGGAAAAGACCTACAAAAACAAAACCAAACAATTAAGAAAATGGTAATAGGAACATACATATCGGTAATTACCTTAAATGTAAATGGATTAAATTCTCCAACCAAAAGACACAGACTGGCAGAATGGATGCAAAAACAAGGCCTGTATATATGCTGTCTACAAGAAACCCACATCAGGCCTAGGGATGCATAAAGACTGAAAGTGAGGGGATGAAAAATGTATTCCATGCAAATGAAATTCAAAAGAAGGCTGGAGTAGCAATTCTCATATCAGACAAAATAGACTTTAAAATAAAGACTAGTACAAGAGACAAAGGAGGACACTATATAATGATCAAGGGATCAATCCAAGAAGAAGATATAACAATTGTAAATATGTATGCACCCAACATCGGAGCACCTCAATACATAAGGCAAATGTTAACAGCCATAAAAGCTGTTAAGCTGAAATCAACAGTAACACAATAATAGTAGGGGACTTTCACAACCCACTTTCACCAATGGACAGATCATCCAAAATGAAAATAAATAAGGAAACACAAGATTTAAATGACACATTAAACAAGATGGAATTGATATTTATAGGACATTCCATTCAAAAACAACTGAATACACTTTCTTCTCAAGTGCTCATGGAACATTCTCCAGGATAGATCATATTGTGGGTCACAAATCAAGCCTTGGCAAATTTAAGAAAACTGAAATTATACCAAGTAACTTTTCCGACCACAATGCTGAGACTAGATATCAATTACAGGTAAAAAGTGTAAGAAATACAAACACATGGAGGCTAAACAATACACTACTAAATAACCAAGAGATCACTGAAGAAATCAAAGAGGAAATCAGAGAATACCTAGAAACAAAAGATAATGAAAACACGACAATCCAAAACCTATGGGATGCAGCTAAAGCAGTTCTAAGAGGGAAGTTTATAGCGATACAATCCTACCACAAGAAACCAGAAAAATCTCAAATAAAAAACCTCACCTTACACCTAAACCCATTAGAGAAAGAAGAACAAAACCCCCCAAAGTTAGCAGGAGGAAAGAAATCATAAAGACAAGATCAGAAATAAATGAAAAAGAAATGAAGGAAATGATAACAGAGATCAATAAAACTTAAAACTGGTTCTTAGAGAAGATAAACAAAATTGATAAACCATTACCCAGACTCATCAAAAAAAAAAAAAAAAGGGAGAAGACTCAAATCAACAGAATTATAAATGAAAAAGAAGTAACAACTGGCACTGCAGAAATACAAAGGATCATGAGAGATTACTACAAGCAACTATAGGCTAATGAAATGGACAACCTGGAAGAAATGGACATATTCTTCGAAAAGCACAACCTTCCCAGACTGAATCAGGAAGAAATAGAAAATATAAACAGAGCAATCACAGCACTGAAATTGAAACTGTGATTAAAAATCTTCCAACAAACAAAAGCCCAGGACCAGATGGCTTCACAGGCAAATTCTATCAAACATTCAGGGAAGAGCTAACACCTATCCTTCTCAAACTCTTCCAAAATATAGCTGAGGGAGGAATACTCCCAAACTCATTCTACATGGCCACCATCACCCCGATAGCAAAACCAGACAAAGATATCACACAAAAAGAAAACTACGGGACAATATCACTGATGAACATAAATGCAGAAATCCTCACCAAAATACTAGCAAACAGAATCTAAGAGCACATTAAAAGGATCATACAACATGATCAAGTGGGGTTTATCCTAGGAAAGCAAGGATTCTTCAATATATGCAAATCAATCAATGTGACACAGCATATTAACAAATCGAAGGATAAAAACCATATGATTATCTCAATAGATGCAGAAAAAGCTTTTGACAAAATTCAACACTGATTTATGATAAAAACTCTCCAGAAAGTAGGCATAGAGGGAACCTACCTCAACATAATAAAGGCCATATATGACAAACCCACAGCCAAGATCATTCTCAACAGTGAAAAACCAAAACCATTTCCTCTAAGATCAGGAACAAGACAAGGTTGCCCACTCTCACCACTATTACTTAACATAGTTTTGGAAGTTTTAGCCACAGCAATTAGAGAAGAAAAAGAAATAAGAGGAATCCAAATCAGAAAAGAAGAATTAAAACTGTCACTGTTTGCAGATGACATGATACTATACGTAGAGAATCCTAAAGATGCTACCAGAAAACTACCAGAGCTAATCTATGAATTTGGTAGAGTTTCAGGATACAAAATTCATGCACAGAAATCTCTTACATTCCTTTACACTAATTAAGGAAACACTCCCATTTACCATTGCAAACAAAGAATAAAATACCTAGGAATAAACCTATCTAAGGAGACAAAAGACCTGTATATAGAAAACTATCAGACACTGATGAAAGAAATAAAAGCTGACACAAACAGATGGAGAGATATACAATGTTCTTGGATTGGAAGAATCAGCATTGTGAAAATGACTATACTACCCAAAGCAATCTACAGACTCAATGCAATCCCTATCAAACTACCAATGGCATTTTTTACGGAACTAGAACAAAAAATTTCACAATTTGTATGGAAACACAAAAGTGCACGAATAGACAAAGCAATCTTCAGAAAGAAAAACAGAGCTGGAGGAATCAGGCTCCCTGACTTCAGACTATACTGCAAAGCTACAATAATCAAGACACTATGGTACTGGCACAAAAACAGAAATATAGATCAATAGAACAGGATAGAAAGCCCGGACATAAACCCACGCACATATGGTCAACTTATCTTTGATAAAGGAGGCAAGAATGTACAATGGAGAAAAGACAGCCTCTTCAATAAGTGTTGTGGGGAAAACTGGACAGCTACATGTAAAAGAATGAAATTAGAACACTCCCTAACACCATACACAAAAATAAACTCAAAAATGGATTAAAGACCTAAATGTAAGGCCAGACACTATAAAACTCTTAGAGGAAAACATAGGCAGAACATTCTATGACATAAATCAAAGCAAGATCCTTTTTGACCCATCTCCTAGAGAAATGGAAATAGAAACAAAAATAAACAAATGGGACCTGATGAAACTTAAGAGCTTTTGCATAGCAAAGGAAACCATAAACAGGATGAAAAAGACAACCCTCAGAATGGGAGAAAATATTTGCAAACGAAGCAACTGACAAAGGATTAATCTCCAAGATTTACAAGTAGCACATGCAGCTCAATACCAAAAAAACAAACAACCCAAACCAAAAATGGGCAGAAGACCTAAACAGACATTTCTGCAAAGAAGATATACAGACTGCCAACAAACACATGAAAGGATGCTCAACATCACTAATCATCAGAGAAATGCAAATCAAAATTACAATGAGGTATCATCTCACACTGGTCAGAATGGCCATCATCAAAAAATCTACAAACAATAAATGCTGGAGAGGGTGTGGAGAAAAAGGAACCCTCTTGTACTGTTGGTGGGAATGTAAATTGATACAGCCACTATGGAGAACAGTATGGAGGTTCCTTTAAAAACTAAAAATAGAACTACCATATGACGCAGCAATCCCATTACTGGGCATATAGCCCGAGAAAACCATAATTCAAAAAGAAGCATGTACCACAATGTTCATTGCAGCACTATTTACAATAGCCAGGACATGGAAGCAACCTAAGTGTCTACTGACAGATGAATGGATAAAGAAGATGTGGCACATATATACAATGGAATATTACTCAGCTATACAAAGAAACGAAACTGAGTTATTTGTAGTAAGGTGGATGGACCTAGAGTCTGTCATACAGAGTGAAATAACTCAGAAGGAGAAAAACAAATACTGTATGCTAACACATATATATGGAATAAAAAAAAAGTGGTTCTCAAGAACCTAGGGGCAGGACAGGAATAAAGACACAGATGTAGAGAATGGACATGAGGACACAGTGAGGGGGAAGGGTAAAAAGTGAGAGAGTGGCATGGACATATATACACTACCAAATGTAAAATAGATAGCTGGTGGGAAGCAGCTGCATCTCACGGGGAGATCAGCTCGGTGCTTTGTGAACATGTAGAGGGGTGGGATAGGGAGGGTGGGAGCGAGACACAAGAGGGAGGGGATATGGGGATATATGTATACATATAGCTGATTCACTTTGTTTCACAGCAGAAACTAACACAACATTGTAAAGCAATTATACTCCAATAAAGATGTTAAAACAAAAACAAAAACAAAACTGTGTGAGCCCATTATGATCTTAATCACCTGGTAAAGATGAGAGCATCCAGTGAGGGACAACAACATTTAATCCTTTGTGGAGAACTAACTGAAATTTCTCTTTTGAATCCATGCCCAAGTAGTTTCCGTGAGGCTGTCAAACAATGTTTAAACCTGGACTTAGACAGCAGCAGTGTTAATGGGCTTAGGGATACGGTAGGAGACAAAAAAGCTGCCCCGTGATGGAATGAGAAGTTCAAGTCCAGTTCAGTGCTTTTCTTTTTTCCTAAGCTGAGGTCTGTGTACTATGAATTTTTAGAACAAAACGAACTATATAAATGCAGAGAAACAGTATCATAATTACTTTTGGCATAGAAATATTTTTAGCTAATGTTATTTTAATAAGAGCTGCTGTCGGGGGGAAAAGGCAAATCATTTAAAGCAAAAGTTTGTTCTGATGTTCTCTGACTTAATATTCCCCGCCTATTCAGCTGGATATTTCAAAGTCTCTTAAGCAGCCTGTTAGGGGGAGCAAGCCTATTATTCATTCCCAGGAATAATATTGAGTAACTCTCTCTCTCAGGCATTGTGCTTAACGTTGCAAGGAATGGGGAAAGATAGGACAGTTTCTGTCCTCGAGGAGCTTCCAGTTTAGGGGTTTGGAGATCCAGACATCTGGTCTAGGATCAAAAATATTTTGCTGAATGAGATTTGGATGCAAGTAAATTACATGACCTACTCATAAAAACAGAGCTTAGATGATTCCAAAGAGAGATGCAGAAACACTATTTCCTGGTAAGGTGAACTTGAGGAAGTCCTAAGAAAGATGCGTAGAATCATGATCGGATTACATAAGAAAGGGCATTCCAGGCCAAGGAAAGAGCCTGAATAAAGGTAGGGAATCCTTAAAATGCATAAAATAAAACATGTAAATATCACAAAGTTTTGCCCCATAAATTAATCTGCTAAAGTTACATACTTATGAAGAACTCTGCAGAGAAATTTTCTGGGTTTAAATACTTTCTTTTCACCCCCCCTTTTAAAAAATAACAGTAGTTCTCAAAATGTGGCCCCTAGAACATAAGCATCAGTTATCAACTGGGAACATTTAGAAATTCTAGCACTAATATGCTAAAATCTCTGGGAGATGGATCCAGCAAACTGTGTTTTGAGATACTCTCTACATGATTCTCATGCTCGCTAAAGTTTGAGAACCACAGGACAAAACTGAGTAACTGTTTTCCTTCTTCCTGATCAATTCCTCTTTCCCTGATTACATGGCTATGAAAATTCTTTCTCCTCTTCTTAAGTTTCCTATCTCCACCATTCTTTGTTTCAGCAGATAACTTACTGTGCAGGAGAGGCAGGGGTGGAAATGGTATCAGGAAGAACCCTTTCAGCTTTTCTCAAAATCCACAGTTAGATCATCTAGGGCCCTTTTCACATGCTTTCCCTTGTGTTTCACAGAAGGAGTGTCCCTGCTTCTCTACACGTCTCATGGTTCCTTTTATTGTGTCTTGGAGTCCATTCCTTCCAAAAAACCTCCCAGACTTGGCTCTATCTGTTGTCCCCTCTCGCCTGCATGTTCCATCTCTCCTTCCTTACTGGCCCAATTCTCTATGCTTATGAATGTGGTCAATCTCCAGAGAAACAAGTAATACCAAAAAAAAAAAAAAAAAAAAAAAAAAATCAACAACTTCAATAATCTTCCCTGGGCTCTATTTCCTAAAACACTGTCACTCTCTCTCTCTCTCTCTCTCTCTCTCTCTCTCTCTTCAGCTAGTGATTATCAAAGTTCATGAACTCAGAAAAATAAGCTTAATGCCTAAATTCAATAGTAAATATTTGGTCCTAATTCTACTTTAGATTTTTATAGTTTCTGATTGTTTTGAATGCTTCCTGCATTTAAATTTTATCCTCCATTGATTTTCTGGACTCTTACTCACTCATGAGCTTCTACACTTTGACTCTTTCTCTGTTTACTATCCTACTTTTCTAACTCCTCCTTCTCTGTCCTTTGATCTCTGTTTCACCTGTTTTAAATGGTCCCCTTGATGATACCGGTAACTTGGATGGGCTCAGCTACTGACTATATCTTGTTTGCTATCAAATCTATGATTAAATTTCTAACCTCTATCCTGAAATGAAATCCTAATTACAGTTGTCAGTTGGACATTTGTTTATCAAAACTGGATTCTTTATTCCCCTAAACTCATTTTAAAAATCTTAATCCATGGCAACTACTTAATATATCAAGCCAAAAATATGGAAGTCTTTTCAATACTTTTATTTCTCCCAGACACCACCCCACATTAATTTTGTTCCCAAAGCCCATAATTCAACCTCATAAATGGTTATAGTTTGTGTCTTATTCAGTTGTATATCTGGTAGCATGATACCATGTTGAACAACCTTCTTGCTATAAAATTCCTCCTGCTATAGAAAGACTAGAACACATACACACACACACACCAACACTCAGAGCACCATGATCAAAAGTCAAAAAAAGCCCAGGAACTTCATATACTGAATTTACTAAATACAGGATATAAAATAAGTGTATTTAACATATTTAAAGACATAAAAGTGTGGATCCAAAAATATGAATAAAAAGCAAAAGACTGTAAAATTACCAAATGGATTTCAAAAAGAATCACATAGAACTTTTATAAATTAAATATATAATTGAAATTAAAACCTCAATAGAAGAGTCAAACAGGAAATTAGGCACTGCTAAAGAGAGAATTAGAGAATTGGAAAATAGTTCTGAAGAAATTCTCGAGACTGAAACACAGAGAAAAAGAAATAAAAACATATAAAAATAGGGACTGCCTTGGCAGTCCAGTGGTTAAGACTCTGTGCTTCCACTGCAGGGGGAACGGGTTTGATCCCTGGCAGGGGAACTAACATCTCACATGCCTCGCAGTACAGCAAAATAAATAAATAAATAAATAAATAAATAAATAAATAAATAAATAAAATTAAAGATAGATAGATATAGATTAAGAGATATGAAAGATGTAGAGAGGTCTATTATGTGTCTAATTGAACTGCAGAAGGATAAGAGAGATATAATGGGGACTATACAGTATTCCAAGAGAGGGAAGGCTGGAATATTTAAAGTTGATTAAAGCTAATTCTAATCCTTAGATTCAGAGAATTTAAAAATCATAAAAAGTAGAAGTAAGAAACTAAGGAATTCTAATCCTTAGATTCAGAGAATTTAAAAATCATAAGAAGTAGAAGTAAGAAAATATTTTGATACATTACAGAATGATCTTAAGAGAAGTCAGAAGGGAAAGATAAATTATCTCCAGAGGAAGAATTAGAGTGACATATGATTCTCAAGTTCAAGGTCTAGAATCAAGTGTAACTTTACCTCTCTCCCACTCCTCCAACTTCATTCCTTCCTTCATCATTTCTCACCTAATTTATTGTACATAACTCCAGCCTCCTATTCTCCCTTTCTATATTGAGTTTTACTTTGCTGCCCATTATATCATTCCCACAACATTGTTGTTGGTTCCCTACCACAAACACAATCAGTTGCAAATTGCTTACTTTAGCATTCAAGGGGTTTTCCAAACTGCTTCAGTAGCCTTTTCTCCTTTCACAGTTTTCTCCAGTTACCCTGGGCTCTCAGGAGCTTCACTGAACTTCTCACTAGACCTTGCATTTACAGGCTCTTTCATGCCTTTGAAAATGCTGCACTTACTCGGAAGTCTCTCCTCCACATCCTTTTCGGCAATTCTTTTTTCTTTGCCTATTAGCCTCTTTATTAGTTTGCTAAAGCTGTCATAAAAAAAGAAAAAAAAGAAAGAAAAGAAAAGAAAACCACCGCCACAGACCAGGTGGCTTAAACAACAGAAATTTATTTTCTCTCATTCTGGAGGCTGGAAGTCCAACGTCAAGGTGCCAGAAGCACTGGTTTCTAAGGGGTCTTTTCTTGGTTTGCAGATGGCTGCCTCCTTGCTGTATCTTTACGCATGTTTGTTTGTTTTTTTTCCTTCTGTGCATGTGCACTCATGGTGTCTCATCCTCTTCTTATAAGGACACCAGTCCTGTTGGATTACAATCCCACTCTTATGACCTCATTTAATTACCTTCTTCAAGGCCCTATATGCCTGGGGCTCAGGGTGGAGGAACACAGTTTAGTCCCTAAAAGCCTCCCCTTACCTTTCAGGATCCAACTGCTCTGAAATAGTCTCCGAACCCTTTCCTGAAGCCCCTCAGCACTGTTCTATCCTGCCTTGTGCACTCACAGGACATTTTCCATAACAGGGTGACTGCACCCATAACAGTGAGTGATAGTGTACATGCTAGGACCTCAGGAGCTGTGGCCTTTTGGAAACAGGGACCATATTTCCTTCCAATTTGAATCCACAGAATCTAGAATGCCTGTCATAAAATTACTCCATAAAAGTGAAAGTGATTAAAAAAATACATTCAAGATCCTAAAGTATTCATTTGATCTACTGTGGGGTTGTTTATAGTTTAAAGTAGAATTTACCTTAAGGCAGGTCAACTCTATCAACATATGCTTCCTTCTGTGAAAGTGATTAAAACTTACTATTCATGTGTGCACAACTACCGTATCTCTGGTTCTCATGGTAACTAGACAACCTTCACAATAGGTAGGTAGACACTGTTCTAAAGGCGGTGTAGGGGAGTAGAAGTGACTCCTGTGGACAGTATATTCTTTGATCCTCATGCCTAATGCATGGAGATTATGAAGGATCTTCCCTCTTAGGATGAGGTAACTCTAGGTGCAGTTACAATGGTTGGCTTTTAGGATGTGTTTGACTCTAACAGATCTTAAGCAGCCTTCCAAAGTAGCTTTTCTTCTTGCCTATGTCCTTCCTCCATGCTGTGATCTTTTATTTTTTTCCTGTTGGTAGGATTGCAGATCAAGATAAAGGAAATTTGAGGGTCAGTGTTAGTTTATTTCTTCAAGGAGATTTTACAAAGATGCAGTTTAGCTCTTGAAGTGGTCAGAGTTTGGGGAAATGAGTTCCATTAGAAGAGATTCTCTTATGTGTTGTGAGGAGGGGAAGGCTACCTATAACTAACAAAGGTCCTTCTCATTGTCACTTAAGACAAATATGAAATTAAGTGAAGCCCGCAATCGTCTGTTTTAAAATACATGTTTTCACAATGTTCATTGCAGCTCTGTTTACAATAGCCAGGAGGACATGGAAGCAACCTAAGTGTCCAGCGACAGATGAATGGATAAAGAAGATGTGGCACATATATACAATGGAATATTACTCAGCCATAAAAGGAAACGAAATTGAGTTATTTGTAGTGAGGTGGATGGACCTAGAGACTGTCATACAGAGTGAAGTAAGTCAGAAAGAAGAAAGCAAATACCGTACGTGAACACATGTATATGGAATCTTAAAAAAAAGAAAATGGTTCTGAAGAACCTAGGGTCAGGACAGGAATAAAGATGCAGACGTAGAGAATGGACTTGAGGACACGGTGGGGGGGAAGGGTAAGCTGGGATGAAGTGAGAGAGTGGCATGGACATATATACACTTCCAAATGTAAAATAGCTAGCTAGTGGGAAGCAGCCTCACAGCACAGGGAGATCAGCTCGGTGCTTTGTGACCACCTAAGGGCTGGGATAGGGAGGGTGGGAGGGAGACGCAAGAGGGAGGAGATATGGGGATATATGTGTATGTATAGCTGATTCACTTTGTTATACAGCAGAAACTAACACACCATTGTAAAGCAATTATACTCCAATAAAGATGTTTAAAAATAAATAAATAAATAAACACACTAAAAAATAATAAAATAAAATAAAATACAGGTTTTATTATTATTCAGGTATGGGAAGGCCAACTGATCAGCTGATGGTTGCCACTGAAAAGGTAACTTGTTATTCACAGTTCCCAAGAGGAGGGGGCATGCCATCCCAAAGAGAAGGCACCCAAGGAAGAACCACGTTCCTTCTGGAGGCAGAGGGGTGAGGGGAAAATGTGGGCAAGAGCCTTCATTAGCATTTCTTTGGGAAGAAAGGGGAGTGGTGGGGTATCCAGGCTGAGGTCTGGCTGGTCTGAATACTTCTGGCAGGCTCTGGGGCATAGGGACCATCCCTGGTTGTCTGGTACCCGGCCCTTGAGTGATTAAGGCAGGTGGATGGTGGCCCTGAGTGTGACAGCCTGATAGAGAAGGTTGTTAGGGGTGTAGGCTCTGGGTTGGTTGGTTCGCATTTGAGAGTTGGGCACACAGGCAAGTCATTTACTATCTCTAGGAACTGGCTAGCCCTGGGAGGCACAGTCCCTCCAGGGTCAGCAAGGCCCCAGATGTCAAGGCATCAGAATGAAAAGGCATGCTTAATACACAACCTGTGAAACTCAAACACAGATTCACGTAGAAGTTTTCAGTCTTTTTCAGAGAGAAAAGGAGAGATTAAGGAAACTGGCAGAATGAGGTAAAGTAGGGTAGACAATAAACTACACATCCCTTCTTACAAAGTTCTGTTTCATCACAAAGGGTTAGTAAAACAGGTCTGGGGGGTGGAAAACTCAGTGGATATATCTGTTATAGACAGCCACAGCACCCCTGCCCGTTAACCTAGCTGATGTTGTCAGATAAGGCATCATCTTTCATGAGTGATCTCCTTTTATTTTATTAAAAAAGCAGTTGCTATAATACCTTGCAGCTTTTGCTTTCTCTGATCATGAAGATTAGGAAAGCCCTGAATTATTTTTTTTTAAAGGATAAACTGAAACACCAAAGGTTAATGCCCTTTTGGGAGCTTAGTATAATAATGAATGAGTAGACAAAGCTCACTTTGAACCATCACTCGACTCAATGAGGATGATTTTTGTGTTTACATTCCATGCAGTCTTTTCTGGGCTGGTGCATTTCTTCTTTGCCGTATGTCCCTTTGGCACCCTGTAAAGCAGCTGCTTATCTGATTATTTCTGCTGAGAAAATACATTGCACATCCTGCTTTGCATGTGCTGGCTTGAATTATATTTCTGTTTTACCATTTGCTGAAAAAAACTGCATCTCAGCAGTGCCCCAACTCCCCTGGGAAAGACATCCATCAACACGGACCTGTTTTTCCCCTTAGGTGCCTGTCCATTTTGGTGCCTCTTACTAAGTAAGCCTCATAGGTTCCGATTCATCAAAATCATGCCAAGGAAGCCTTGAATTCCTCCTGAGGTGCATATTCAGCAGAATGCCAAAGAAGAGCAGAGACACACAGAGAGAAAGCACTGAAAGAGTGTGCAAATTAGGCTACCTATTTTTATTCAAAAGACCCAAAAATGTAAAGGCATGGATCAGAGTTTTAAATAAAACCCATTCCTGACTTATTAAAACTGCCTTGCCTACCCTTCTCTATGCATTAATTGTCCAAGGAAGCAGGGAAGTTAGTGACCAAGATATAAGATTAGGAATATCCTAAGGGTTGTGATTCAGCAAGGAAGGATGCATGGACTTTGGTTTATGTATCTACCTACCTCTCTCCAGAGAACTAACATATTTGAAATAAACGTGAATGGAAAAATGTCACCTGTCATATTAAAGAATGTTAGGGGAAAAGGACACTGAGATGGGAAACTTGACATAAATCCAACTTAGAAATCACTTTGAATTTGAGCATATGTCCAATGTAATAGATTACCTAGGAACTGAACTGTAATTAGGTTGGGGAGATGTTAATGATTATACTATTTTTAGAAGAAATAATTACATGGTGATGAGGACATGTAACTGCAACTCCCTTGTGGCTGCAGGGGGTTGTGGCCATTGATGGGACACAATGCTTCTCATGAGGGGGAAAGTAATAAATATACTTGGCCTGTTAAAGAACAAGGGCACGGAAGCATGGAGTCACCTTCTAGGAGCTGTGGGTGTGCGTGTGTGTGCTTAAGCTCTTTGCAGAATGTGCTGGTCCTGATTTGAAGGCTCAGTTGAGTAAAGGAAGCAGAGCTGTGTACCAGGACAGGTAAGCCTAGTTCAGATGGCTATCATGTGCAAAGTCGAAAAGTCACTGGGCTTGGTGGTTGGCATAGAGAATTGTGTGTGTGTGTGTGTGTAAAGTGGATGAGTGGTGTTAGACTCCAGGTCAGAAGGACTGTGGTTCTCCAAGTTACAAAGGAACCGAGAGAGGAAGAGAGATCCAAGTGGAAAAAAAGATGGGTATAATCTCAGCTCTCCCTCTGGGCAAAGGTTGAAGATGGCCTTCATACCTAATATCCTCTTTGTTCATAGAACGCTACACCTTGATAAATGAGGTGAGAAGCGTTGGCAGCGGTGCCTAGGCTTTCCTGTGAGTAACCAAATAAGAGAAGCCTGGAGAATGTACCTGGAGACCAGGTTGCTGGTCAGTAGTTCTCCAGGGAGATCAGCTGGCACAAAAGAGGACCAAATCCATCAGATTTCCCCCCCACCCTTTTTCGCTATCTCAATGTAGCTTGTGTTCCTAGAATTTGTTTTCTGGCTGTGTGGTTTTGAGATGATACTCCCCTCATTATGTTCTTATAAATAGCATTGGGTACTGGCAGTGCATGAAACTAGTTCCAGCCACAGGAGAATCATTGTAGGTGGCCTCTGCCTGGATCCACCTGATTTTTCTCAGTTCAGTCATGGGCTATGCTCTCTGGAAATACGTATGATGTAATTATTGAGGTTACTCAGAAGTGAATATAGTATTTGCCAAGAAAGGGCTATGAGATGAATGTGAGATTGTAAAATGGAGTCAAACAGGAAAGGATTGGAAGAGCTTGGTTGGCTGATTACATTCACATGGGTTTAAAGGATGACTGTGAGAATGTGTATCTGTACCCTCCCTACCCAGAACACAGTCTGTGCTCCAACATCGTTTTGCTCAGTTGTGAAGGTATTTGTGGATTTACAATTCCTAAACTTTCATCATGCTGCACTAGATAAGATGGGTGAGAAAAAAAGGAAAATCATTGACAGAAAGGCCTTGAAAGCCAGGAAAACGGTTTCTGGGAATAAATTTCCTTCCTATTTCCTTCAGTCTATGCTAGTGGGCAGTTACCTAAGAAGAGCTGCACCCGAGGGAGCCTTGGGCTGGATGTGTGTCAGCAGATCTCTGATTCAATTCAGGTTATTCATTCAAATTTCCCCCTCACCCATCTTCTCACTAGCGTCACAGAATAGTCAACAAACATCTTGTAATTAGTACTTTTCAAATTAAGGCAAACATGGGCGTAAGCTTGGCTCTGTCTTTGGGCAGAGTTTGCAGATTACTTTTTTGTGTGTGACAGATGTTTATAGGGAATTAAAATTTAGGCATATACATGACACAAACATTATATATAGTACTTTCCATGACAGAAGCTATGATACTGCTCACAGAAAGGCCTCAATTCAAGTTGCACGCTGCACACGCTAGAATGCACACCTGGGGAGGAGACGGGGGGACTGATGGCCTTTTTGTTTTGGTTTAAATAACCTCTGGATGCATTCAAGTAATACTGATCATTTAATGTTCAAAAAAGTTTTAATAAACAAATTCTGAGTAAAATTAATTGAAATGTTGTTACACATCATTTCCAACGTACAATCAAGTCAATGCACAACACTTAAAAGGAAGGGGAAAAAAATCTAGTGCACCCACAAGGAAAAAGGCTTTTTATTCATTTCTGTGTTTACTAAAGTGTGTAATTGTTTAATATAAATACTGAATTGCAGATTATTTTTTATACCTAATCCCCTCTTTATTTATAAATGTTATCTCAACAAACAAGGCAGCATTCTTCTGCACTCCAGGTAAAAAACGAAGTTTGCTGTCTGAGAACTGGAGGTCTTTCTGCTTTCTGGCATTTACCCTATTCCCATCTATATGGTCAGGCCATTCAAGATGGCTGTTCTCTTGCTCTCTGTACATCCCCTGCTCAACCAGTACTTGCTTCCTCTTAATTACAGGGCATAATTAGTAACTACCTACATGCTTTCTCCCTGCTCTAGCTGCTGGTTTCCCTGGTAACTGATGAGCCACCTTGACCTCAATCTCCCTATAAATAGTAGCCTCCTTCTCCCTCAACTAGTGGAGATCGCTGCCGTGTCCTGTCTGCCATCTCCTGTACACAGTGGGGTCGCTCCAGGACCTTCTGCTTCAGATATGCAATCCTGTCTCTGTCACTGTTCCCCAGCTCTTTTTCCATCTCACAGCTGGGCAACTACAAGGCTTGCAGTTCTGAGGGATACAGCCCAACACCATCAGATGTTTCATTCTGAACATTTTGTTACATTATCAGCCACCTGAGTGGACCAGGAAGTCAGGAAGCCGTAACTAACCAGCAGCAGGAACCTGCCTTCTCAGAGCTTCGGCTTGCTGATCTCTTCAACACGGAGGTTCATCCCTTACGTTCTGAATTATCCCAGAGCATCCTACCAGCTTGAAAATTATCATCCCATGTTTCTGTGAAATCTAACTGCAGAAATTTTTCATGTCGGATGTTCTCTCAGAGAACACAAATTAAAGTGCCAGAAATTAAAGAGGAATAATAGAACACTTACTTTATAGATGGAGTCATTTTCATAAAGGAGGTTATAATAGAGATTTTCCATTTCAGTCCACAGATTTTTCATAAGAGTAACTGAGCAAGGATTTCTTGCTCACAGTCTTTTCCACTATGTCTTTTTTAGAGGGAAATGAGGTCTTTTGCAAGAAAGTTGTTGTTCAAAGTATGTCCACAGAACCTGATTTTAAGACAACCCTTTTGAGACTATAAGTCACTGGAAGAAGATGTGAAGTTTTCTTATTCTGTGTGGATTTGTTGTTCTGCTTAATGTGTGTGTATGTGTGTGTGTGTGTGTGTGTGTGTTTAATCCATTTGCAGATGGAGTTATTTAACATACTGCTGCCTATCTAAGTGATAATCTTTCTTCGGGGGATTTGCAAGGCTTGGAGACCAAGGAATGGCTTTTCAAATAAATATTTTATCAAAAGGTTGAAACAGGCATAGACACACAAAGGTCTGATGCAAACCCTGTCAGTTACCTTTCAGTGTGCAGTCGTCCCGTGAACATTCACATGCCGACTCCAGAGGGAACCGTGCTCCCAGAGGTCAGAATTAATTCCGAGAATGCTGATTATTTAAAAATTAATTAATTAATTAATTTTATTTTTGGCTGCGTTGGGTCTTTGTTGCTGTGCGCGGGCTTTCTCTGGTTGCGGTGAGCGGGGGCTACTCTTCGCTGTGGTGCACGGGCTTCTCACTGCGGTGGCTTCTCTTGTTGCGGAGCACGGGCTCTAGGCACGCGGGCTTCAGTAGTTGTGGCTCGCGGACTTAGTTGCTCGAGAATGCTGATGCTTAATTTGTCATTCAGTATGCAGCCCAGCGATGGAGTGAATATCTGGGCAAGAGGGACGCACCACCTTTCCAGCCCCTGCTGGTTGGCAACGCACTAGAAGCAATGAGAAAAAAAAAATCCAAAAGAAAGAGAAGGAACAGTAGGGGTTCTGGATCTCCAAATCTGATCAGTTTCCAAGATTCTGTGTTTTGATACAAAGCCTCAGGAGGCTAACAGATGCTGTATTTTGAGTCTGATTTGTGAGATTTTTCTGTTTGCTTGCTTCCGCTTTTTGTTTGTGTTTTGGTTTTTCATTGTAGACATTTTTTTTTTTTTTGCTCTTCTCCGAAAAAACTAGGGCATAAAACTTCCAGAAACTTAATGTTGAGGCCTGAGATCAAGTGAAAGGGCAGAAATTAGCTGGTAACCCACAGATCTGAAAATGTGGTTTCAACTTAAAAAAATACAAGGTAGGGAAACATTTTGAAAGAAAATATTCTGTCTGTTTTCTCCTGAACTACCTGATACCAACTTCCAAATTATACTCCTCTCATTTGAAAATGGATTTTTATTTAAATAGTGTTTATTTTATGTCAAATTATACATGCATGTACTTCAAGGATCCAAATTTGTTTTTTCTACAAGGCTTGTTACAAAAAACAGCATTCTGACCTCCCCCTTTTCTTCCCTCAAAAGCAACAACTTTCAACTCTTCAGCTGATGTTCTCTGAATTTACCTACATATCTCTAAAGAACATGCACATATTTCTGCTTGGTTTTTCAGTTATAGATATTATCAATCAACTCCCCTCTATGAAAGATTAGCTCTCTTTCACCACCTCCTCGCCCCAAGTACATACATACATAATAGCCTTCCTGTTCACACATTTTCCCAATACACTTGTATTATAATTCTGGTTACAGTATTCAGCATTTGTATTATGACTGGTAAACACTCTCTACAGCTGAACACATGATTACTTTTATTTTCCTTCACACCATGTTTTCCTTCCCTGAAGTTAATAATTATCTTGCTTTTTTTCCCTTTCTACTTAGCTTCCTTTTTAAAAAAAATTCAAAATGATCCTGAGCCTTTCATCCAGTGGTACACTCTATACAACATGTTCAACACTTTGGGCGTTCTATCAATTTCATATTTTTGCAGAAATCTCTCCTAGAGTTTTCTGATTTGCTCTTAGGTAATTGGTATACAGATGTCATCTTGACATCTCTCTTTATTATTATGCTGGTTATTTCCTCTGCTTCTTTTTGTATTAGATTTCACATTTCCCTGGATCCCCTGTGTTCTTCCTTTTTTGATTATTTGCTTCATTTGCTTAATGAAATATATTTTCCAGTGGCTTCTTAAGAAAGAGTACATTGGAGGTAAATTTTCAAGGCAATTTTTATGCATGCCTAAAAATGGCTTTATTCAACCTTCACATTTAGTTGCTAGCTGAGTTCAGTATACAATTTTAGATTGAGAATAATTTGATAGTGTGGGAATTCTTTTTTTTTTTTTAAAAAAAAGCAGAACAATACTTGGATGTAATAGTCAGCTTGTGCTAAGGTATCTTGCAGTAACAATCCTTCTAAAATCTCGTTCATTTACAACAGTGCTAGTTTATCTCTCACTTGGTTTTTATGCTGTCAGCTATGAGTCATCTTTAATAAGGCTCCATAGGCCTTCTCACTTCAAGATCTAGGAGGAGGTAGAAGTTCCAGCCTGAGCCATTCCTTTCCTGGCAAAAGAGAAAGAGTAAAAGAGTTGGTGGTACTATTTGACTCTCAAAGCTTTTGCTCAAATGTCACTGGCTGAAGAATGTCCGTAGAGTGGGTGGGGAATTATATTTCTAATGCAGGGAGATATTAATGATACAAGTTATGTGACAATTGGAGGGGATCTATTATTCTGTTATAGGAAGGGGAATAGACGTTTAGAAAATATATTACAACCAAACAGATAATGTTAATGTTAGGGTAACAACTATCTTTGTCATCACAGAGGACTTTTTATAGCCTGGCTTTTTTTAGCTTTTTTAAAGAGTAATAACATGGGTGAGTAATACCTCCTATTCAGTATCTTCCATTTATTCACCTGTATTTCACTCTTTCACTGCTGTGAGTGTGGTTAGAACCATGTTGATGTTTGCTCTCACTTGGTTCTAGAAATGTATTTTCAAAGTTAAAATGGACTACAGAAGCCATTTGGTACAAACTATTGATTAGGTACAGATTTCTAGAGTATAAACCTTGGCCCCTCACTTAAAATTCCTAAATTACATGTTGGAGTTTAGATTACTCATATGTAAAACAGGGATACTGACAGTTGATTCACCAGGCTGTTTTGAGAATTAAAGGCCATAATAAATTCAAAAAAACATAGCCAAGTGTGTGACTTATATCAAGTACTCTCTTCCTCCTGGTTAAATGTGAATTTCTCCAGATTATGAATCAACAGAAGCTCAACATTGTAGACAGAGTAAGAACTAAGTACACATTAGCCCCCAAGCTTACTTATTAGAGACAGTATTTATTATCGTTATCAGTAGGCTGAGATAATGCATTTTTACTTACAGTCAGCATTTTCATTGTTAACCCACATAAACACAAGATTCCCAGAAAAGCTGAATAAAAGGTTGACTTAAAAGAAAGCCAGCAACCTAAATGTCCATCAACAGATGAGTGGATAAAGAAGATGTGGTATAGATACACAATGGAATATTACTCAGCCATAAAAAAGAATGAAATAATGCCATTTTCAGAAACATGGATGGACCTAGAGATGATCATATTACTAAGTGAAGTAAGCCAGACAGGAAAAGACAAATATCGTATGATCAGGAAAAGACAAATATCATATGATATCACTTACATGTGGAATCTAAAAAAGTGATACAAATGAACTTATTTATAAATCAGAAATAGACTCACAGGTATAGAAAACAAACTTATGATTACCAAAGGGGAAAAGTAGGGAGGAATAAATTAAAAGTTCAGGATTAAAATATAAACACTACTAAATATAAAATAGGTAATCAACAAGGACCTACTGTATAGCACAGGAAACTCTCCTTAATATCTTATAATAACTTATAACGAAAGAGAATGTTAAAAAAGAATATATATATATTTATATATAACTGAATCACTTTGCTGTACATCTGAAACTAATACAACGTTGTAAATCAACTATATTTCAATGCAAATTAAAAACAAGAAAGCCAAGCTGTATTATTTTCAACCTGCTCCTGATTCTTTTTACAAACATGGCTTCACACTTATTGTTTATAAACAGGAGCCCATGCATATGTGTGTGGCTGTCTTATCACTGAGAGTAGACTGTGAAAGTTCTCACCTTCACATAACAGCTCATTCTAGCTTCCAGCCGATTGAATGTTTGGTTCTATTGAGCGGGTTGAGGGAGCTTCCAGGGCAACGGAGGCAAAGTTTACTTAAATCAGTCTGAGAAGCAAGATTGTAATTTTCAAACTAGTCCCATCATGGAATGTAAAGTTTGATCTTATTCTTGAAATCTGTAGAAATCTGTAGAGGAGCTTTACTTCTTGAGTGGAACTTTTTCCTCCAACAACCTCGATGTTAGAAAACTCTGGTTTTGACCTCTGAACATACTTTGGGCTTACTGGAAAAGAAGCCCCTAGCTTAGTGCATCTTGCCATCTTGGTAATATCAAAGGTAAATCATAGCTGGCAGTACACTAATGGTTATGGCTGCCCCTCACTACTTTCCCCAAGAGAACTGTATTTCTGGAGTGGGAATGATGAAGTTGTTATTTACAGTCCATAATCTCCATAAGGCACCGACAACAGATCTAAACTCTATTCCTTGATACATGAGTACCATTTTCTTTCTCTCTCTCTCTGTGTCAGTATTTTTCTTCTTAAGGAATTCATATTGGTCTATATCTTCTCTTCTGACATTTGTCTCTGTGTTTGAAATGACAGTAAATAATACAGAACTTAACGGCTGCCTAAACACCATATTCAAGTCAGGATCAAAAATCCCTTACCCTCAACATTTTTCTCTCTAATAGAAACTTAGCCTTATAGTTCTCAGGGGAAAAATTATGTTGGTGAAACCTAAAAATATATTAGCTCTTGATAAATGACTCTCCAAAGTCCAGGATGTTATTATTACCTAATAATCTAGAACCTGAAGATGGATATCTGTTCCGCAGGGTGTGAATGAAAGGGTATTAAATTGGCCCTTAAGGACTTTTTAGTTTTTGTTTTAGTTTCCTAGGGCTGCCATCACAAATGACACAAACTGGGCAGCTTAAAACAAAAGAAATGTATTCTTTCACAGTTCTGGAGGCCAGAAGTCTGAAACCAAGGTGTTGACAGAGCTGTGCTCCCTCCAGAGGCTCTAGGGAAGAATCCTTTCTTACCTCTTCCAGCTTCCGGTGGCTACTGGGGTTCCTTGGCTTGTGACCACGGCTCTTCATCTTTGCATGGCCTTCCCCTCTGTCTCCCTCAAAATCCCCTCTGCCTCTCTCTTATAAAGGTATATGCCATTGCATTTAGGACCCAGCCAGATAATCCAGATAGCTCACCCTCTCCAGATCTGTAAATTAATCACATCGTGTGCCCTATGAGATACCATTAGAGGTTCTTGGGATCTGAGGCGGATATCTTCTTAAAGGCCACTGTTCAACCCTCCACAGTTCTTCTTTTAACTGCCCATAGTTATAAAATCAAGTGATTATTTTTTTCCTTTTGGAGACTGAAGCTCCAGAGAACTTTTCCCAATGGGTTTATGACATCCTCTGTTAGGAGATTCCCTTCACCCAAGTTCAGTCTGAGATCATTGGTCTTCCCTCTCCCCCTGGCCTCCCTGACTACTCTCACTTGTTTTCTAATGTGGACACGCACGGCTCTTCCTGATGCACTGTCTCCTTTTTCACATTCAATGGTATATCAATGGCCTTTATTCGAAACACACACAGAGAATTGGGGCCATCCCAGATTTAAGGCTGGAGCTAGCACACGATTTGATGTGTAACGGTGGATTACAGTCCCTCCTGGGAGCTCCTGGTGGAGCTTTCCTTCTGTATTTGGTTGTTGAGGGCTTCACTGCCTTCCTTTGGGGCTTAGGGGCTTTTAAGCAAATGATCGTGGTTCTCAGGGAGCTCACTGGGATCTGGTTCCAGTTTTTGCTGTCTGGTCTCCATTTTTCAGGGGTGAGCAAGGGGAATGCCCATTAGTAGGTATGAGAGGAAATAGAGACGAGAAGGGTAATAGTCGTCCCTCTTTTCCATCACAACAGCTGGAACAAACTATGAGAACAATTGGGGGGGGGTGTCCACACACCCTAATAATCTCTGTAACTACAGTAACTTCACCGAAAATCAGGACCAGAACTAGACTGAGTTTTCTGAGTGCCTCCCTGCATGGAACTTGATCTACAGCTGTCAGTTATTCTCCTGGGAATAACCACATCTGTAGTTTCCTCCTCAGTTCATAACAGGTTCCCACTGATTTGTCCTCTGCTGCCTCTTGCCAGACTCAGTCTCTCCTCCAAAGCACTGAATGAATCATTTGTGCCCTGACGCACTGCTAGGAATAATTAGCCTGACAGGGATTTCACATGAAATGACTAAAACAAAGGTGGGATCCCTGGTCGATTCACTCTAAAATGTTTTTTGTTTGTTTGTTTTTTTGGCCGCGGTGTGGGGCATGCAGAATCTAGTTCCCCGACCAGGGATCAAACTATGCCGCCTGCAGTGGAAGCGTGGAGTCTTAACCACTGGACCGCCAGGGAAGCCCCTGATTGACTCTGAAATGGATCAGGGTGAAAAATAAAGCACTGAGCATAGTTCAATGCTCAGGCGGGTAGCCACACGTACCAACTTCTATGCTTACCTCCGGTTCCCTCTATTTTCCATGCCTTGGTCACGAGGGAACTTATAGAGTGCATATGGATGGATTATCATGTATCCTGGGAAAAATGATTCAAATTTCATGCCCTATATACAGCCACTCATTAGCATCTTTTACCAGCATCAAGCCTCCCCATCTATATCAGCAGGCAAAGAAAACCTTGGGTGGCTTGCCGCTGATATATTCGATGTCCACCTATAAAAGCCTATCGCTTTTATAAAATTTAAAGAAAAGTTAGAAGAAAGACAAAGTATCCCGAATGAGGTATCCTAGGGCTGTCATAATAAATTACCACAAACCGGGTGGCTTAAGACAACAGAAATTTATTCTCACATTTCTGGAGGCTAAAAGTCTGAAAGCAAGATGTCGGCATAGCTGTTCTCCCTCTGGATGTTCTAGCAGACAATGCTTCCTTGCCTCTCCCAGCCTGTGGAGGCTGCTGGTGTTTCTTGGCTGTGGCAGTGTATTTCCAACCTGCGTTCATCTGCACTCACCTTTCTTCTCTGTGTTTGTGTTTTCTTTCCTTTTTTTTTCCTCCTATGAGGTCACTGGATTTAGGACCTACTCTAACCCAAGATGACCTCATCTCAAGATTCTTAATTACTTAATTGCATCTGCAAATATCCTTTTTCTAAATAAGGTCTCGTTCACAGGTTCCAGATAGACCTATCTTTTTTGAGCGGGGGCAAGGGGGTCACCAGTTAACCCACTACAACGAGTGCATGACTGGCTGACTTCTCACGGGCCACAACTGTTTTTTTTGAAAAAGTTATCACCTAGTAAGGAAGTGCATTTCTATCTCATGATGTGTGGTTGCAAGTCAGATACAAACATGGTAGATGACTATGAAAGACAATGTGAGGACAGATGGTAATATGAAAACTGGATTCCCTTTATTGCCTTTGGATTTTAATGTTGAAGTTTCAGCATTTTATATTTCTCTAGCCGTAAAGCCCATGCACGTCTTAGGTGTATTTTCCTCTGACGTCAAAGAGAAGGATAATATTTCTTGTTAAAGGTGATAGTTCTTCTGTGGACTTCTGTGATTTTGTTCATGTGAACATAGTTTGGTGAGAACAGTATTTCCACAAAGAACACATTTACTAAACTTACAGGTGACGCTTCAACACACACCTTCTCATAACCTCCAAACTGTATGAAAATATTGTTTCCAGCACTACAAATAAATCTTTTGGCTAGTTTCACGTTAGATAATATTTAAATTCCCTTAAGCACCTACTAGCCAACCCGATGACTGACCATAGTTTTACTTTGTTGAATCTGTTTATACATTTTGTGCCTTTAAAAAAAAATCACACTTCGATATGATCTCTGCGAAAGAGTGTAGGTGTGGGATTTAAAATCTTCTTGGTTGTGTACATAAGTTCCCCTTTGGAAACTGCCAGCTGCTCTTCTAAGAAGTGAATAACTTATTTGACCATCAGCTTTGGGATTAATTAAAAAATATGACAGTGTCTTATCCCAAAGACAAAATTATCATTCCTCTCTTAAACCTTGTCAGACCTAATGGATCCTTTCCCATCTTACATTTCAGGGGTTCAGTCTGTGTTCACACAGGACCTTTGGACAGTGCTTCTCAAATTTTAATGTGCATACAAATCAATGGGGGGTCTTGTTAAAATGCAGATTCTGATTAAGTCGGCCTGACAGAAGGTCTGAGATTTTGCATTTCTAACAAACTCCCAGGTGATGCCCATGCTGCTGGTCTATGGATGACACTTTGACTAGCACAATTTTAGGATGTGCCACATAGTAAAAGCAATAAAAAAGGTGGTATTTAGAAAAAAAGATGCTTGGTTTGGGAAATAACTGATTACATTCAGGTCTAGAATCTTGGAAGGTGAGCACAGAGTTTATGGTCTACTGGTAGAACCTGAACACCGTAATAGTGGAGATGACTTTTGCCATACAGTCTCTTGTTTTCGCCTACTCTGCATCCATATTTCCTTTAATGAACTTCTCCTGCTTCATTTCATGAATTCCTGGAAAAAAATGACAATTATGGGGTTGACTTCCTACCAAAAATCACCATTACCAGTAGTAGTACATGCCCCAGAATGAATATACATGCCTCTTTGGATGAATATATAGGTTTTCAAAAGGGAAATCCCTTTTCTGCTGAGAATATTAAGTTGGAGGGATGTGACTCTGGGACTATTTGTAAGAAAGGAAGCCAACAGATAAAAGCAGGCAGAACCAACAATATTTTCATACCTGGATTACACATGAGTGAAGCCTGCTCTTCTTATTGTGTAAGATTATAAATTTCCTAAGATATTTTCGGTAGTGCTTTTTCCCACTTGTAACTGAAAGCATTTTGATTAATACATTTGCAGAGATTTAGATCAATTGGTCCACTGAATAACTGTGTCTTCACTTGGGTTCCCCAGAAAATAAGGCCTGAAGCAAAAGTTTTTGTGCTCCTTCTTTATTAGGAGACTCAATCCAGGGAAGGAGGAGTGAGGATTTAGGACAATAAGGTAAGGAAGGAGAATGAAGTGAAGGTGTATTACCGAGCTGACCTCTGCTTGGTATCAAGATCATCTGATTACTGAATTCCAGTAGGATCTTTTGCTGAGAGGCTGTATGAACAGTGTCTCAGGAAAGTCTGCTTGGTGGGGAAAGAGGCAGAAGAATATATGTGCTCTTCTTTCTCTCTTCGAGTAAAAGTTGGCCCCGTGGTGTTTTAATTCACCTATACTTCCAGGTGGTGTATGGCGGACGCTTAGTCCCTTGGCATTTCAAGCCTCAGCAACGACAGAGCCTCAGGGCAGGAAGTAAAGGATCTCAGGAGAGACCCTTTTGGATTGCCCTTACATGAAGTTGGCTGGTCACCACAATGTCAACTGTCCTAGAACAACTGTCACAGTTCCTGGAGACAGGTGAGTATGGGAAGATCTGAGCTGGTACATTCTGATGCTTCCTTCTAAATCTGTATGCTCTATTCTGCATCTTGGTGACTAAAAGCCACCTGCCCAGCAAACTCCCCTAGACAATATTTTATGCAGTGTAGTTTTCCTTTGAAGGCCTTCGTTTGAGGGTCCTCTGGTGATACCAGGTGTATTAGTTTCCTAGAGCTGCTATAACAAAGTACCACAAACTAGGTGGCTTCAAACAGCAGACATTTATTTTCATATTTCTGGAGGCCTGAAGTCTGAAATCAGGGCTGAGCTCCTTCCAAAGGCTTTAGGGCAGAATCCTTCCTCACCTCTTCCAGCTTCTGGTGGTTCCCGACTTTCCTCAGCTTGCAGAAGCCAAGTTTCTGCCTCTATCTTCATGTAGCTTTCTATGTCTCTGTGTCCTCTCCTTTTCTTATAAGGACACAAGTCACTGGATCTGGAATCCACTCTACATCTACTATGATATCACCTTGAGATTCTTAACTAACTATATCTGCAAAGACTCTATTTCCAGAGAAGGTCACATTCTGATTGCAGGTGGATACGAATTTTGGAGAGACACTGTTTAGCTCACTACAGCATGGTAAGGTTGTAAGGACAGAGAGAAGCTTAGTTTATTGCGTTGTATGTGACCTCATTGACCTCATGATGCACGGGGGCATGACAGATTTGTGCAATGTGGCTTTAGCTCAGAATAATACATTTTTGTGTAGAGTTCGTCCTCAGGATTTTGCAGCTCAAGTTCCTCACCTCATTTCACTATAATTCTGATCTCCTCCAAGCTCCTTGTGTAACTATTAAAATAGCAACTCATATACCAGAATAAGCAGTGGGTGGCATTAATATAAAATGCAAATATATTTTAATGTGTCCTAAGGGTGCTCATTCTCAGTAACTTTACCTACTTGGGGGGCCCTTGTTCTCCTATGAGAAATAAAGTACCAACCAATGCTCAAGTTCCAGGGGTATCTGAAAATCCCAGTTGGAATCATCAGGCCTCACTATCCACAGAATCCAGGAGCTGGAAGTACCACTGAGGATCACACCTATTTTCACTAAAATCTGCATCACCAGTTCACTAAAAACAAGGTAAACATCACAATTACATTGATTACATAAAGCAAATATGGACAACATGAAAATCAACTCTAATAATGTCATGAAATATAAAAATACAAAAATAAGAAAGGATAATTCTTGAGATACAAATCAAACTGACAGGGCAAGGTTTGAGACATTCACTGCAGACCTTTTCCTGAGATCAGTATTGCAATAATATGATCTGCTCTATATTAGAGTCTAGGTATCATTTTTTAAATTCCTAATGAGTTAATGAATAAATGAAAGTGTATCTTATTTAGGACCTTTTATTACATACTTCCACTCTGCTTAGTTATGTCTGAAATTCCCTAGACTGCAGTCTTAGCCATCCTTTCTTCATTTAGGGATCAGGCTGAAAATTCATGGGAAAGTTGCCCCAATAGCTTAAATTCACACTAAGATGCAAATGACACATCAAAGCCTTTCCTGAAAGTATGCGTTAACTTCGGGCTGAAGTAGAAACTCATAAGGGATCTGGAGAGAGTACAGAAAGTAGAGGTTACCTTAAGCATACAAATTTACAGGGTAGAACTTCCATCTAAGGCCCAACTTCAAACACTCTCATCCTTCGAGAAGGGAGCTGTAGCTTAACTCTCCACCACCATATATAACCTGATAATCTAACAGCCCTGGAGTAAGTGGAAGAAGTAGAATTCTTGGGACTAACTGTGAATCAAAGCTCGGTGATGGAATAAGGAAAAATATGTGAGATGATAGTGGTCATATATCTTTCAATCTCCACAACATACAAATCACAATATTACATTAGAGTTTAAACTCTTTTTGAGTGAATTCTGTTGCTGCCACTGCCCCCATTCAGTGTTGTCTTGATAGTTTCTCCTTAAGCAAAGGGACAGGTGGAGTCCGCACAGATGCAGAACGCAGGCCAGGATCATCAGATATAGTTTTGTTAGCTTCATGACTTTCATCCAAGAGACTAAATATATTCAAATGTTATTGGTTAGAAGAGGTATTTATTTTGTCAAGGTCAGTGATGAAAGGGAGACGGGGAACAACTAGGAAAATAAGAATCAGTGAAATCCCACTTATCTGGAAAGGCTTTGACCTTAAATCATCTTTAACTGGTATTATAATTGGCTATCATTTTTAGAGAATATAACCTCAATGTGAAATGAGTGCCACTAATTTATGTCTCCTAGAGAAGGTAATTTTAAGAGTTTTTCTCAAAATCGAAGATGTGGTACATATATACGATGGAATAGTACTCAGCCATAAAAAAGAATGAAATAATGCCATTTGCAGCTACATGGATGGACCCAGAGATGATCATACTGAGTGAAGTAAGTCAGACAGAGAAAGACAAATACCGTATGATATCACTTATATGTGGAATCTAAAATATGACACAAATGAACTTATCTATGAAACAGACACAGACCCACAGACATAGAGAACAGACTTGTGGTTGCCGAGGAGGAGGCAGGATAGGGGAGGGATGGACTGGGAGTTTGGGATTAGCAGATGCAAAACATTGATATTATATACAGAATGGATAAACAACAAGGTCCTACTGTATGGCACAGGGAACTATATTCAATATCCTGAGGTAAACCATAATAGAGAAGAATCTGAAAAAGAATATATATATCTGAATCACTTTGTTGTACACCAGAAACTAACACAACGTGGTAAATCAACTATACTTCAATAAAATCGTTTTTAAAAAAGAGTTTTTCTTTAAATCAAAGGTATCAATATGCCCCCCACCTGTCTAATGGCAGACCCCAGCTCTTTCTCTCTTGTGGAAATCTCTGAAAGTTCCCCCAAAAGGAGTTGTCATTCCACTAATGCCTGTCCCACTCTGTATTGCTCTGGTCACCTCCACTGACCCACTCAACCTGACCTTCACTGACACCTGATACACTGGTTCTCCAAACTGCTGCTGCCTAGAGTACTCCAAGATTTCACCTGGATTCAAATCACCAGGGCTGGTCTTTTGGGTGGGATCTCCCTTTCTCTCTCTCTCTCTCTCTCTCTCTCTCTCTCTCTCTCTGTCCTTTTGGGAAAAGATAGAAATGTGTGATTATACATGTAAACTTTCAGAATTTTCGTCACAAACTTCGATGTCTACATTTATCATGAGAAGTTTGTTTTAAAGGTAGAATCCTTGCCCTGCCTTCAAACATTCCAATTCATTTGGTCCAGTGCCAGAACTTTCAGAAATCATCTGGATATACAAATGTGCTGCTTTGTTCCATACTCTGAGGTATTAATTTGTTTTGTTTCTTCCTTGTTACCCCCTCCCCTTTTCGTCTCCATCTTCAGTCAATAGCCCCTCCTCTTCCAATCTCAAGGAGGAATGTGGCAGCGAAAGCAGACAAAATATGTTTTCTCACTGATGTTGGTTTCCAAAAGTCTTATTTTCTAGACTAGAGGGATTTGAGATTATCATCCTCTTTTTGGTCACACTACCGGGTATCATGTGAGGCCCAAGGGAGAAATCACCACAGAAAGCCTCTAGGTGGATGGACACATAGAAAGTTTTGCCAAGAATTCCCAAGTCTGTAGGTGTGGAGAGAAACCAATAGACTCACCAGAACTGGAGGGCCCAAGGGTGCTGGGGTGACGGATGTGTCCACACAACCTAGGTAGACCAGTTGCCCCTCTACTCCAGTGCCTGGGTGCTTCACAAGTCCCCAGTGTACTGTGGAACCACCTGAGGGTCTTTCATTGTCTTCCCCAAAGAGAGATAGTAACTAACAACAACATCACACTTTTATATTCCAGGCATGGTTCTCAGTGTTTTAAATCAAGTAATTCATTTACTCCCGGCAACAACCCTATGAGGAATGTACTATGAGCTCCATTTTACAGCTGAGGGAACCAACTTGCAGAGAAGTCAAGTAACTTGTCCAAAGTCACACAGCAAGCCACCAAGCTGAGATTCAAACACAGGAGCTATGGGACCTGTCTTAGTCTGCTCAGCCTGCTAAAACAAAATACCATACACTGAGTAGATGGATTAAACAACAGACACTTACTTCTCCCAGTTTTGCGGGCAGGGAAGTCCAAGATCAAGACGTGTGCTGATTCAGCTCCTGGTGAGAGCTCTTTTCCCAGAGTGATGGTGGTGCGATCATCTTGCTGTGTCCTCACATGGCAGAGCGAGCAAGCTCTGGCATCTCTGCTTCTTATCAGAACACCAATCCCATCATGGGGCTCCACCCTCATGACCCCATCTGAACCTCATTATCTCCTAAAGGCCCCAACTCTTAATACCATTACCTTGGGAGTTACGGTTTCAAAATACGAATTTTGCAGAGAAAGAGGGCACAAACTTTAAGTCCAAAAAGAACAGGAGCCCATGACCTGAGTCCAAAGACTGCCGTTGACAACACATCCACAGAATTCGGGGGCGCCTGAGCTTGTGAACTGCAGCTCACACTGCTTCCACTGGGAAGCACACACACAGACACAGCACCACAGAGCAGCGCCACACCACGTGCCAGGAATAACGCGCATGCACCGTAGGGGCTGAGGAGCAATTGTTCCAGGGAAGTTTCTGTTAGAGAATTCTGGACCCGGACTCCCTCCATCCAGGCTAGTCCCAGGTTAATCACCACTGAGTAGAAAGCACAAGGAGTGACAGACTGTCTACAAGCTACGTGCCCTGTGTTAAGAAATCAGAGGGCGGGGGCAAGGACTTGAGATGAAGACGCTGGAAAAGGAAGAGCAATGTGCCGGCGCACCACAACTGTGCAGAGAGGGCCTGCGCGGAGGGGAGGCACACTGACACCGACTCATGCTCGGCAGCCAGGCAGTTTGAAGCCAAATAAGGCAAGATGTGCCTCTTTCATCTCAGGTGTTGCTTATTAAGAAACATTCTTCCTACCTTTGCATCGCAGCAAGGGCTTCTCCCCACATCTGTTCTCCCACCAGAGCCCAGAGCTTTCTGACCGGGGAAGCAGAGATCAAAGTGGGGCTCAGAGGACTGGAAATGAAGTCCTGGGGCAGGAAAGCATGCTGGGGACACGGAATCCAGAGCGGGCTGCGTCCTGCAGACCCAGGGCCTGGAAGCTGCTTTGTGGCACTACGGGGGCCACAGTGGACTTAACTAACACGGAGTAGCAAGCAATTCCTTGCTATTTATCAAGTGCTGCACTTTGCGAATTATTTACTCTAAACGTATAAATGAATCGGAGTAGATTCAAGGTTACCCCCATAATAAAGCATCTCTTACTTGTGTTCTTCCAAAACAGGGTCAAAAATATTAATTTTTATTCAATGCCTCTCACCCTTATCCCCAACCTACACCTGGACCCCTTCCCTAGACCCTACCCCAACCCAAGAGAAGCCTGTTGTTGATGGCTTGGCCTCCCCTTAGGCTCCATAAGGAGGATTCTTCCCTACTCCGTTGATTGTTTCTTTGCTTCAAAATTAAAGTATAGTGCTTCCCTGGTGGTGCAGTGGTTGAGAGTCCGCCTGCCGATGCAGGGGACGCAGGTTTGTGCCCCCGGTCTGGGAAGATCCCACATGCTGTGGAGTGGCTGGGCCCGTGAGCCATGGCCACTGAGCCTGCGCGTCCAGAGCCTTGTGCTCCGCAACAGGAGAGGCCACAACAGTGAAAAAAAAAAAAAAAAAAAGTAAAGTATATAATTTGGAGAAAGCACGGAGTAGTTACTTGGATTTCATTTGGAAACGATAAAGAACTATAGCTTGGAAAAATTTTTGGTAGGTAAATGAGAGGAAAGAGATGTGAATGGAGGAATGAAGAATTATAATAGGATCTGTTTGGTCTAGGATTTGGGGACAGATTTTAGTATTTTGGGAGTAAAGCAGATGTTTGTCTGCAGCTTAGGTGAGATACTAACATAAGCTGTGGCAAGTGGGGAATGAATATTTTAAGTATCTGTGGCTTATGAATGAGACCCTCCTTTAGAGCTTTCAAAAAGATTTCATTATAGATTTAATTTGCTTTTCAATGAATTCTTTCAACTCCAAGCTGTGGGGATCCGACGCTGTGCAGAAGCTGCTTTAAAACAAGAGGGAGTGAGCCCGAGTTGATGTGGGTGACACCTGAAAGAGAGAGAAACGTGAAGTTAACCCTAGCGAGGCTCTGAAATTGCGCACAAGCTGTGGACAGTTTTATCCATGCAGCAGCCCAGGACAGAGCCAGGGCCCCCCGGGCACGCATTATCCCCACAAGCTTCTTCAGCTGGTGTGTGGTGGCCGCTGGAAGGTCCAGAGCCTCTCTCCAAGGGCACCGACGGGAGAGGGGTGGAGGGGAAGTCCAGCTGCTCCTCATGGCCAGTTCTCCCCATCGCTGCCTCGCTCCCATCTTTCCATGGATGTAGTAAGGCAGGGTCCCTCCAGTGGAGCCTGTATCCCCTCCACTTCCTGAGAATTATGAAGCCACTTGGTGCTGGGGCTGTGCGCAGAGGCCTGTTGTTTGCGATAACATCCCGGAGAGCCTGGTTTTGTTTTCACGGCATCTTTTTCAGCCTCAGTCGAGAAGTCTGTCATAACAGGCTCCCATAAATTACTGACAGTGCTCCCATTTTACCACCTCCAGCCTTTCAGCTGTGAGATAGGGCCCATCGATCTTGTCGTGACCGTCTCGCCACACTGGGTGCTCGGCTGCCTCACCAGCCTCTTCTGGCTTGTGCATCATCTCCTCTGCTTCTTCTGACTCTGAGTGGCTCAGCCATAATGGAAAGGGGCTGCAGTGGGGTTTGATCAGACCCTGGGCGGGGGTGCTGAAGATGAATGGGATTTGAGACCGAGGGTTAAGGGAGGGGAGGAAAGAGGAGAAACAGGCCCGCAGCAATTAGGTCTCCGAGGAGCTAAATATTTCAGAATGTGGAATTGGCTAGAGAGAGTTGTAGGGATGTCTGAAAAAAAAAAAAAAAAAAAGTAAAGTATATAATTTGGAGAAAGCACGGAGTAGTTACTTGGATTTCATTTGGAAACGATAAAGAACTATAGCTTGGAAAAATTTTTGGTAGGTAAATGAGAGGAAAGAGATGTGAATGGAGGAATGAAGAATTATAATAGGATCTGTTTGGTCTAGGATTTGGGGACAGATTTTAGTATTTTGGGAGTAAAGCAGATGTTTGTCTGCAGCTTAGGTGAGATACTAACATAAGCTGTGGCAAGTGGGGAATGAATATTTTAAGTATCTGTGGCTTATGAATGAGACCCTCCTTTAGAGCTTTCAAAAAGATTTCATTATAGATTTAATTTGCTTTTCAATGAATTCTTTCAACTCCAAGCTGTGGGGATCCGACGCTGTGCAGAAGCTGCTTTAAAACAAGAGGGAGTGAGCCCGAGTTGATGTGGGTGACACCTGAAAGAGAGAGAAACGTGAAGTTAACCCTAGCGAGGCTCTGAAATTGCGCACAAGCTGTGGACAGTTTTATCCATGCAGCAGCCCAGGACAGAGCCAGGGCCCCCCGGGCACGCATTATCCCCACAAGCTTCTTCAGCTGGTGTGTGGTGGCCGCTGGAAGGTCCAGAGCCTCTCTCCAAGGGCACCGACGGGAGAGGGGTGGAGGGGAAGTCCAGCTGCTCCTCATGGCCAGTTCTCCCCATCGCTGCCTCGCTCCCATCTTTCCATGGATGTAGTAAGGCAGGGTCCCTCCAGTGGAGCCTGTATCCCCTCCACTTCCTGAGAATTATGAAGCCACTTGGTGCTGGGGCTGTGCGCAGAGGCCTGTTGTTTGCGATAACATCCCGGAGAGCCTGGTTTTGTTTTCACGGCATCTTTTTCAGCCTCAGTCGAGAAGTCTGTCATAACAGGCTCCCATAAATTACTGACAGTGCTCCCATTTTACCACCTCCAGCCTTTCAGCTGTGAGATAGGGCCCATCGATCTTGTCGTGACCGTCTCGCCACACTGGGTGCTCGGCTGCCTCACCAGCCTCTTCTGGCTTGTGCATCATCTCCTCTGCTTCTTCTGACTCTGAGTGGCTCAGCCATAATGGAAAGGGGCTGCAGTGGGGTTTGATCAGACCCTGGGCGGGGGTGCTGAAGATGAATGGGATTTGAGACCGAGGGTTAAGGGAGGGGAGGAAAGAGGAGAAACAGGCCCGCAGCAATTAGGTCTCCGAGGAGCTAAATATTTCAGAATGTGGAATTGGCTAGAGAGAGTTGTAGGGATGTCTGAGTGTGTGTGTGTGTGTGTGTGTGTGTGTGTGTGTGTGTGTGTGTGTGTGTACTTCGTGCTGATACACAGACCTCAGCAGTTTCCAGTAACTCAAAGGATAAGACTTGTTCATTATTAATTTTCCTCCATGTCTGATTAGAACTAGAAATGGAGGAAGGCGGGAGAGAGGAACTCTAAGCCCTGGGCATACTTCGACGTTTGCAATAAATCAGGATCTTAATAGCTTTTTAAAAAGGGGGTTTATATCTAATGTGTCTCCTCCTATATCAATTCAGGGTTCATCCTTTATCTTTTTCTCACTACTAGAAATGAGTACCAGACCTGGGAAAACATGAAATCCCACCCGATCCAAAATGCAATAAATAAATTCATTAATAAGTAATCTATAACAAAAATAAATATAGCTGCTTTCAGCGGAGGACATTTATGGTTCAGAGAGCTCCTCTGATGTCCCTCTGGCCTGGCTGCTCTTCCCTGGGTCAGCTGAGCTCAAAGACCTGACACATTTCCTTCTACCTTGCTCTGGTTTCCCAGCCAAAACATGATCTTTTCTCCACCTTGACTTTGCAATAAAGAAAGCAGAGGGACAGAGCGTAGGAAGCCATGAAATCAACTTCCCCTGAGCTGTGTGGGGCCTTTGCAAGTTTAAATTGACCATCAGTCAAAGGTGACGTGGGATGAAAAGAGACAGGATGAATGAGGGAAGGTGGGATTAGGAAAGTTTTGAAAATGTGTGCCTTTCCTCTGCCACACATCTTGTGTGACTGCTATACACTCACTGCCTCGTCTCCCCGGACATGGTTAGCTGTGGTTGAACCTCTCAGGCCCTCTTTCTAATCGAACTGAATCCTAAAACCTTCCCCAAACTGGAGGCTGTAGTCATTTCCTTCAAGCTCCTCGTTTCACCCCATTTCATTCTTGTTTCCACTCCCCATCCTCTTACTATTCCTAATTTAATTCCCAGGCTCTTCATCCTCTTTTTATGAGCTCACTAGGTTTATACAAAAGCCCAGTCTGCAATGCCCTATGACTTCCTTAATTCCCCTCTAAATTCTATATGCCTCACCTCAGAGCTTCCCCCCTCCTCTGTGAATCTATCATTGCAAACATTCAGATGACATAAACCTCGCTTTCTCTGCCCTATTAATCACCTTAGCTCTGGGGCTGCCTTTCTACTCTTCCCTGGGTATTGTCACTTAGATATCCTGTGATCGAGAAAACACAGCACACTTCCGTTCACAACACGATGTTGTTTAGCTCAAAGTCTCAGATATAACTCTGATTCTTCTTTCATTTATATCATTGCTCTCCCACCCCCAACCCCGCTCCCCCTGCCCCGGGCCCCGGGTCATCATGCTCTGTGAATACTCTGTAGAAGGTCTATTACCCCCTCCTTCCTTTCCAGTCTCATTGCCATTTGCCCTAACACGCTTTTTATTTCTTTGGCTGCACCAGGCGGCTTGTGGGATCTTAGCTCCCCAGCTAGGGATTGAACCTGCATCCTCAGCAGTGAAAGCCGAGGTCCAGTGGAGTCCTAGCTACTGGACTGCCAGGGAATTCCCTGCCCTCGACACTCAACTCCTCTGCCTCTTGCTTGGAGATAAAGGCAGAGATACAGATATACATATAGATAGAGATAGAGATAGAGGTACAGATATAATATAGATATAGATAGTGATTTCCTGGCTGTTTATCTAAAGTCTAGTCCCTTCCTATTTCAGCCCACCCTGATAAGATGTTATACATATTTGACTTTCCTTTGCTACCCTACCCCCACTCCCAAAATAAGAAAACCCTCTTGTTTATAGGAAATCCCAAAGTAATACTGTAATAGGGAAGAACAAATCTGATTCCATATTACATCTGTTTCTTTAACATTTGTATTCTATTGCTTTTGCTTGAGTTAAGAATGTTGCCTACAGCCTGAAATATATGGGATAGCCCATTCTCAAGGCTCTGACCTTTAAAGGTGTAACACTCCCCCATGCACATAGAGATAAAAAGTTGCAGAACAGAGAATAACATTTGTCTTGTTGGAGGTTTACAGCAACATCGTGACCTTGACCTACATGGACAGCTGCAGAACAAAGGATTCCTACACCAAGAAGTCTGCAACAACCAACCACACTCCTCCTTCATCTTGCCTTTAAAAACGCTTTGCTGAAACCGTCTGGGGAGTTCGGGGTTTTCTGGGGCGTGAGCCACCCATTCTCCTTGCATGGCCCTGCAATAAACCCTTCTCTGCTACAAACTCCAAAGTTTCACTATAGTTGCTTGAAAAGCCAAGCATCTGTATCTCTTTTTGGCTCCTTAGAAGCTAGAGCATAGGCACATGACTTGAGTCTGGCCAAATGTATGGCCCTCCCAAGGAATCTGATTCTTGAGGGAGCAGCAAAAAGGCCCAGGAGGAGCTAAAGGTAATTTGCAGCAGGAGAAGCAGAGTTCAGCCACTACTGATCCCTGATCCCATTGTTTTTGGTGGCAGGGCCAGTGTGGAGTGAAGATGACCCTGCGGAGGGTCTAGCACTGTTTCCTGATCAGGATGACCTGGGATGAGACCTTGGCTATATTTTCAGTTGCTTAGCCTCTTTGGAATCCTGCCCATTTTCTAGTCTAACCTCACGTGCTTCCCATCAGTTCTATGTGATACCCAATATCCTTTCAGAAAGTTACTTTTTAAAGCTATCCAGATGTAATAACCATGTTTTCTAGTTTCTTTATTTGATGCTGGACACCTTGAGGCCTTGATGACCCCAGAGGGAGTGTGCCTCCCAGGACTAGCCAATTCCAAGAGGTAGTCAATGTGTCCGGATCAGCTGTGGAATGCAACGTTGCTGAACCTGCAGATGACAGGAATCAATGGCTCCAGCTCAGATGGGCTGGTGAAGGTAAAGTATTATATTATTTACTTACTTTCTACCATTCCACAGTATGAGCTTTCCAATGCACACAGACTAGTCTCCTTCTTATCAATATCAGCCGATATGTTCATTCCAACTTAAGAAACTATGCTTCTGCCAATGCACTCACCTCTAATGCCTGCTCCTTCATTGTTACCATACAACAAAGCAAACACTGAGAGTCTACTGTGTACAGGCTATTATTCAAGGTGCTAGGGAGCACAGAAGCTGGAGGTGTAAGGTAGGAGTTAAGAAATGTCCCAAAGTGACCACATTTTTCATAATATGGAGTCTTTCTAATGCAGATCACCCTTCTTGAAGGCTTTCAGAAATGCAGATTACCCACTAGTTATTTACATTATGGTTGTTTCTTTTGTAAGAAAGTAATAGAAACCCAAATCAAACTGACTTAAGCAAAACAAAATAAAAGGAATATAAATATGAATGTTGATAATAAAAAAAGGAAAGAAATGACTAATTCAACTGAATTTTCCATGGATAAAACTCAGAAATGAGCTGTTTACAGGCATGTTCTCAAGGGCTCGGTGGATATTGTACTTTGTTCTCTTTCTTTCTCTCTTTCCC
>NW_006773421.1:872663-896247 GCF_000442215.2 Lipotes vexillifer | reverse complement strand
TCTTTCCCTCTCTGTTTCCAACTCTTGGCTCTACTTCTTTTTATGTCGACTTTCCTCTTCAGCGGGCTCCTCTTACCATGGCAAAGATGACTACAGACAGCTCCAGGCTTATATCTTACTGGCTTTGCAGTCCCACTGGGAGGTTTCCCAGTAACCCCAACAAAGTGCTCAGAACAACTTGCACTAGCCCAGTTAGGGTCATGTTCCCAACTCTGAATCAATTCCAAGAGAACTAATAGTTTTGTCCAGGAAGAAACTCTTCACGACGGTCAACAGAGCCTGTAACTTTGGTTTAGGGGATGGAGGTTAGGCATCGGTGAGATCATCTCTTTGAAGGAGACAACAGGCATCTGATAGATTTGATTTATATTCTTACCAAGGGACTCAGGACTAGACACCAGAGATCATGACTTGAAGGGCTTTATGCATTCCCAAGACTCCATAATATCCCATATTCAATAATATGTCCCTCCATGGTAGTCATGTGGCATTAAGGCCCTTAAAACAAAATGAGCTGTGTTCTAGTCTTTTGAGGAAGCACGCAAGGAGGCTCAGGTGTGGGGCAGAGAGTAACAAGCAGCAATGTGGACACCTGGAGAGAGGATGTGAGTGTGGATAGGACACAGTGGTCTTTGATCTCAAGTCATGTGGGTCCAACCATTAGCAGGAAATGCCACTGTAGGGTGACCCCACAGTGCTCATTACAAAGTGACAAGACTGAGCCTTGAGTGTCCATCAGAGGTGTCCATCCAGAGTTGTGCTCTCTGGGACTAAGTGAATAACTGGGCATTGGACGAAGGCCTTGTCTACCATACAACGTCATACCTTGGAGACTATCACTGCGTGGGTATCTGCACAAACCCTTGTATCATCTCTCCCCTTTCCACTGTCTATTCCATTGCTAATGTTACCATGCCACTTTATAGCGAACACCACCTGGAACAAATGGGGTGTACAGGGTCTTTGCTCTCTCAAGTCTGAGCAGCCATGAAATAGTTAGAAACAGAAACAGGGTCCTATCTGGGAAGCTGAGAGTGGGAGAAGTCAGGGGCAATACACCAGAATTTAGGCTGAGAGCGAGCTGAGTGGGGAGCTAACATGCGGCAAAGAGACAGACCTGCAGGTTTACAGGCTTGACCTTCTCCCCAGTAGTCCCATTACCATGTCTTCCTCACCAAGCAAAGGGAACTCTGCCTTCACGTGCTAGACTGTTTCATCTTTGCTCTTGCCAATTCTTCCAACCATTCTGCCACTAGTTCGCATATCTAAATCCTACCCATCTTTCAACAAATATCACATGGTATCCCTTATACGTGGAATCTAAACAAACGACACAAATGAACTTACTTACAAAACAACAGACTCACAGACATAGAAAACAAACTTATGCTTACCACAGGGGAAAGAGGGGGAGTATGAATTAGGAGTATGGGATTAACAGATACACACTACTATATATAAAATAGGTAACCAACAAGGACCTACTGTAGAGCACAGGGAACTCTATTCAATATTTTGTAATAACCGATAATGGAAAAGAATCTGAAAACGAACAGATATATATTTATGTATATAACATAGATATATAGATATATGTACGTATGACCAAGTCACTCTGCTGCACCAGAAACACTATGAATCAACTGTACTTCAAGTTAAAGAAAAGAATTACTGGACTAGTATTGCAGCAAGGAGGGACTTCTTGCCAAAACTGACGTCAGAAAGATCATGTTCTTATAAAAAAAAAAAACCAGATTAATGAAAATAATAAAAACGTAAGTCACATGTCAAAAAAAAAATCCTACCCATCTCTCAGGTGGTGGAGAGATCCCTTCCAGGTTGTGCATTTGAATTGGGTCTTAAAGGCCTATAACATTTTACCTATACTGCTATTATGGAAACCCTACATGGATTGTTTTATTTGGTAGTTTTCTATGCTCAGGCATGATATCTTCCCACAGATTAACAGCTCCTGGAGGGAAAAAAAGCCATGGTTAATTCACGTTTCTTCCCTCTTAGAACACTCCCTTATTCAAACTGGGAAGATTCACCTGTTGAATCAACAAATAAATAAAAATTGATTTTATGTTCCTTCTGATCATTATTTGCTTCTTGGAAACTCCATCAAAACCACAGTCCTGTACCCTCACTCCCTTCCTGAGGTCACTGCCTTACATCCAGCCTCCTGCTCTGAGTCTCCTTGGCTCCTTGTAACACACTTTGCTATTGTTCTTCCAGATTTTCATCAAGAGGTCAAGCTCAGCACTAAGGCATGCAGAGAGAGAGAGAGAGAGAGCAGCAACAATATGTTGGCCAAAGGGGGAGCATGCTGGTGGTGATACAGTCCTGTTCATGAAGTTTGACAGGTGATCTGAGTGTATGTGCTGGTCCTTCATGCCACACATCAAGGTACAGAATCTACAGAGTGTTGCAAGCTTAGGTGAGGTTCAGCTTTCTGCCATCCAATCTTACAGGTAAGACATGGAGTTGAAAGAGTTGGAACTGAGTTCTGCCCATTGGAAAAAGAGGAATAACCTCAAATAAATTACTCTGTGACTTGTAGTGGTGGTAGTGTGGAAGAAGGGGATGAATTCCTCAGTAGTGACTGTAGGACATGTCAATTAAAAATGCTCCTTATTCTTTAATTGTTTAACATAGGTGTGCCTTGCATCCAACACCAATTATAAAGTGTCAGAGGACAGACCCATGTGTTCAGACTCCCGTGCCCCTACACACAGCGCCTGCCCTTTCCTAAACCCAGGGCACAGCACTGAACTAGGTATTGAGCAAGTGACTGAATGAATAATTGAAATGTTTTTCTCTGGTCAGATCCCCTTCGGGTATCCTGCACGGCGCTGGTAACAGACCCACTTGAGAGTACGTTCTGGTTCTATCTTCCTTCTAATTATATAACCCCAAGCAAATTGCTTAATAATCAGTATTGCTGTTTTCTCATCTGTAAAAGGGGGATAATAAGTGCCATTTGAGGTTTTAGTGAGGATTAAATAATGAAATGATATAGGTCAGTTAGCACTAGCATGCACTGTTCTTTAGCACAGTTCCTGGCTCAGAGAAAAGGTTCAGTAAATGGTTAGCCATTATGATTCAGTCTGCATTTTGACATTATCTGGAAGTTAAACTTTGGTAATGATCAGTGCTTTGCAATGTATGAGTTATGAATCAAAAGATGAATTTAGCATTGATGGGGAAAACAGTGGATCTATATTGATAAGAATAGAGAGCCCTAAAGACAGATTGTACTTATATTTTACAGATTTCTAACTTTTGTAATTTAGAGAGCCCTGGGAAACAGGGAGGCAGTTTCAACTGAGGTGTTTGCTCTTCCCTATCAAAAGTAATCCTGGAGTGTTCATTCTTTTTCCTCTTCTGTTTTGAGATGGGTGTGCTGTTTGCTACGTGCCTCTCCAAGAACTGTTTTCTCTCAGCTTCAAGTGGACTTACAATTACTTCTTTTCTGATCAAATGACATGACTGGTGGGAGCAGCAAAGCCTTTTACTTGTGGGCCTTCATGAATATGTTCCCATCACACATGTTTCAAAGGCCATTTGCATCAATTAAGGCACTATGAACATAAAGAGAGTGTATGGCTTACAGTCCTCACCACCCTGTATGGTGCTGCACGTCGATTTGTATGAAGCCCTCCTCGCTCTTCCCGCCTGTGATGTCACCCTAGCACAACAATCCATCTGAAATATTGCTTTTTATTGAGCTATTCACCCAGTATGCATAGTATTATGAATCAAGGTTATTTCTCATAGCCTTTTGCTTTTTAGTGGTAGTCACAGCTACCACTGTGACTTAAAAAATATGGCTGATTTATTCTTAGTTTTTGTTCTACAGTTCCTTTGGAGTAAATTCAATAAGAAAGGGGTTGGTGGGGGGGGGGGGGGGCAAAATCTACAAATCCCTGCATAGTGAAATTCATCAGAGCATGAGTCTGTCTCTAGGGAGCATCAATTTCTCTAAAGGGAAAGTTCTGCCTGATGAGGGGGTGGGGGGGGGGGGGGGAGTGCAAAATCTACAAATCCCTGCATAGTGAAATTCATCAGAGCATGAGTCTGTCTCTAGGGAGCATCAATTTCTCTAAAGGGAAAGTTCTGCCTGATGTCATGTATCCCCCAACTGGGCAGGCTGTAGACTCAAGCACCAACCAGGCAGCACCAATCTGATGGGCTTAGTATGACTGGAGCTTAGAGACCTCAAAGAATGAAACACCTCCCAACTTGGCCAAACATTCCAAGTCTGGACCATTTCTTTCTGTTAAAGCATTTGAATGCTTCTGCGGAAATATAAAAAGTCACTGTCACATCAAACCTCCTACTCCAGGAAGGCTTCCCTAACTCTCCCCAGAATCATTAGTTGTGCTTCTCGTGTGCCCTCATTACTCTTATAAGTACACATGCTTTCCCCTAGAAGAACACGATTACTGCACTCTAGAGTCACTGGTCCCCTTTCGAGAGCAACTTTTGATTGGTAGATAATTTTATTAATCTTTTTCCACAGGTCTAGCACTTAGCAGTTACCCCAGAAAAGTTGAATTACCAGATGTCCAGGTAACATTTTCTTGAATATATAAATTAAAACAACTCAGACTCCATTTACTAGCCATTTCCTATGACCTTCCGTTCCAGATAGTACTAAGAAAACTAAGGATTATTTTAAAAGCTCTCTTGGTGGCTTACCTGCTGCTTTCCCAAGAGAATTCCACATGAAAAGGCGGCCAATAACACCTTAGTCTGAATCAGTTTCCTGTTATGGCGGTTCATTGATAGGTATCCCATTCCTTTGAAACCAATGGTACACAATATACTCAATGGACTTGTAACATTTCCACCAGCAAGGGCTCATGGCGTGGTGATTCTTGGGAGGTGTAGAGGCAGGAGGAGGGAGACACAATGTCTGGAGGTCCCATCAGAGTCTCCAGAAGTGTGTATATTTTGAAATACCCTCCTTGGTGATTCTGATATGGCTTCACTCTGCTTTGGTTTATGTATCTGAGAATCCAACCACAGCCCTCCTTCCTCTATCTCCTAGCTTTTGGATGCATCCAGCACATAACAGATGTGCCATACGTTAGTTAACTAGTTACACTGTCACCAGAAAGACCAGAAGGGAAGTGGTCAAGAAAAGCATAGGGATGTATTTATTGAAGAGAGAAAAGACAACTAAAGGAGATGTGTTTAACACAGGATGCATCCCAGCAGAGGGAGAGGTGACGCAGGGTTTTAGCAGGAGGGAACCTGGGGCCTGAGAAGACTCACTGAAAGCAGGAGTGTCTGAGTAGAATACAGAACACTGAAGACTACGCTTCCCTATTTGGCATTTGCTCAGTTCCAAGGATGCGTGTGTTTCTACTTTTTTCCCCCCTTTCCCCGAGACCCATCAGGCGCTTGGACCTGGTGTTTCTTCCCAAAATAACCCATGCATGACTTAGAACAGTGCTCATTCCACTTAAAGGCACAGTAAAGGCAGGAACAGCATTGGGAATGTCTCTGTACTTCCTTAGCTATACTTATAAAACATGTTCAGTGTTCTTGCACATCGGCAATTTTCCTTCCTCGTGCCTGTTTCCTTCTCACTACAATTCTGTTTACACCTCACATGTTCCCAGCTGAAGTCCATGAAAGAATAATCTGAACTTACTGTATTTACCAACTTATTATTGTCTCAGTCCATTACAATCTGGATTCTGCCACCACTGGGAAATGATGTGGTGTGCTGACGATCTCAAGTGGAACATTTAGTCTAGTGAGAGCTTTCCAATCTCTTCCTGCTCGTTGGTAATACAACTTCCCCTTAGACTTATTCCTGCCTCTCTAGGCACTTTGCTCAGTCTCATTCGGTGATCTTCTTATTCTCCCTGAGCGTTAAATATCGATCTTGTCTACAAGTCTATCCTTGAAACTCTCTCTTCCCAATACATGTTCTACCTGGGTGATTTTGCCAAACCTCCAACTTCAGTGATTCCCAAAAGTGCACTCTATTCCTAACTCCACTCCAGACCCCAGTGTAACCCTACTCTTTTACTTTATGGCATCAGGATGGCATACAGGGATCATCTGTTACCAAAGGATTCTCTCCTCCTCACAATTGATCACAAAAATTCTGAGAGTCAAAAGAAAGGTACCAAAGCATTCTGTTTTCTTCCATTGATTAGCAGATATTTGGTCCTGTCTAAAACGTCCATAAGACATTGGGTCCACGCCAAAAGGTCCTTGAAATCTGGTCCTATTCAAAATTTCCACGAGCATTTTGGTCCATGTCAGATGGTTTTGGACAGGACTGAATATCAAGGATTTTTATCTTGGACCAAATGTCTTCATGGATGTTTTGGACAGGACAAAAACATGACCAAATATCCTCCCTGCTTTTCTTTATTTTCTCTCTCTTTGCCCTCTCCAATCTCCCAGGTCTATTCAGCCAGCACCCTTTGTAAACAGCCAGAGAGAGCTGTTAATGGTTCCATTCTGGAAGCAGAGAGCGGATCCTAATTCTTCAGAATGGAGCATCAACGGATAAATATACTTTGCATTTGATAATGTTTATCACTTTTCACAGTATGATTTCAATGCATTTATATGTTAAAACATCCCTTGTCCAACATGGGGAGGGTTTTAAAAAATGAAATAATGTACAGTTCTTGGCACTGTAATGTATAATTTCTAGCATAGTTCCTGATGCAGAGAAAATGTTAAAAAACGATTCACTATTTTAATTAACTCTGCATTTTGACATTTTGGGAGCTATTTAAGTTTGGCAGTGATCAGTGTCTTTTCATTGTATGAGGTCTGGATCTGAAAGACCAATTCAGCATTTATTGGGAAAAGGAGAGGACACCAAACCCTATCATACACAGTTCCAGTGACTAACAGAAGTTCTTACACCTGGATGTACTGCAAAATCTCCATCTTAGCACATGCAACACAGAATGATTTTACTCCTTCCCAAACCTGGTCCTCCTCGCCTGAATTGGTCACTGTCATTACCCAGAGTAGAAGTCATCTTAACCCATACCCAGTCTCCATCATTCACAAATCTAGTCAGCCACCAACTCCTTCCTATGTCCAAAAGACAGTTCAAATCTTACCTCGGCCACTATCATTGCCTTAATTCTGCCCTCTAAAAAGTAGCTGATACTGACTGCTCAGCACAGATTCAATAGTCCACAAATGCTGGTTTTGTGCTAAGTGTTCCATGTTCATGATTTAATCTTCACATACAAGCTATGAAGTGTGCATCATCACCCCATTTTACAAATGAGTAAACTGAGGCTAAGGGAGCTAGTGAGGCCCGGGATCACCCAGTTAGGAGGTGGTAAACCACAGCTTAAGCCTAGACCTGCCCTGTCAGATTTCATTGCTTGCCTCCTTCATTTCTACATTCTGCATCCTCTACTGCATTGTACCTCCTGTTTTTCTCTCTCTCTTCCCACCTCATTCTCCTGATGAATGTCTATGTGTTCTTTTTTCATTTAAATTTATTTCTTTTAAGTTTTAAAAAATTTTTATACAATTTTTAAAGGTTACTTTCCACATACAGTTATTATAAAATACTAGCTGTATTCCCCGTATTGTACCAGACATCCTTGAACGTGTCTGACACCCAGTAGTTTGTGCCTCCCACCCTCCAACCCCTATATTGCCCCTCCCCGCTTCCCTCTCCCGACTGGTAACCACTGGTTTGTTCTCTGTATCTGTGGGTCTGCTTTTTTGTTATATTCACTAGTTTCTTGTATTTTTTAGATGCCACATATAAGTGATGTCATACAGTATTTGTCTTTCTCTGTCTGATTTCACTTAGCATAATGCCTATGTGTCCTTAAAGAGTGAAATAAAATAGTCACTACACATGAGACCCTTTCCTTGCCATCCTCTTTTGCCCCCTGCCATGGGAGCTTTCTCTGCTTTCTCTCAGAACTTCCTACCTACATGTGGTAGGATACTTATTATACATTATTCTAATGTTGGTGGGATGATATTTCAGAATACTATCCATGTTGCTTTTATCCTTTTCCATTATGTTTCTTGTTCTTTCTACTTTCAGTCAGCGAGGGCAGCCTTCATTTAGTGTCTTGGGGATGGGATGGCAAACAGAACACATAGAAAGAAAGGAATCAATGTCTGGCTTTTGATTTTCAGAAACTCACCCCTCTAGAGGAAAAGGCAGAGGACTTGGAAAAGAGAGTTGGGAAACCATCCGAGGAGCAATAGCTGAGTTCTCCTTCCCTCAACTAGGTAAACAGTCTCTGGATAGAGGTCAGAAAGGACTTTGGAGAGGATGATAGATTGACTCATGAATTCTGGATGAGAGAGGAAAGAGGCAGCTCTCTTCCCCACACCGGGTAGACCCCTGAGAGTGGACTGTATAATCCCCACTATGTTTAGGAACTCAGAGAGCGAGTGAACTTTATTCAGCCTATTCCATCTATCGAGTGCCTATCTTGTGCCAGGCACTATTCTAGGTACTGTGTATATGGCAATCAACAAAGGAGGAAAAATCCTGCTTAGTTTAAGGAGCCTTAAAAACTTCACTGGGTGTTCCTGTGTTCTGGCTTTGTACAGGAACAGCAGAATGACCCTAGTGAGGGTCACAGAAGTAGCTGAAAATGTGCTGGACCTTAACAAACCTTGCACCTGGAACAGCAATGAGCCCTACAGACAAATAGTTGAGGACCAGACCAAGAAAGGACATCTCAGGAGATGGCAGGTGCCTAGAAAGAAGACCCTCAGAGGGGATGGACAACGCAGCATAGCACAGTGTACATGAACCACTCCATCCCCGTTTTCTGCTCCCTCACCCCAAACAACCAGGATTGTGAGAAACCCTAGGTCAACTGAAATCAAGCTTCTCCTATGTTGGTGGAATGGGAGCCCAAATGAGTTTAACTAAGTTATAGAAAAGTGAAGAAAAATTGTGTTTCCTGACCTCCTGAATTAGCAGCCTGAAATTTTTAACTGCTGAACATGTTTTTCTTTTTTCTTTACTACAAGACTGTGGGGTCTCTGAGAGCACTTGATTAACTGGTCAGGGGAAGCTATGATTAGTAGATGTTTGAATGACTGTACACACATTCATTCATTCACATTTACTGAGTCGAATTTTTGAGCACTGGGACAGGAGCTGGGTATACAGCAGAGAAAGACAAGATTCTACCACTCAAGGAAACGAAACCTCAGCCATGGGCTATGATTTTTTTTCCCCGTTGAATCATTTTTTCTTAAATTATAGTTGATTTACAATGTTGTGATAGTTGATAGTTTCCAGGTATACATCAAAGTGATTCAGTTATATATATATACTTTTTCAGATTTTTTTCCATAATAGATTATTATAAGATATTAAATATAGTTCCCTGTGCTATAAGTAGGACCTTGTTGTTTAATCTATTGATATTTTATATACAGCAGTTTGTATTTACTAATCCCAAACTCCTAATTTATCCCTCCCACCCTTTCCCCTTTGGTAACCATAAGCTTGTTTTCTATGCCTGTGAGCCTGTTTCTGTTTTGTAAATAAGTTCATTTGTATCATTTTTTTAGATTCCACATATAAGTGATATCATATGATATTTGTCTTCCTGTTTTACTTCACTTGGTATGATCATCTCTAGGTCCATCCATTTTGCTTCAAATGGCATTATTTCATTCCTTTTTTTATGGCTGAGTAATATTCCATTGTATATATATACCACACCTTCTTTACCCATTCATCTGTCAATGGACATTTAGGTTGCTTCAATGTCCTGGCTATTGTAAATAGTGCTGCTATGAACATGGGGGTGCAGGTATCTTTTCAAATTAGAGTTTTCTCCAGATATATGTCCAGGAGTGGGATTGCTGGATCATATGGTAGTTCTAGTTTTAGTTTTTTAAGGAACCTCCATACTGTTCTCCATAGTGGCTGCACCACTACACATTCTCACCGATAGTGTAGGCTATGTTTTAAACAGGAAGCCTTGTCAGGCAGGATACACAGAAGAAGGAAGATGATTGTCACCCTCCCTTTTTCGAAGGGTAAATCATTTTCTTGATTGGTTTTTGGTTTTTGTGTTTGTTCATATATTTCTAAGCTACAAAATCTCTGAAAGCTCTAAAATTTTCTATCGACACCTTCCACCCACTCCTCAACCCCCACACCACCACACCTTCTCCTAGGTGTCACATTTTCTGGGCTTCATTGTTGTTGTTTTTGTTTTAAAGTAATGCTGGTATATTTATGGCAGCAGGTCCTCAATTAGAAAGTCTTAAACTGCAAAGACTTGGAAAAGGGGAGAGTCCTTAGCAGCTGCACCTAGACATTAAGTGGGTATAAACAACTTAAAGAACACCCCCCTGCTTCTAAAAGGCTGCTAATCCTTAAAGTTGATTGTGAAAGAGAAACACTGCTGTCCTAGGAATCAGGTCCTATCAGCTCAGACATGCAGCTGTTTCTTAAAAAAGCACTTCATAATACATTTTCAAAATTAAAAAATAAAAATAAAAATACATTTTTAAGAATCAAAATACTTGTTTTAAACAGTTTGATTTTTTTTTTTTTTTTTTTTTTTTTTTGCGGTACGCGGGCCTCTCACTGTTGTGGCCTCTCCCGTTGTGGAGCACAGGCTCCGGACATGCAGGCCCAGCGGCCATGGTTCACGGGCCCAGCCGCTCCGCGGCACGTGGGATCTTCCCGGACCGGGGCACGAACCCATGTCCCCTGCATCGGCAGGCGGACTCTCAACCACTGCGCCACCAGGGAAGTCCCAAAGAGTTTGATTTTTAATATTGCTTTCTCTGTGAGGAGCTCAAACAAAGTAAAGTAAACATGAGCACACAGAGCCAACTAGTGAGGAAGACAGATCGTTATTTAATGAAAGCAAACCTTAAAAAAACAATCCCCTAAGCCCTTTCCTTCTCACTCCTGCCATGCTAGGGAAGATACTTGTCACCTCGCACCAGATGCTGGAACACCTCAAATGCTTTCTGTGTCTTTAATCCAAGACCCCTTCGAATCTGCTTTATCCTTTCCATGTTCCCAGACTGATCTTCCTAAATTACTTCATAAATGTTACATCTCTGCTTTCCTTCTTCTGTTGCCCTTTGGAAACATCATTAGTGTTCTCTCACTGGCAGCGTCTATCATTAATAGGTCCATCTGTTTCAAGCAGGGTGACCGTACAAATTGGTTGGCCCTGCACTGCTCTGGTTTATGCCTGTTTTCCTCTTTTCCTCTCAAAGCTGTCTTAGTGCAGAGAATAACCTCTACTCCATTGATTATTCCTCCATATTCCAGTGTGGCCCGTGCCATCGAGACCTCACCCATGCCAGCCCTTCTCTCATTCTTCCATTCCCCTATGTTGCTCTGGTTGTGTCCTTTTTATAGAAAGTACATACTTGTTTCTTTAGCCATTCCTCAAGATTCAGCTCGCATTTCTCCTCCTCCAAAAGGACTTCATCAGCACTTGGGGCCACACTGTGCCCTTCTGTCTATGAATCTTTATCACCTCTCAGTACCATTCATTTTGACACTTCATCATTTACTACTTGACATTCTTAATTAGCAAGAGTGAAGAAAGAAGAAAATCTTTCATGGTATACGTTTTCTAGGATAATTCAAATATTATTTTCTTCCAACATTTTATTTTGAAAAATTTCATGCCCCAATGAAAAGTTCAATGAACTGTATAATAAAAATATGTATATGCTTCACCTGGAATCCCTAATTGTTAGTATTTTGCCACATTTGATTTCTCTCTCTCTCATTCTCTCACTGCCTCTATCTCTATCGCTGTGTGTGTCTGTGTGTATTTTTTTGGCAGACCCACTTTAAGAAAGGCTGCAAACCTCATGATCATTTACACTTAAGGTCTCCAGCATGTACATCCCAGAATAAAGCCATTTTCCAACATAACCACAATACTAACACAACTAATAAAATTAACAATCATTCCATAATATCAATCAAATGTAGATATTCAGTTTTACCCAATTGTGCCTAGAATGACCTATATAGGTATATTTGCTTCCTGTTACTTCTGTAACAAATGACCACAAGCTTAAGTGTCCTAAAAACACAAGTTTATTGTCCTATTATCTGGAGGTCAGAAATCCAAATGATCTCACTCTGTTAAAATTAAGACGTCAGCATTGTGTTCCTTTCTGGAGACTCTAGGGGAGCCTCCACTTTCTAAATCTTTTTCAGCTTCTAGAGGTGCCCACATTCCTCGGTCTTCAAAGAAAGCAATGGCCTTTCTTACATCACATCACTTGGACCCTAACTCCTCTGCTTTCTTCTTCACATTTAAAGGACCTAGGGATGAGGTAGACACCTTAATTCCCGCTTCCTTGTAGTATAACATATTCACGGGTTCTGGGGATTAGGGCATGGGCATCTTTGAGGGGTCCTTATTCTAGCCAGCACAATGAATTTCATCCCCCAATCTGACTTCCAATAAAGTTTTACATATTAACTTGATTAATTTGATTTGATTAATTTTACTTTTTAAAAATCTAGAACAGTCCCTCACCACCCCCCCCACCTTCAACAAACACACTTCTTAGACAGTGAGTTTTATGAAGAGACCAGACCAGCTGTCTTGTAAGGTATCTCATTATTCTGCCCATGTGTGATCTTTTTTTAATCATTAGATTCAGGTTAAAATCTTTTGATAAGAAAACATCATCTGTCATGGTTTGTACGTTTTATTTCATCACATCACCACTATTAGTAATGCTAAGCTTGATTACTTGGTTCCAGTGGACTGCCATCACTCTACCATGAAGGTATGGTTTTCCTTGAATTAGTAAATGATTTGGAGAGTGACACCTTGAGATTGTATAAATATGTGTTTTCTCCACAGTACTGTGCATAATGGCTATAACTTCTATTAATGATTCTTCCATGAATGAATTTATTATGCTGGGAGTTTAAAAATGGTGATTTCCTAATTCTATCAATCCTTCTGCCATGATTATGTGGCATTCTTCTACAAAGGAGAACATGTACTTGTCTTTTTTCTTTTCAAATTATTATGTTCTTAAGTATTTGATGATGATGATGATGACGATGATGATGATGATGAATGTGTTATAATCCATTACTGGTAGTGTGGGGTTTTTTAATTCTCAAGTTATTCCCTATATAATCAGTGTGAGCCCCTTCAGGCTAGCTCCTGTGTTCCCTTGACACAACTCAACATGCTCTGGATACCTCCCTCCTTGCTTTCCAGAACAACAGAAAGATATCCAGAGCTTCTCTTGAAATTTTGCATGGAATCAGTTATTTCTCCAAGAAGTCCTGGACTGTTTTAGATGAAATGGGCATTTGGAAACTGAGAGCTGATCACTACATACTCATTGCTGCTCTGCCCTGGCAGTCACTCAAATACTCTTAATTCTCCTGCTGCTGCTGCTCAGTTCTAGTCTGGAACCTAACTGATGAATGAATGAACGAACAACTGACAATAAGCTAGGGCACACCAACATGCTTTGAAGATGTCGATTACTGTTCAAATAGTAGGTGTTTTCACAAAGATTTTAAAATTTAAGGTCTTGTGCACAAATTTAATGAAGTGAGGGAGAGGAAGAAGAAAGAAAAAGACAGTCAAAATTATTGAAGGGAGAGAAAAGAGGAGAGAGCAAATATTTTGATAGCTTTATAAGGCCAGAGATATTGTTTTGGCTATGGATTCCAAGTCTGTCTGTGAAAGAATTGGAATTATTCCTGTAGATGCATTCTGCCTTAACTTTTTCACAAAACACCTGAGCCCTCTGCCAGTTGAACTGTCTGAGAGGGTGATGATAAGGAAAGACAGAGGCAAGCAGTACAGTATGCTGATACTGTGATGGGGTGAGAGCCCTCAGGCTTAGGCAATAAGAAGGCCACCAGAAAGAGCCTGGCGGAACACGCACATAAGAGATCTACATCCTTACATTTCACATTTTGAGCTGATATTTTCTATCTTGCCCATTTCCAAGCAATTACTCCTTGGTGGCAATGCCACCCTGAAACAAAGTGAGACATGTTAAACTTCCCATGAAAATCACTACTGCTTTGTTTCTTAATACATGAAGGTGTTACTTACTGGAAACTATTGTCATTAGGGGAAGTTCCAAGCTGAGAGTCAATTTATAGAAAACGGAAGAAAGTGTCCAGTGAACTGAGATTTATTAGGTGTACTGCCCTGTACTACAGACCATCAGTTTTCTCTATTTTCTTAAATGTAATTGCAAGGGAATGTTTTCATAATTTATTTTTAAAGAGAACTTGTTCCTACCAATGTTGACAAAAATGAAATAGAGCTATCAAACAAAAACCCAAAGTATTTAGATGGCTCTGGTTTAAATAAATGGATTTATGCTCATTATAGCACCCTAAATATCAGAAGGAGCAGTTCAATTAAGTAAAGTTAAACTTTATGAAAGAAATTTGGACTGCAGCTGAGGCAAAATAGAGAATCTATTGGTATAACATATTTCTCAGAAAAACATCAAGTTTGGAGAAAGAGCACCACAGATGGTCCATTTAACACCCTGCTGACTTTCCAGAGCCAGGGGAATTCACAGATCTATTAAGTAAAGAGCTTTCAAATGACAGGACCTATGTTTTATTTATATTTGTATTTCATTTTCCTTCACAAGGGTTGGTACCCAGAAGACACTCAATATTTTTGAATGAATAAATGAATGAATAATGTATTAAAATAAGGCATTGATAATATAAAAATAATTTTCCAAATTCAACTAATTATGTTAGAATCCGTATTGCATATTAGCTATAATAGAAAACCATTTTTAATTGTTCAGGCTTTTATCTTCCTTTTAAAGCAGAACAAAGCATGTCTTCATTTCAATAATTAATTTCACGAATATAATGACTCAGCTGCTTCAGTGAGTTTGATGACACAGGAACAACCCAGCTTTGACTTTGTGGAGTGGAAAAGTACACAACTTTTCATTGAAAAGAAACTTCAAATACATTGACTGTGGCCCTGAGAGGAAAGAAAACCTTTCTAATAGAAAATGCAGAAAACACTGTGTTTAAATATTGAATAACTGGGTATCCTGAGGAACTTTGAGTTAAGAGGCTGCCATATGTTCACACAGCTTAGGTATAGATTTAACCATCAAAACAAAGTTCCACAGGATAGCTAAACAAATAGGATGAACCTGAATTAAACAGCAGTCTCTAGAAACTAAGCCTTAATTAATCAAAGGATTCAGTAAGCGAAGCATTTCATGGATGCTTCAGTGCCATCTTCAGGTGCTATCTCCATGTACATAGGAACCTGAGACATGGGTGGTCATCTTCAATTAAGAACAACCTCTCACTCTGAGGCTGCACTTACCTGTTGCAAAAACAGCTATCGGGTGCAATGAACTTGAGCTCTGAACAGGTCAGTCGGGGCCACACCTGGTACAACAAGGACCTGGGCACATGTTACATGTGTACATTATTAATGACTGGGTTCTGCTTAGTCTGAAAGGTCAGAGTTAGCTGGAGCTGCCTCATATGTGTGCATGTGTGCCTGTGTGTGGCTATGAATAGGAGGAATTAAGTACACAGAGCGAGAGGCACTGAGAAAATGACAGGAGGATTTGGCTCCTCCAACCTGGCAGGGAGATGTCGGTGATTGTAGAGAGCTGTGGATGAGGTTTTCCCTTCTTCCCTCCAATAGGTAGAGCATGTTGTTGATTGGCTGCAACGCCAAAGGTTTTCACATTCTATTGGTCATTGTATTTGCATTGTACAGTTAATCACGCATGATTTATTCATCAAGATAATGAGGGCTTCCCTGGTGGCGCAGTGGTTGAGAGTCCGCCTGCCGATGCAGGGGACACGGGTTCGTGCCCCGGTCCGGGAAGATCCCGAGGCCACAACAGTGAGAGGCCCGTGTACCGCAAAAAAAAAAAAAAGATAATAAGCACTCCTATCTAGGGGCAAAGCAAGCTATACTCAACTGATTGGTACCAGTCCTTCAGATCTGTCACGAGAGCTGGGCAGGAGGTGGGCTCAGAACATCTTCTAAATAAAAAACCTGAAGATGGCAACCTGGGCCACATTAGTCTTTCTAAACATGACCGGCCTTTTCAATTTCCATTTCTTACAAATGGCAAAGAATATGCTAAAGACAAGCTGACTGATGTGTCTCAGAGCGCTCCAGATACTGTTTGCTTCTTTTGAGAGAGCAGTCGACATATCTGGCAAGCACAGGTGTCAGGTTTAACTCAACGAAGGGAGAGTGTTTTTGTTTATTAGGAGGCCTGAAGCAGAGCCAGCAAGAGTTGTGATTAAATTTAAAACATTTTTAAGCAAAAAGAAGCAGCATTTGTCTTGTGGAGGAATGCATTATCGATTCATCCCTGATTGGGATGGAGAGGGCATGTAGGGAATCATAAACTTTAATCTGTTCATATCTTCATTTCTAAACATGTTAGAATCATGACAAGGCTTTGCAATTCTGTCCTCTGGATCTTTCCCTCTGTGAGGGAACACAACCCTGGATGTTAGAGATACAAAGACAATTACAAAAATCTGGGAAATCTCCAGTCCAACTGCCTTGTACTTGTGGCTCAATTGGTTTCAAAAGCTCACTCTTCCTTTCTGGCCTTGTGACCTAGGTAGATTCAGCCAGCCTGGATAGTTGGATGCCTTCACATATGCTGGAATTTACCCAGGATCCATATTTATTCCATCTTTAGAAGAACCATGCCTACACTCCTAATTCCATTTTGATTTCACACTGTTCTCATGAACGTAATGTCACATACAAAGGTGGGGGTCTGGTTATTCATGTGGTATGAATCTCATCCTTCAGGTCTCAGCTTAAGTCATCCCTGCCTCTTCTGTAACCATTTATTGTAGTTTATTTGTTTACTTTTCTGTGGTCTATATCCACAACTATAAGGTCAGTGCCATAAGGTAAAGTGGTGAGAAGCCTACAGGATGGCTCTCAATAATCCCTGCCTCCTGGTATTCACAGGAATACCTGTGTAGTTCCTTCCACATTGCACCAGGGCTGGTCTCTGAGGCCAACAGAACAAAGAAGTGATGGCATGCCATGTCACTTCTAATACTAGGTCATGAAAGACTGGCTTCTGACTTGGCCTTATCCTCCTCTTCCCCCTAACCCCTCTCCCTCTCCTTTTCTCACCACTTGCACTTGGGAAGCCAGCTGCCCTGTAATGGGCAGCCCTATTGAGAGGTCCCCGTGGCAAAGAACTGAAGCCAGCTGCCACCAGCCATGTGAGTGAGCTGGAGGCCGATTCTTCAGTCCCTCCAGGTGACTGCAACCCTGGCCAACAACTTGACTGTAGCCTCATGAGAGGCTATGACTCAAATAAACTGACTCAGATAAACTGCTCCTGGGTGTCTTACTCTTAGAATTGTATGAGATAATAAATATTTGTTTTATATTGCTAAGTGTTGGAGTAATATGATCCACAACAGACAATTAATACAGGTAAGATCAGTGTTTCCTGCGTGCTCCAACTCCTAGCACAGCGTGGCACATATATCTCAATTAATTGCCTTCAAATAGTTGTTAAATAAACAAATGGAACCAGATAGCTATAAACTTTGTCCAGGCATGTTTTAGAAGAAGGCTTTGCTCACGTATAAACAGCAACCTCTTGAATGAAGTTTCTGGTAGGGAAATCTACTTCTAAATAAACTGGAAAGAGCCCTTTACTTCAAGACCTTAGAAGTAATATGAAGTTCAGTTAATAAAGCCAGAGGCCGTACGAAGGTCATGCGCTGTATTAAGCAGTTGACATAGACACAGACTTTCTAAAATGAAGGATAAAAAGTGATAAGGTCTGATTTTGTGTTGCCTTCCAATTTCTTCTCCTGAGGGTGCGGCGGGGAGGTGGGGGGCTGCTAGTTGGCAGGTATGATGAAGAGAAGGGTCTCTCCTGACTTGGTTGGTCTTAGAGGTTTGGAGTCTCTGGGGTGGCTTCTCTTCTCTCTCACTGCCTCCCCCGTCTCTCTCTCTCTTCTACTCTAACTTGGCCTGTGCTCCTCTAGAGTGGTGGGAGTACTTTGGTGACCCTTGCCTTTTGCCAGCATGGCAGTTAACATCCAGCCTGGGTAAAATCTAGAGATTTTTCTTGGTGCCAGAAAACGTGTTTACCGATTATGTACTTACGTCAGATCCACTATATAAAGCCAGTGAATGTAGAACTTTTTTGTGAAGATTTTGCAACAGCTCCTACTTCACAGTGCAGTTAAAGTGGCCCTAAGAAGGGAAGGTGGGCAGATTGATGTACTCAAATAACAAAGATGACCCAGTCTTTCAGTCCATCACAAAGTAAAGACGACGAAGGCAAAGAAGTTGAATGATAGCTAAGGAAGATCACCAGTGAAGCTGCAAATATGGCACTATTTCACAGTCTTTCAATTTTTTAGTTTGTTAAACACTGGACATTTCTCTGTTTCTTGTACAGCACTGGAATTTTTAATATTCCTGTACTCTGATTAAAAATCACCGTGGTCATATCTAGCTTTGATTATCTAACCATATTTCTAACCATGCTCTTAAATCTTATACTTGAAGTAATTCTCCTTCTGTCTTAACACCCAATGAAGTATTCTGTACTTAGGTACTTAGTAAATATTTTAAAACTTTAATGGTACCCAGCTGTGGCTGTTCGGTTTATAAATATTTTCCTCCCTGGACCCTACTCCTACCACTACAGGCATGTAAACCATACTCATTTTGACCAAGTTACTATTTCCTCAACCAATGAATGTTCCCAGCATCTACAGTCGACCTAGCACTTCACTGGAAATGCACTTGAAGACTTTACTAAACTTTCATTAACTGCAATGACTGTCTCCCCCAGTGTTTATTGTTTGTAAGAACACTCAACTATCTGTTCACACCAGCCCTTCATTATTTGGTTCCTAAGTACAGGTCTTCTCTCTGCATCTAATTTGTAAGTTTCTTTTGAGAAGCCATCATACTTTGTGCCTCTTCGACATTCCTTATAGTATCTGACCCAGTGCAAGGCACAGCATTCCAATGTACACCATCATCAATCAATTATACTTAATCTAATCTTCAATTAGGAAAAGGGAGCCAGAGAAAAGGAGAATTCCCATTTTCACAGAAACCATAAACAGAGGCAGCTGTACTATGTGTAGCTAACATGGGTAGGGAAGCAATCAGGGTTTATTGCCTCTTAATCACCAAATGTCATGCCTCAACTTCTCAGACTTGGCTTCCCATATTTTTCATGAGATATGGGGACTGATTTGTCTTCTTTTCTTTTAAAAAGGTGCCCTGCCTGAAAAGACAGTCTCTTCAGGAAATGGTGTTGGGAAAACTGGACAGCCACATGCAAAAGAATAAAACTGGACTTTCTCACACCATATACAAAAATAAACTCAAAATGGTTAAAGATTTAAATGTAAAACCTGAAACCTTAAACCTCCTAGAAGAAAACATAGGCAGTAAGCTCTCTGACATTGGTCTTAGCAATATTTTTTTGGATAGGTCTCTTCAGGCAAGGGAAAACAAAAGCAAAAATAAACAAATGGGACTACTCAAATTAAAAAGCTTTTGCACAGTGAAGGAAACTATCAACAAAATGAAAGCCCACCTACTGAGTGGGAGAAAATATTTGCAAGCAATACATCACATAGGGGGCTAATATCAAAAATGTACAAAGAACTCACACAATTTAACATTAAAAAACCAAACAACCCAATTGAAAACGGGCAGAAGATCTGAAAAGACTTTTTTTTTTTAGAAGACATATGGATGGGCAACAGGCACATGAAAAGATGCTCGACATCACTAATCATCAGGGAAATGCAAATCAAGACCAGAATGAGAAATCATCTCACATCTGTCAGAATGGTTATTATTAAAAAGATAGCAAATAACAGTGTTGGTGAGGGTGTGGAGAAAAGGGAATGCTCATACACTGTTGGTGGGAATGTAAACTGATTCAACCACTGTGGACAACAGTATGGAGGTTCCTCAAAAAATTTAAAATAGTAGCACCATCCCATCTAGCACTTCCATTCCTGGATATTCATCCAAAGGAAAAAAAAAAAGGACACTAATTTGAAAAGATATATGCACCCCTATGTTCATAGCAGCATTATTTACAATAGCCAAGATATGGAAGCAACCTAAGTGTCCATCAATAGATGAATGGTTAAAGAAGATACGGGGTATATATATACATATATACACAATGGAGTATTACTCAGCTGTAAAAATAACAAAATCTTGCTATTTGCTATAACGTGGATCAGCACAGAAGATATTATGCTGAGTGAAAGAAGTCAAAGACAAATACTATATGATTTCACTTATATATGGAATATAAAAAGCAAAACAAACAAACAAAAAATAGATACACAGAACAACAAGTGGTTGCCAGAGGGGAGAGTTGTGTGCAGAGGGGGAGAGAAATGGATAAGGGAGATTAAGGGGTACAAACTTTCAGTTACAAAATAAACGAGTCATGTGTATGAAATGTACAGTGTGGGGAATTTAGTCAATAACTATCTTTGTATGGTGACAGATAGTAACTAGATTTATCGTGGTGATCATTTTGAAATGTATACAAATATTGAATCACTATGTTGTGTAACAGGAACTAACAAAGTGCTGTAGGTCAATTATGTTTCAAAAACAAACAAGCAAACAAACTCTTAGAAAAAGAAATGAGATTTGTGGTTACCAGAGGTGAGGGGTGAGGGAGGGGGAATTGGATGAAAGCAATCAAAAGATTACAAACTTCCAATTACAGGATAAATAAGTACTAGGGATGTCCTATGCAGCATGATGACTATAGTTAGCCCTGCTCTGTGTTATGTATGCACGTTGATATGAGAGTAAATCCTAAGAGCTCTCATCACCGGGAAAAATTTTGTCTCTATGTCTTTAATTTTGTATCAAAGGAAATGATGGATGTTAACTTGGGGTAATCAGAAAACAAAAAAGAAACAAACAAAAAACAAAACGAAAAAGAAGCCCTGCCTACCTGTTTCTCCAGATTCCTCCCCTAAAAGCTAACTTTAAGAAAATTTTCTTCTTTGCTGCCTCCTTCAGATACACACATTGACCTTTTTTACTGAAAATTTTATCTCTAATCTTTAAGACTAAATGGAGGAAAGAAGACAGTAACAAACAAACTGTCTATACCTAGGACTTGAGATGTGTTTTATCTCACAAATGTCAGGAGTTGTTTGTTCATAATCTACTGTTTCTGATTTTCCAGCTTAGATTCATCTGGAAGCCAGATGAATTTCTGTACTTCTAGGGCCAGGAGCTCATGAAATCTTTCGCTCCCTAGCCTCTGGCTCACACATATTCAGAAGCCTTTAGTCCTCTAGGTTTTCAAACAGCTTCCTACACAAAGACCCCTTTTCCTAGTGGATAAAAGTGTAAATATTGTGTCCCTTCAAAATTCTGCTCGTCTGCAGTGGGTTGTTAGTGCGTTTGAGAATGTCCTGATAAGTAGATTCTGGCTTCAGTTAAGGTCCTCACCTATAGAAAAATGATTGCTTTGTTGTGCGTGGCTCCTATGTACACATAACCCTCAGCCCTTGACCTACACCTCCCAACCAAGGATTCATTTCCTCTCTGGATCGTGTGGTGCATTACTTTAATCACACTTTTTTGTCTGCATGATCAAATGCATGTTTTTGGACCCTTTTATTGCATTTGCCCTGACAACCCCGCTTTTGTACCAACCTATCCATCTACTTTCTCAGCTCCTACATATATGAGCGATGATATAGGAAGAAAGAAATAACACCATTGCACAGACTACAGTCCCTATATTTTATGGTGTAACCTTCTGGCCCCACCCTCAGTGAGGCTCTCGGTCATATTTGAAAACCCTATTATGTATCCTTGAAGAGATCTCTCTCCCATTTCTTACAGTGGTTACTCAAAACCATTTTAAAATTTCACTTAGTTTATCTCCTTTTCCTTCAATCCTACCTTTCTTACAGTTTCAATGTTTTTGTAAGGAATCAAGAAATTGTATATAAAGAACTTAGCATGGTGCCTAACATAGAACAAAATTTTAATAAAGGTTAACTATTGCTATTATTAAATAATTAGAACACGCAGCAAGCAAGAAATGAAATTACACAAAAACCTACCATCTAGAGATATTTACTATTCAGCAGTTTTTATTTTAACAGACAATACTTTAGATTAATGTTATTTCCTCAAAAACATAAATATTAATTTATCAATTATTTATCTAAAGTTAAACAGAGGGGGCACTTCAAGATGGCGGAGGACTAAGATATGGAGATCACCTTCCTCCCCACAAATACATCAAAAATACATGTACATGTGGAACAACTCCTACAGAACACCTACTGAACGCTAGCAGAAGACCTCAGACTTCCCAAAAGGCAAGAAAATCCCCATGTACCTGGGTAGGGCAAAAGAAAAAAGGAAAAACAGAGACAAAAGAATAGGGACAGAACCTTCACCTCTGGGAGGGAGCTGTGAAGGAGGAAAGGTTTCCACACACTGGGAAGCCTCTTCACTGGCGGGGATAGGGGGTGGCAGTGGGGAAGCTTCAGAGCCACGGTGGAGAGCACAGCAACAGGGGTGCAGAGGGCAAAGCGGAGAGATTCCCACACAGAGGATTGGTGCCGACCAGCACTCACCAGCCGAGAGGCTTGTCTGCTCACCTGCTGGGCTGGGTGGGGGCTGGGAGCTGAGGCTCAGGCTTCTGAGGTCAGATCCCAGGGAGAGGACTGGGGTTGGCTGCGTGAACACAGCCTGAAGGGAGCTAGTGCACCACAGCTAGCTGAGAGGGAGCCCGGGAAAAAGTCTGGACCTACCTAAGAGGCAAGAGACCATTGTTTCAGGGTGCGTGAGGAGAGGGGATTCAGAGCGCCACCTAAACTAGCTCCAGAGACGGGCACGAGCCACGGCTATCAGCTTGGACACCAGAGACGGGCATGAGATGCTAAGGCTGCTGCTGCAGCCACCAAGAAGCTTGTGTGCAAGCACAGGTCACTCTCCACACCTCCCCTCCTGGGAGCCTGTGCAGCCCGCCACTGCCAGGGTCCCGTGATCCAGGGACAACTTCCCCAGGAGAACACACGGCACACCTCAGGGTGTTGCAACGTCATGCTGGCCTCTGCGCTGCAGGCTTGCCCCGCATCCCGTACCCCTCCCTCCCTCTGGCCTGAGTGAGCCAGAGCCCCTGAATCAGCTGCTCCTTTAACCCCATCCTGACAGAAGAACAGACGCCCTCAAGTGACCTACACGCAGAGGTGGGTCCAAATCCAAAGCTGAAACCTAGGAGCTGTGCAAACAAAGAAGGGAAAGGGAAATCTCTCCACGCAGCATCAGATTAAATCTCCACAATCAACTTGATGTACCCTGCATCTCTGGAATACCTGAATAGACAATGAATCATCCCAAAATTGAGGCAGTGGACTTTGGGAGCAACTGTAGACTTGGGGTTTGCTTTCGGTCTCTAATTTGTTTCTAGTTTTGTATTTAACTTAGTTTAGTATTTAGAGCTTATTATCACTGGTAGATTTGTTTATTGATTTGGTTGGTCTCTTCCTTTTTTCATATATATATAT
>NW_006773421.1:839274-872636 GCF_000442215.2 Lipotes vexillifer | reverse complement strand
TCTGTTTGTGAGTGTGTATGTGTATGCTTTGTGTGATTTTGTCTGTATAGCTTTGCTTTTACCATTTGTCCTAGGGTGCTGTCTGTCCGGATTTTTTTTGTTTTTTGGGGTTTTTTTAAGTATAGTTTTAATTTTTTTATTTTTATTTATTTTACTTTTTTATTTTTGGCTGTGTTGGGTCTTCATTTCTGTGCGAGGGCTTTCTCTAGTTGCGGTGAGCGGGGGCCACTCTTCATTGTGGTTTGTGGGCCGCTCACTATCGTGGCCTCTCTTGTTGCAGAGCACAGGCTCCAGACACGCAGGATCAATATTTCTGGCTCATGGGCACAGTTGTTCCGCGGCATGTGGGATCCTCTCAGACCAGGGCTCGAACCCGTGTCTCTTGCCTTGGCAGGCAGACTCCCAACCACCAAGCCACCAGGGAAGCCCCTAAGTATAGTTTCTAGCACTTGTGGATTGGTGGATTTGTTTTTTGGTTTGGTTGCTCTCTTCTTTCTTTTTTAATTACTTTTTTTTTATTTTTAATAATATTTTTTATTTTTTTATTTTAATAACTTATTTTATTTTTATAATTAATTTATTTTTCTTTCTTTCTTTCTTTTTCTCCCTTTTCTTCTGAGCCTTGTGGCGGACAGGGTCTTGGTGCTCCAGCTGGGTGTCAGGCCTGAGCCTATGATGTGGGAGAGCTGAGTTCAGGACATTGGTCCTCCAGAGACCTCCTGACTCAAGGTAATATCAAAGAGTGAAAGCTCTCCCAGAGATCTCCATCTCAACGCTAAGACCCAGCTCCACTCAATGACCAGCAAGCTATAGTGCTGGACACCCTACGCCAAACAACTAGTAAGACAGGAACACAACCCCACACATTAGAAGAGAGGCTGCCTAAAATCATAATAAGGTCACAGACACCCCAAAACACACTACCAGATGTGGTCCTGCCCATCAGAAAGACAAGATCCAGTCTCACCCACCAGAACACAGGCACCAGTCCCCTCCACCAGGAAGCCTACACAACTCACTATACCAACTTTACCCACTGGGGGGCAGACACGAAAAACAACGGGAACTACGAACCTGCAGCCTGCGATAAGGAGACCACAAACACAGTAAGCTAAGCAAAATGAGAAGACTAAACAAATGAAGAGGAAATAGGCAGTCTACTTGAAAAAGAATTCAGAGAAACGATAGTAAAGATGATCCAAAATCTTGGAAATAGAATGAAGAAAATACAAGAAACGTTTAACAACGACCTAGAAGAGCTAAAAAGCAAACAACGATGAATACCAAAATAAATTAATTTAAAAATTCTCTAGAAGGAATCAATAGCAGAATAACTAAGGCAGAAGAACGGATAAGTAACCTGGAAGAAAAAATAGTGGAAGTAACTACTGCAGAGCAGAATAAAGAAAAAAGAAAGAAAAGAATTGAGGACAGTCTCAGAGATCTCAGGGACAATATTAAATGCACCAACATCTAATTATGGGGGTCCCAGAAGAAGAAGAGAAAGAAAAAGGGACTGAGAAAATACTTACAAAGATTATAGTTGAAAACTTCCCTAATATAGGAAAGGAAATAGTCAATCAAGTCCAGGAAATGCAGAGTCCCATACAGAATAAAACCAAGGAGAAACACGCCAAGACACATATTAATCAAACTATCAAAAACTAAATACAAAGAAAAAATATTAAAAGCAGCAAGGGAAAAGCAACAAAAACATACAAGGGAACCCCCATAAAGTTAACAGCTGATCTTTCAGCAGAAACTGCAAGCCAGAAGGCAGTGGCAGGACATACTTAAAGTGAGGAAAGGGAAAAACCTACAATCAAGATTACTCTACCTAGCAAGGATCTCATTCAGATTCAACAGAGAAATTAAAACTTTTACAGACAAGCGAAAGCAAAGAGAATTCAGAACCACCAAACCAGCTTTACAACAAATACTAATGGAACTTCTCTAGGCAGGAAACACAGAGAAGGAAAAGACCTACAATAACAAACTCAAAACAAGAAAATGGTAATAAGAACATACATATCGATAACTACCTTAAATGTAAATGGATTAAATGCTCCAACCGAAACACACAGACTGGCTGAATGGATGCAAAAACAAGACCTGTATATATGCTGCCTACAAGAGACCCACTTCAGACGTAGGGACAAATAAAGACTGAAAGTGAGGGGATGGAAAAAGATATTCCAAACAAATGGAAATCAAAAGAAAGCTGGAGTAGCAATTCTCATAACAGACAAAATAGACTTTAAAATAAAGACTATTACAAGAGACAAAGGACACTACATAATTATCAAGGGATCATTCCAAGAAGAAGATATAACAATTGTAAATATTTATGCACCCAACATAGGAGCACCACAACACTTAAGGCAAATGCGAACAGACATAAAAGGGGAAATCAACAGTAACACAATAAGAGTAGGGGACTTTAACACCCCACTTTCACCAATGGACCGATCATCCAAAATGAAAATAAATAAGGAAACACAAGCTTTAAATGATACATTAAAAAAGATGGACTTAATTGATATTTATAGGACATTCCATCCAAAAGCAACAGAATACACTTTCTTCTCAAGTGTTCATGGTACATTCTCTGGATAGATCATACTGTGGGTCACAAATCAAGCCTTGGTAAATGTAAAAAAACTGAAATCATATCAAGTATCTTTTGTGATGACAACGCTATGAGACTAGATATCAATTACAGGAAAAATCTGTAAAAAGTACAAACACATGGAGGCTAAACAATACACTCCTGAATAACCAAGACATCACTGAAGACATTAAAGAGGAAATGAAAAAATACCTAGAAACAAATGACAATGAAAACACGACAATCCAAAACCTATGGGATGCCGCAAAAGCAGTTCTAAGAGGGAAGTTTATAGCAATACAATCCTGTCTCAAGAAACATCTCAAATAAACAACCTAATCTTACACCTAAAGCAATTAGAGAAAGAAGAACAAAACCCCCCCAAGTTAGCAGAAGGAAGGAAACATAAACATCAGATCAGAAATAAATGAAAAAGAAATGAAGAAAACGATAGCAAATATCAATAAAACTGAAAGATATTTTTTCAAGAAGATAAACAAAACTGATAAGCCATTAGCCAGACTCATCAAGAAAAAAGGGAGAAGACTCAAATCAATAGAATCAGAAACGAAAAAGGAGACGTAACAGCTGACACTGCAGAGACACAAAGGATCGTGAGAGATAACTACAAGCAACTCTATGCCAATAAAATGGACAACCTGGAAGAAATGGGCAAATTCTTAGAAAAGCACAGCCTTCTGAGACTGAACCAGTTAGAAATAGAAAATATACACAGACCAATCACAAGCACTGAAATTCAAACTGTGATTTAAAATCTTCCAACAAACAAAAGCCCAGGACCAGATGGCTTCCCAGGCGAATTCTATCAAACATTTAGAGAAGAGCTAACACCTATCCTTCTCAAACTCTTCCAAATTATAGCAGAGGGAGGAACACTCCCAAACTCATTCTACAAGGCCACCATCACCCTGATACCAAAACCAGAGAAGGATGTCACAAAGAAAGGAAACTACAGGCCAATATCACTGATGAACGTAGATGCAAAAATCCTCAACAGAATACTAGCAAACAGAATCCAATAGCACATGAAAAGGATCATACACCATGATCAAGGGGGGTTTACCCCAGGAATACAACAATGCTTCAGTATACGCAAATCAATGTGAAAAACCGTATTAACAAATTTAAGGAGAAAAACCATATGACCATCTCAGTTGATGCAGTAAAATCTTTTGACAAAATTCAACACCCATTTATGTTAAAAACTCTCCACAGTGTGGGCATAGAGGGAACCTACCTCAACATAATAAAGGCCATATATGACAAACCCACAGCCAACATCATTCTCAACAGTGAAAAACTGAAACGATTTCTACTAGGATCAGGAACAAGACCAGGTTGCCCACGCTCAACACTACTAATCAACATAGTTTTGGAAGGTTTAGCCACAGCAATCAGAGAACAAAAAGAAATGAAAGGAATCCAAATCAGAATAGAAGAATTAAAACTGTCACTGTTTGCAGATGACATGATACTATACATAGAGAATCCTAAAGATGCTACCAGAAAACTACTAGAGCTAATCAATTAATTTGTAAAGTTTCAGGATACAAAATTAATGCACAATAATCTCTTGCATTCCTATACACTAACAACATAAGGTCAGAAAGAGAAATGAAGGAAACACTCCCATTCACCACTGCTACAAAAAGAATAAAATACCTAGGAATAGACCTACCTAAGGAGACGACCTGTATGCAGAAAACTATAAGATACTGATGAAAGAAATTAAAGATGACAGAAACAGATGGAGAGCTATATCATGTTCTTGGAGTGGAAGAATCAACATTGTGAAAATGACTATACTACCCAAAGCAATCTACAGATTCAGTGCATCCCTATCAAACTACCAATGGCATTTTTCACAGAACCAGCATAAAAAATTTCACAATTTGCATGGAAACAAAAAAGACCCCGAATAGCCAAAGTAATCCTTTTTTTAAATTTAATTTTATTTATTTATTATTTTATTTATTTGGCTGCATTGGGTCTTTGTTGTTCCACACGGGCTTTCTCTAGTTGGGGCGAGTGGGGGCAACTCTTTGTTGCTGTGTGCAGGCTTCTCATTGTGATGGCTTCTCTTGTTGTAGAGCATGGGCCCTAGGTGTGTGGGCTTCAGTAATTGTAGCACATGGGCTCAGTAGTTGTGGCTCACGGGCTCTAGAGTGCAGGGTCATTAGTTGTGGCGCACGGGTTTGGTTGCTCCATGGCATGTGGGATCTTCCTGGACCAGGGCTCAAGTCCACGTCCCCTGCATTGGCAGGCGAATTCTTAACCACTGAGCCACCAGGGAAGCCCCCAATGCAATCTTGAGAAAGAAAAACAGAGCTGGAGGAATCAGGCTCCCAGTCTTCAGACTATACTACAAAGCTACAGTAATCAAGACACAAAAAGAGATATATAGATCAATGGAACAGGATAGAAAGCCCAGAGGTAAACCCACGCACATATGGTCACCTTATTTTTGATAAACGAGGCAAGAATATACAACGGAGAAAAGACAGCCTCTTCAATAAATGGTGCTGGGAAAACTGGACAGCTATATATAAAAGAATGAAATTAGAACATTCCCTAACACCATACACAAAAATAAACTCAAAACGGATTAAAGACCTAAATGTAAGGCCAGACGCTATAAAACTCTTAGAGGAAAACATAGGCAGAACATTCTATGACATAAATCAAAGCAAGATCCTTTTTGACCCATCTCCTAGAGAAATGGAAATAGAAACAAAAATAAACAAATGGGACCTGATGAAACTTGAAAGCTTTTGCACAGCAAAGGAAACCATAAACAGGATGAAAAAGACAACCTTCAGAATGGGAGAAAATATTTGCAAACGAATCAACTGACAAAGGATTAATCTCCAAGATTTACAAGTAGCACATGCAGCTCAATACCAAAAAAACAAACAACCCAATCCAAAAGTGGGCAGAAGACCTAAATAGACATTTCTCCAAAGAAGATATACAGATTGTCAACAAACACATGAAAGGATGCTCAACATCACTAATCATTAGAGCAATGCAAATCAAAACTAAAATGAGGTATCACCTCACACCAGTCAGAATGGCCATCATCAAAAAATCTACAAATAATAAATGCTGGAGAGGGTGTGCAGAAAAGGGAACCCTCTTGCACTGTTGGTGGGAATGTAAATTGGTACAGCCACTATGGAGAACAGTATGGAGGTTCCTTAAAAATCTAAAAACAGAACTACTATATGAGCCAGAGATCTTGATACTGGGCATATATCCTGAGAAAACCATAATTCAACAACAGTCATGTACAACAATGTTCACTGTAGCTCTGTTTACAATAGCCAGGACATGGACGCAACCTAAGTGTCCATCGACAGATGAATGGATAAAGAAAATGTGGCACATATATACAATGGAATATTAGCCATAAAAAGAAATGAAATTGAGTTATCTGTAGTGAGGTGCATGGACCTAGAGACTGTCCTACAGAGTAAAGTAAGTCAGAAAGAGAAAAATACCACATGCTAACACATATATATGGAATCTTAAAAAAAAAAAAAATGGTTCTGAAGAACCTAGGGGCAGGGCGAGAAAGATGCAGACATAGAGAATGGACTTGAGGACACAGGGAAGGGGAAGTATAAGCTGGGACGAAGTGAGAGAGTGGCAGGGACATATATACACTACCAAATATAAAATAGATAGTGGGAAGCAGCCACACAGCACAGGGAGATCAACTCAGTGCTGTGTGTTCACCTAGAGGGGTGGGATAGAGAGGGTGGTAGGGAGACACAAGACGGAAGGGATATGCGGATATAGGTATATGTATAGCTGATTCACTTTTTTATAAAGCAGAAACTAACACACCACTGTAAAGCAATTATACCCCAATTCAAATGTTAAAAATAATAACCTCAATTAAAAAAAATAGTAATAAAATAAAGTTAAACAGAAAGTTTACTAGAAACATTAAGCAGCAGCATTTAATGCATTTTAATTTCATGTTTCTTAATGAGGTTAAGTTCTATACGTGTTGGTAAAACTGAATAAAGCATCATAAAAATCAAAGCCTGAAAAAGGTGCTAGTTTTCCAATTTTTTTTTATTACAAAAGAATGTAATCATGGACAAAAGTTGAAAGAATGGTCCTATAAACACCCACATACCCACAACATAGATTCAACAAATATTAATATTTTATCGTTGCTTAGTTCTCTCTTTGTGCGTTTGCTGAAGGTTTGAAGTGATTTGCAGATATGACACTTCTGAATATTTCAGCACGAGACTCCTAAAAATAAGTATATTTTCTCACATAATCATTATTTCATTATCACACCAAAGAAAACTAACAATTCCATGATGTCAACTAATATATAATAGCCCTTATTCAATTTTCCCCAAACGTGTCTTCTACGGCTGTTTTTGTTTCTTTGTTTGAACAAGATCCAGTCAAGGTCTCTGTATTGCATTTTGTACCTGTATCTCTTCAGTTGGTTTTATTCTATAATAGTCCTCCCATTTTTTCCCCTCCTGACATTGACTTTTTGAAGAGAACAGGTCAGTTGACTTACAAACTACATCCCATTCTTTTGGGGTTTGTTTACTTTTGGTGGTACTTAACCTGTTTATCCAGCCCTTGAATCTATTATGTGTTGAAAGTTAGATCTGAAAGCTTAGATTCAGGTCATTTTTTTTTTTTTTTTGGCAAGAATCATTCACAGGTGATGCTGTGAACCTCATAAAGCATTACATTAAAAGGCACACAGTACCACGTTGCCTCACTATTTAAAATGCTCAGCTTTGGTGATCAAAGCCAGATCTCTTCATTGTGGGGTCAATTTTTATTCATTTTCGTTTAGGAAATAATCTGTGGGGTAATTAATACACTTGCATCCAGGGTGCTATCCAACAATCTTTGAATAAAAAGTTTTGGCATTCTCGCTTGAATCAATTATTTCAATGGAGGTTGCAAAATAGTGATCTTTTGAAAAATATTTGAATCCTTCTACATTTGTGGTCTAACCATCTTCTACAGAAAAGAGCTTGCCCCTAGCAACTGGATATTTCCTAAATAGGCAGGCTAGATGCTTAATTATTTTTCTTTTAGTCCTAAATTTAAAAGTAAGTTGATAATGTGATAATTATATCTGCTGGAAGCATATAAGTTTTATTTTTCTTCTCTCACTCTCACTTCTAATTCATTTGTTTCTTTTATAATTATAAAGTTCATTAGTTATAGACTTGTTAAAACTGTCCCAGAACTGGCCAATGGTAGTTTGTCCAAGCCAGATCCTATGTTTTTTGAACATGCTCCTCTTAGTCTTTGAGAACTTACTTGCTTTCTTGGCCATAAGATGTTCTTTGTAGTTTCTCTGTCCCAGACCTGAAATCAACCATCAGCTGATAAAATAGGAGAAAATATTTGAAAACTATATATCTGATAGGGGACTGGTATCCACAATATATATGAAGAACACTTAAAACTCAATAATAAAAGAAAAATATCACTCATTTAAAACTTGAAAAAGGATTTAAATAGGTATATTTACAAAGAAGATATACCAATTGAGGGAAAACATGCAATCCTTAAATAAGAAGTTCACTGGATTTGGTTTTTTGTTTTATGCTTTTCGTTTTTGTTTTTTGTATATGACCTTTATCAGTAGAGGAACTTCACTTCTATACTTATTTGGTTGAGTATTTTTTTCATGAATGAGTGGTAGATTTTTGTCAAGTGCTTTTTATATTTCTATTGAGTTGACTATGTGGTTTTTGTCCTTTATTTTATTAATTTGGTGTATTATCTTGTTTGATTTTCAGAACTTAAACCAAGCTCGCATTCCTGGGATAAATCCTATTTACTGTTGGTCAACCTTTTTCATGTGTTGCTAGGTTTGATTGGCCTTCTATAGCCAGTCTTAGAAGACCTCCATCGCATTGAAATCCACCAGTGTTTCAAGTTCCTGGGTAGCCTTCTTACCTAGTTTTCATAACTGATGCAGAAATTTGCCTATATTAGTCATTTCAATGAGAGATTTCAAGGAAAAGCCTTAGTACAATTTATTTGGAGGCCCAGCACATTTTTTTGTATAGGTCTCTCCCGTATAGAAAATATTAATCCCTTGAGCAACGACACTATGCGATATTCACCTCTGTTTCCCATATTTAATAGTGTGAATAGCTTGTACTAGATGCTAACAAAAAACAAAGGAACAAACAAACAAAAATAAAAAGAGCACAGAGAGAGAAGGAATAAAGGACAGAAAAAAAGAAGGAAGAAAAGAAGGAGTGAAAGAAGGAAAGATGGAAAGATATTTTAAAAGGGGAACTGAAGTTGTAGCTCTTAAATTGAGGTTACCTATATTAAAGAAATTGGGTTTGAAATGAAACTCAAAGTTTTGGCAACCTATACCTATATCTATACCTAGAACTGATTAGACAGGAGAAAATTTTAAGAAGTGGGAGGTAAAAGGGAAATATAGTATTACATACCACAGCTAAAAGAATGAAAAACAGCAGTACTTGAAGAAAGTTGGTAGTTTATTACATCATGCCTAAAGATAGGTCAAAGCCAGAGAATGAGTCAGAACTAGAAATATATGTTGAGGGTTTCAAATGGATGGTCTTAATTAGACTCCAAAGCAAAAATTTTGATTGTTCTTATACAGCTACACCATGTCTATTTCCAAGTAAATATTATTTCCTCACAGAAAAAAAAAATCAACTCATAATCTGAGAGGAAAGAGAGGATAAGTATCATAACCTGATGAAGTAAAATAGAATGGATATAGTTTAAAGGAAAAATACCATCACTTTGCTGTGCACCTGAAACTACCACAACAATGTTAATTGGCTATACTCCAATATAAAATTAAAAGCTCGAAAAAAAAGGAAAGAAAAGTATCCAGGGTGTGGCTTGAATTGTTTCTCTCTATCTAGTATAAGTTTTACATGCTTTGGGGCACTTGGGTAATAGTTATAGAGCCCAATATAGGGGTTTCGTATTGTAGCGCAAGCCACTTCCTTTTCTTCCCTTCCACTTCAGAAGGTTGAGTACCACAGTGAAATGTAGGGACATTGGAAAAAGAGTCAACAAAAAAGATCAAGAGTATGGCCAGAAGCCATCCTGCAGACCCTGTAGCTGTATCTGTCCAATATAGACAGCAAAACCAAAGTGGATTAAATACTATCTTAACCCATGCCATGGGACAAAAGAAACACTTCAATAACTTTAATATGGGAGTTACAAATCTAAAATAGGCACAATCTAAAAAACAAATACCAGGTAGGGTATGGGCTATTCATTAAAGCTTGGCTTAGGTAAACTAATAACAAAGGCAAGGAGAAACCATCCTTCTATATCCAATCAATGAGAGGAAAACAGCCTGGAGGGAGTGAGCAAAAAAACTAATCAATCAAGGCCAAGAGACCTGTGGTGTGATGCAATGGGTTGTTGGTATTGGTCCTGAAAAAATATGATATCATGACCTGCATCTGCAGACACTGCCCAGAGTCCAGGAAGTCAAATGTTTGCAAAAGAAGCCTGAGTGTAGACTTCTTGTGAACTCTGTCTTTTATCAGCTGAGCAACTGTAAACAAATTACTCAACTTCTCTATGCTGTAGGGCTAATGAAAGAGCCTATTTCATGGAAGTGTTAAAAAGCTAAACTGAAATAATATATTCAGAGAATCTAGCACAATACTTAGCTTTTTAAAAGTGTTTAATGTGTAAAAATATTATCAGCACTATTAGTGCTACAGTATTAGTATAGTGCTATGTTCAGGTTATTCAACAAAAATGCTACTCTGTTAGCACTGTTCTAAATGCTGGGAATACTGTAGTAAATAAAACATACAAAAACATATGAACTTCCTGTCCTCAAGGGACTTACATTCTAGTGAGAGAAGGAAAAAAACAGTAAAGAATGAAAATAAGTGTTATTGAGGAAACAAGGGCTGGAAAGATGACAAGGAAGATCTAAGTGGGGTCAGTAAGTGGGGGGATCCCTTCTTTCCCATATTTTAGCATCAAGAGATGAGAGATGATGTCAAAAGGGATAAAGGACATAATGATAATCATCCTGATGGTCTCAAAATAAGCAGTGGTGGTGAGAGTTGGGGTATTGGGAGACCAGGGACTTGTTAGCAGTACCCAGGATGCAGGGGTCCCCCTCTTCACTGTTGTCGGTGGTACTGTGGAGGGCCAGGGAGGCTCCTGTTATAAGCCTTGATGCTGTTCACTCTTTGAACCATTTTTTGTTTTTGTCATTAATTTCTTTTCAGGCATTCATCCTAGCAAAATGGAGTATCAAATACAAGAAAGCAATTTTATTCCAGATCCAGGAAAAACATGGGGGTACAGATTACACCGAAAAAGTCTACCTGTTGTTTTCTACATAAATCCATATACGCCTATGAAAATTTATAATGTGTTTCAAATTGTGGCAAATTTTGGTCCATCAAGTAACTGATGATGCTGCTGAGGCCACAGAACTGTGACTGGGGAGACATCATCTTATCAGAAGCAAAGGAGAAGGAAGGAGGTGTCTCTGAGAACTAGTGCCAACAACATGAATGAACCTGCAGGACATTATGCTATGTGAAATAAGTCCATTGTTTGTTTTTATAATTATTATTATTTTCCATTCTCCAACTTTATTCACAAACATGGTGTCTGTGAGAAGCTGAGAGATAGGCCTAAGGGTCATCATGTCACCAAGATGCATCAGCCCCCGGGGAATCTCACTTTCCCTGCAAAATTACGGAAATAAAACTGTATGATCTCACTTATATATGTAATCTAAAAATATCAAATATGTAGAAACAGAGAGTAGACCACTAGTTACCAGGGCTGGGGAGATGGAGGACATTGGAAGGTGTTGGTCAAAGGGTAGAAAATGTCAGTCATGTAAGGTGAGTAAGTTCTAGAGATCTAATGTACAGCACGGTGAGTGTACTTAACAATATTGTACTGTACATTGAAAATCTGCTGGAAGAGTAGATCTCAGGTGCCCCCCCCACAAAGATAAAGTGGTAACTGCGTGAGAAGATGGATATGGTAATTAGCTTGACTGTAGTAATCATTTCACTATGTATATTTGTATTAAAACACAATGTTGTACATCTTAAATATATGCACTTTTTATTTTTAAAAAGTCCTAAAAGAGTCTTTGCATTCCAAAATAAAAGGGCTCAGTGTCATTACAATAACAATAACAGTAATAGTAATAATAAGGGTACCAAAAACAACAGCTATAATACATGATGTTCTCACCATGTGCCAATCTCATTTAACACTTGGTAATATTACTCTCTTACTCTTGATGAGGAACCTCAATACCAAAGAAATTTTTTGAATTACCCAATGTCTTTGAGCTACTAAGAACCACAACAAGATGACAGCTTCAAATCCACTTCAACTTCATTCTAAACTCTGTTTTCTTTCCATAAAATCTCAGCGATCCACACATGTGTATGTTTGCCCTATTTACCATCTCTGAGGTGTGTGGTCATCATATTTGCAGGAGTTCAAAGCCTCTGACTTGCACAGAGTACATCTCAATAAAATCTGTATCATTGAATCTGCGTATCTGAGCATGAAGAAGACTGATGCAAAGATTACAAGGCTTTGGCTAACTTATTGGCAATGTTGCTAATTCAGAATGTGTCCTTGGACAAGCCTTCTTTACATTCTGCACCTCTGTTTCATTCCTTATTAGATGAATAATGACTATTCTTATCTCCCTGGAATACTATAAGAATAGACGAAGTGCTATGGCTTTGGAACGGCCACTGGCATCTGTGGCCAGAGACTATGGGGAAAATGCCAATTTAAATCATTTTATTTTTCCTTTTTCTCCATAGGGAGGTGTTGTATGAATAAGTGTGTGGGCTTATATTTTAAGCATATTTAAAAATGACTACAGTAATATAAGTAAAGCAACTTAAGCATCTGGAAAGAAAAGTGCTATGTCCACCTGGGGGTGATAATGATGCTGCTAGTGATGAGGAAGAATTTTAATAACAGTAAATCTGAGCGAATCTCACTAACTTGCTCATGGAAAATAGAAGCTCAAGGACATAAAGTTCTCCCAAAGGTTAGTTTCAGTACCTAATTTTGCAAGTAGATTGTTCATGGCTTTCTGGATCCTGTATTCTAGACAAAACACAGATGTACCAATACCATGTCTTGCTTCCTGACCCGGAAAAATATTCATGCCAATTGTGAAGATTAAGATGACTTTAACTAGTTCTCATGAAACATGTTCAGTTTCAGAAGAACTCTATCTTTCCATGCATATATGTGCACTTTCTTTTTCTGAAAAGAATGTAAATAGTGTAGCTTGAATACATAAAAAGAAAGTCACACAGTGTTGTTTTTTTTTATAGTCATGCTTGATGGCATTCTACCTAAGTAAGTGCAATCCAGGCAGATGCTATAAAACTGAAATCCTGCAGTGTAGTAGATTTTTATTCATGAACATACAAGTAGCTGTCAGAACTAGTCTTTGAGTATTTCGTAATAAGAGACATGTAGCAAAACTAAGGATGGTCCAGAGCAGGGTTATGGAAGCCTGACATATGGAAACCTCAGGAAACAGCAATCAGTGCACTGACCCAAAGCTGTGGGCAGCAGAACAGAAAGAATGAGGCCTCACCTTCTGTAGTCTTGTCTTGGAGAATCAGAGGAATTATTTGCTAATGAGACTTATCTGCTGATACGAAGTTTGCTAGCCTTTCCAAGGGTGCTGGCCCTCCTCAATGTCTATTAGTAGAAATCCACATCAACACAAAGTTAACCATGAGTTGTGGAATGCACAGTGCACCAGAAAGCAAAGCGACCTCCTTCTTGAGAAGGAGTTTCCTTATCTCTGAAGGAAGGAAGCCATAAGTGGCATTCTCTCTCCTTGAATGGAGATTTGGTCTGATCTACTAATGAGGGGGTGTGACACACGTGGAGTTTTCTGCTTGTTTCTTGCTGGGGCTAGGGTGGGAAATGTGATGGAGGTAACGGATGTGAAAACATTTTTAGACCTTACCTAGGATATTTGTAATCCTAGGTATATCTGTAATATAGCCCTTATTGACCCAGATGAAATGTGCTAATTTGTGAAAAATTCAGATGCTCAAGTATGATCCCAAAACAACTCTGGGAAGAGCTTCACCTCTCCCTGAGCTCTTCTCTCCTCTTGCTTATCCAAATATGCGTGACCCACAGCACATGGCACCAGTTTGTGTGCATGCAGAAGGCATGTGGTTTGCCCCACTGATGACCAGCAAGGCCTTTCCTTGGCTCAAAACACAATGTTTTTCTTCCTCTGGTCAGAGGGAAGCAAAAATCTCACCAGTGGTCTCTACACTGTTTTGATGATGTGCTCTACCAATAAATGTTTGAACATATAGCTCTAACAGTTGTATGATTTTTGTATGATGTATATTACATACACGTACTACTGTACTATTATGATGCATGCTGTAAAATCTACTGAAAATAAAACATTTAAAAGGATAAAGTGAAATGAAATTTAAAAATTTTTTAAATTGTCTAATAATTAATAGGACAAAATCCATAGTGTTCTCATGAATATATAATTGATGACTTTTTAAACTAGCAAAAATCTGATTGAATGTGGCAGACATGATTAAATCATTTTTGTCTTTAATTTTTAATATGGATGATAAAAAGCTCATTCTAAGTTTAAAAGTGCTAAATCCTCTATTTTCTTGACATTTTTTTGTGTTGCATCTTTGTTTCATATTTTCTCCTTCTACAATTTGCAGAAATTTTACTAAACCACCTGTGATGATTGGCTTAGTTAAATCTGGGTAAAGCAATCAATAAATTAAGGTATCCACACATATATACACTGTGATAACACAACAGCTAAAAACAAATGCACTAGAAAGATCGCCACTTTCAATCGCACCACATTTCTCTCACTTGTCCCTCCAGACATCTGGTCTCCCTATTGGAAACATGATAGGAGGGCACAGATATCAACTCATAAATTAAATAGACTGAAGATTAACTCTGTTCTTATATTTAGGTGAAAATAAATATAAATATAAGTTTTCATATTTTATTTCAGCATCCCAAATGATCATCTTATGCACCTAGTCTTCCCATTCCCAACTTTGGAGATCTGTATATAGACTTATGTAACAGAGGATATCAAGTCAATCTGATTTTTCAGTTTTTTGACTCTGCTGATAAAAACAGGTAAGATCGGGTTTCCCTGGTGGCGCAGTGGCTGAGAGTCCGCCTGCCGATGCAGGGGACACGGGTTCGCGCTCCGGTCCCGGAAGATCCCACATGCCGCGGAGCGGCTGGGCCCGTGAGCCATCGCCGCTGAGCCTGCCCGTCTGGAGCCTGTGCTCCGCAACGGGAGAGGCCGCGGCAGTGAGAGGCCCGCGTACCGCAAAACAAAACAAAACAAAACAAACAAAAACAGGTAAGATCAAGGAGTTTGGCTGAGAGAGGCTGAGGCAAAGTGAAGAAAACGAGGAAGCCTCAGCAACCTCCTAGGGGGATAACAGACAGGGTACCATCTTGTGACCACCCTTGGCATAGTGACCTCTTCCCTCTCAGTCCCTGTGCTTAAAAGGAAACAACTAAGTCATTTAAAGTCTTTTATGTTTCCTCCTTTAAAAAAAAAAAAAGAAACAAACTGAATGACCTAGTCAGTAAAGACAGGTCAAGTGAAATGGTTATGGTACATTTTGCTCTGCGGAGTCTTTTTTTCCCCTCCACACTGAGCAGGATAAAGGACCCAGTTGAGACTGCCACACAGTGGTTTCTTAATTGAGTCTTCCATCTTCACAGAACCAGATGAGAGACTCACTTAAAAGAGAATAAATTCAAAACCATGTGCAGTTTCAGGACAAATTGTCCAAGCCACCTGAAAGCGAAGTTCTTTGAAATCCTGCTGCTGCTTCTGCCACACCAGGTCCTTTCTAATTCTAGCCAAAGAACTGTGTTTAAAGTGGAGATCCTGTAATGAAGTGACATTTGACTGTTCACAGTGAATTACAGAGCCTGTCACAGGAGAGTAGTATTCTCAACTGCATTTTCTCCACACTGTTCAAGTGAGAAAATACCACATGAAGGGTCAGGAAGCCTTACTTCTATTTCTGGGAGTCACAAAGTGAGACACAGCTGAGGCCAGTCCATTATAGGAGGTCAGTGGAGGCCTGATCATGGAAGACAATTAGGCGCAAAGGTTAAAGTAGTGCCAGGTAACAAAGGAAGTGTGTTGAGAATTAGACCTGTTGTTAAGTTGGAAGGTGAATGAACAAGGGGCTTTACTGAGATAACCAAAGATCAGGGAGGCCTGGAGTCACCAAGGTACCCACAGTAAAGAGAGATGGTAATGCAATATTTGTCGAGAGGAGCTGAAAATTCAGAATAGAATGACCTATTACACTGTAAGGCTCTTTCTTTTAAAATAAAGTCGTATTAAACTTACACCTGAAAACAGAAAACAATCAAGCTGAGGAACAATGAAACCTAAACATAATAACTTTACTAAGTTCTTCGCGTAACATACTCTAAGTGGTTATCATGTGATTCAAATAACCACAGTAGAAACTTAACCTAAGTAGTGAAATGGAAAGTTAAGATCTATATAGCCAATTACCATGTGAGGCAGAATGACTATTTGACAAGCATAAAAGATCACAGATACAGCAGTTATAAAACTTGAACTTCTGGCTTTATCTGGAAATAACTGAGTAACCCCAGGTGAGTTTGGCCCTTGATTTACTCATCAGTAAAATGAGAGCATCTGTACTATTTCTTTACTATTATAAAAGTAATACAGAAGTATGGCAAAATAAGCAAACAGTATAGAAAGATTTTAAAAGGCATTCCTACTCTTACTTTCCTCTGTCACCATGAACCCTCAGTCCAATTTCTCAGAGAAAATGCTATTGACACTTTCTTTGAAGTCTTATACATTTATGCAAATACATACATGCAAATACTTTAAAAGCAAGTGAAATCTTACTACTTGTAATAAATTACTTATTACATATACTATTCACACCTTGCTTTATTTTCTTTATAATATATGGGATGGGCTGAATTGTGTTTCCGCAAAATTCGTATGATGGAGTCCTAACCCCCAGTACCTCAGAATGTGACTATATCTGGAGATGGATCTTTAAAGAGGTAATTAAGGTAAAAAGAGGTCATATTGATGGGAGACCGTGGAATAGGATAGACATCTACAAGCCAAGGAGAAAAGCCCTCAGAAGAAACCAATATTACTGATACCTTGATCTTGAATTTTTGTAGTTTTAGCCACCCAGTCTGTGGTTCTTTGTTATGGCAGCCCTAACAAACTAATACATTATAGATATCCTTACATATCAGCACATACAGATCTACATTTTATTATAAAAGTTCTATACTATTCTATTTTATAGATATGATACAATTGATTTTGTGATAAGTGAAAATATAGTTTATCATGTGCCTCTACTTTAGTGACTGAGACATCAAGTAAATCCTCTCTACAGGAAGAAAACACCACAGAGCCTCAATTTTCTTAAGCACAACAACCAGTACTGAATAAAATGTTAGCAGGCATGGCAGGAGAGAGGACCAAATGCATGAAAACCAACATGAAAAAATGTAGACAAAAGATTTTCTATTTCTGCTCATGAAGGGGTAACTGCTATAGCACAGTTCTTCCTGTCTTAAACAACTTGAAAACTGGAGAAAAATGAGGAACAACTTTTCAGACACTGAATAACAGCAGCAAAGGCCTATGATTTGAAAAATAATGGAAACACATGAAACATGCCTTACAATTGCCCTGTCATTTTTCCTGAAATCAGTCTTTGGTCTGTGATGAATGGAGGGGAACTCAGAGTTCAGAGATGTCACTGAATAGAAGAGATAGACAATGAATTCAGGCGGGCTAAAGAAGCTAGAATTTGCTGTTCGGAGTTTCGCAGAGGAGGGAGCTAAGCAGAGAAAGAGCTCCAGAAGTCTATAAAGAGACACCTTGAGTCTTTTGTTGAATGCAATCTCTATTTTTCTAGGGGAAAACTCCAGGAATCCAGGCAAATAACAATATTAGGGAAAGCAAATTACTTGGAACTATAAGCCAAACAATTTCCAGGGTCTACGGAGACCTGAGAATCTTCTGAGTTACCACCAGCCAGAGTGGGGAACTCCCTTTGGGAACATGAGACTTTCAGTAAAGACTTCAGAAAAGTAAAACATAGCTAATAGTACTAAAGTAACTCTCAAGGAAACATTTCTCTAAAAATTCTCTTTTAGAAAAATATAAAATTAAAAATATGCTGATTATAAAAGTTCTATACTATTCTATTTTATAGATATGATACAATTGATTTTGTGATAAGTGAAAATATAGTTTATCATGTGCCTCTACTTTAGTGACTGAGACATCAAGTAAATCCTCTCTACAGGAAGAAAACACCACAGAGCCTCAATTTTCTTAAGCACAACAACCAGTACTGAATAAAATGTTAGCAGGCATGGCAGGAGAGAGGACCAAATGCATGAAAACCAACATGAAAAAATGTAGACAAAAGATTTTCTATTTCTGCTCATGAAGGGGTAACTGCTATAGCACAGTTCTTCCTGTCTTAAACAACTTGAAAACTGGAGAAAAATGAGGAACAACTTTTCAGACACTGAATAACAGCAGCAAAGGCCTATGATTTGAAAAATAATGGAAACACATGAAACATGCCTTACAATTGCCCTGTCATTTTTCCTGAAATCAGTCTTTGGTCTGTGATGAATGGAGGGGAACTCAGAGTTCAGAGATGTCACTGAATAGAAGAGATAGACAATGAATTCAGGCGGGCTAAAGAAGCTAGAATTTGCTGTTCGGAGTTTCGCAGAGGAGGGAGCTAAGCAGAGAAAGAGCTCCAGAAGTCTATAAAGAGACACCTTGAGTCTTTTGTTGAATGCAATCTCTATTTTTCTAGGGGAAAACTCCAGGAATCCAGGCAAATAACAATATTAGGGAAAGCAAATTACTTGGAACTATAAGCCAAACAATTTCCAGGGTCTACGGAGACCTGAGAATCTTCTGAGTTACCACCAGCCAGAGTGGGGAACTCCCTTTGGGAACATGAGACTTTCAGTAAAGACTTCAGAAAAGTAAAACATAGCTAATAGTACTAAAGTAACTCTCAAGGAAACATTTCTCTAAAAATTCTCTTTTAGAAAAATATAAAATTAAAAATATGCTGGTAAGTCAGAAAGAGAAAGACAAATACCGTATGCTAACACATATATATGGAATCTAAGAAAAAAAAAAGGTCATGAAGAACCTAGGGGCAAGATGGGAATAAAGACACAGACCTACTAGAGAATGGACTTGAGGATATGGGGAGGGGGAAGGGTGAGCTGTGACAAAGTGAGAGAGTGGCACGGACCTATATACACTACCAAACGTAAAATAGATAGCTAGTGGGAAGCAGCTGCATAGCACATGGAGATCAGCTCAGTGCTTTGTGACCACCTAGAGGGGTGGGATAGGGAGGGTGGGAGGGAGGGAGACGCAAGAGGGAAGAGATATGGGAACATATGTATATGTATAACTGATTCACTTTGCTATAAAGCAGAAACTAACACACCATTGTAAAGCAATTATACTCCAATAAAGATGTAAAAAAAAATGCTGGCTTCTTTCACATAAAATTAAAATTATCTATCAATCTATCTATCTATCTATATGATTGAAATAAACTTTACGACTTAGATAAATGGAGGGGCACACCATGATCATGGATAAGATCTGAACTCTTTCCATTCTGACCTAAAGATTCAGTATGATTGCATCAACATCCTAATGTGTTTTTTAGTAAAAATTAATAAGCTAATTCTAAAATGTATATGAAAATACAATGGTCCAAAAATATCCAAGACAATTTTAAAGAAGACAGAAAGTTTGAAGACTTTCTTAATCTGATAAAAATATAAATTAAAAATGTATTTAATTATGAAATATTGAAACCTTTCTTTAGAGGTTAGGAATGAAACAAGAAGTCTCGCCATCACTATTTCTCTTCAATATTATACTGGAATTCCTAGCCAGAGCAATAAAACAAGAAAATTATAATGTGGTGTTGCTACAATTCTAATCAAACAAACTAAGGGAACAGAGTGAAGGCCTAGAACAGACCTGCATATACATTGTCATTTAATTTGTGGCAATGTGACATGGCAGTGTGATGAACAAAGAATAAACTTACCAATAAGATAGATCAACTGGATAATCTAATGTAAAAGGTAAAATGATAAAGATTCTACAAAATAATAAAGAATGTTACCCTCATAGACTTAGAGTAGGCAAAAGCTTTTGAGTAGGATATAAAAGAACTGGATATAAAGCACAAATTTGAGAATTTAACTTGTTAAAATTAGAAACTCTTGTACATTAAAAAAAAAAAAAATGACCACAAAAACAGTAAAAAGACAAGCCTTACATTATGGGACTATATAACACACACACACACACACACACACACACACACACACACACATAACAGAAATTTTATGCACTTAAGAAGAACTTACTCCCTTGAACATTATCAAACACATGACCTATGTTTATGGAACTATCTTTTGTATAAAAAAAGGAATTACATATGTAGCTTTATTTTCCCTTATAACTAAATTCTTGTTCCAACACTATTTTTTCAACAATCTCATCTTTTTTTCTTTTTTTTTTTTTTTACTATTTTGAAATATCATTGTTATCATATACTCTCTTCCCATATGTATTAGAAGCCCTTTGTGGACTTAAAAAAAAATAATTACCTGTCTTTTTATTTACTACTCCATACCTTTATAAACCCAAGTGATACTGAAGTAATCCAGTTACATTTCAGGACTTATTTTTACATTCTAAAGTAGGATATGCCTCTACATGTGCTTTTAAGTAGATTCTGTGATTCATGTAGAAAAAACTTTTATAAGTAAGAAAATATTTAGGGGTTTTGTTCAAAACTTAGCTACCCTAAAAATGCTGTTTAAAACTTTTCCAAACATACACCCTAATCTCTCCATTAATAATCTGATTTCAAGTACCCCTGGAAAGGTCATTTTGAGTTAGGTACATATATATAGATTGTAAATAACATTTTAGTTATAAAAATATGCAGCATCCATTCAATAAAAGCTTAGCTCTTAACAGTGGAAATGCGAAGTGAGGTCGGGGGTACAGGATGCTTTTCATTGCACTCAGTAGAAAAATACATAACAAAATATTTCAGTAAAGCTCACCTGAACTTCCTATTGAATCACAGAATGAACAAACATAAATCAAGGCTGACAAGGTTGAGTATCTCTCCTCAGAGCTTTGAAAATAATAATATATCATTCCATAACAATATAACATCCATCCTCCCCCGCAGTTTCTCATTTTGTTGGCAAAAAGTCTCTCTCTTCAAAAACAAACCTTCATTATACCAGATGAATGTAAGTTTTATGCCAGAAAAAGAGTATCAGATTCCTATTAAAGGGAAGATTGTTTTATACAAGGACTTGCCAGAAAAAGAGTTCGAGATGAATTATGTTGAAGCTCCCTGTGCTCCTTTAATAAAAATTCTAATATGTAGGCAGATGTTTTACTGGGGAAGGGAAACAAGAGAAACATAGATTGTCCTGCCACTCAACTGAATGCTGAAGCTGAAATTAGAATGATTCACAAATGCACATAATTGCCTGGAATATTTATCTTTTTGAAAAAAAAAAAAGAGACATTTTCCTCCTCTCCCTGTAAAATAAAAATCAGACCTGTGTTGTGAGAATTTAGGAGATCTCGTCCCTGTGGCAGCAGCAACTAATGCTACTATAGCTCTCCCAATGTATGTTCTCCTTTTCCTTGCTAACAGAATTTTAATCTTATTTAGGATGGCAACGTGTCAGCTTAAAGGCAAAGAGCTAGTCTCCCTTAAAATAGGAAATGCTCATGTGACACAACCATGTTTCGTGAAGTGTAGGTAGAAGTCACTGGGAGGTACTTTTAGAAAAGCTCTTTACGGGGCCAAACAGATGGCATGAACCTCTTCCTTCCTTCCTCCCTGCCCCTCTCTCTCCCTCCTCCCTCTGTCATCCCTCTCTTCTTTTCTTTCTATCTATCTATCTCTAATCTATCTCTCCTTCTACTTTCTTTCTTCTTCCCAGGAAGGGTGGACATGACATGATGCTGGAAGTATCTGTGATTCTACTCTCCTGATTTTTAGGCATCTTTCTTGAAAGTGAATTATCCTGATAAGAGTCCTGGGAAATCCTTCTCTATTTCTGGCATGAACTTCTATTGCTTTTGTATTCTTTAGGCTGTTTTGACAAGTAGTTGTTCTCAGAGAAGGCTGACATACACTGAGTCTCCAGCTGCTATCAAAGTGTTAAGTTTGTTCTGAAGCTTCTGATTTCTAGGGTTTGCAGATTATGAACCTCCTAGTTTGAGCATGTGACAAGTAGAAAGGGAAGCATTCATATGAAAGCATCTCTAAACGTATTCAAGTTGCTGCGATTTCTATAGTTCAGAATTGTACATGAAAAGTCTACAAGGAAAGGGTAATGGGTATGGTGGCCATGCTCTTTTAACTTGCTATTTGGAGGTGGACAAGCCACTTAGCTTCCATTTCTCCTTCTGTCAAATGGAAACCTGTAGTAGCAGGTACACCTCATCATTTTCCAAGTAGTGGAAGTATACACTAGACAAAACTTAGCTACATGATGAGCAGTGTGAGATATATAATGAGTCTTTGGGCTGTGTTTACTTCTAGCCTAGCCCTTGGGCTTTTGAAAGTTCCACCAATGTAAATTCTTCCAAGAAGAGTTTACATGAATCATTCAAAACTCATCAATGGGGCTTCCCTGGTGGTGCAGTGGTTGAGAGTCTGCCTGCCAACGCAGGGGACACGGGTTCATGCCCCGGTCTGGGAAGATCCCACATGCCGCGGAGCGGCCAGGCCTGTGAGCCATGGCCGCTGAGCCTGCGTGTCCGGAGCCTGTGCTCCGCAATGGGAGAGGTCACAACAGTGAGAGGCCCGCGTACCGCAAAAAAAAAAAAAAAAAAAAAACTCATCAATGACATTTGTGTTCTCTTTCCTTTCCTGAAGTAAGCATGGGATAAATTATATTCATTTGAAATGTTTATAATGCTTTTTTTCATGGGATAATATCCTAAATGTAAGTTTCAGAATGGGAACAACGGTATCTATGCCACTATACTCAGTTCCCTCTGTCTCCTGCTGTGTCGTGCACATGTCTCCCTGGTAGACTAAACTAGCCAAATGTGAAGAAGATGCTGGAGGTTTAGACATGCATATATGCAAAGCATGTTGCTCAGACACACACACACACACACATACACACACACACTTGCCCTTTTTTATCAAGAAGTATTAAAACAATCAAACTGTCCGTAGATGCTCCTTTGAGAATGCCAAACATGGTTGGGTAGAGTTATTGATCTGATACTACGTATCAGGTTATTATTCTAAGCTCTGGAGTAGTAATCAAATCATAGTCCCTGCTGTTATACAGCTTACATTCTAGGTGATAGAGATAGACGATACGTAAATAAATCTTAATGTAAGGTGGTGATAACATCCACAAAGACACTAAAACAGAATAAGAAGGTCAAGAATGAGATGCTATTTTAGGTAGCATGGTCATGGAAACCTTTCCCATGAAGTGACATTTGAGCAGAGACCTCAGTGAAGCAAGGAAGTGAGTCATGTGAATTTGGATAGCTGAGGACACAATGTCCCAGGAAAAGGGGACAGAAAGTGAAAAAGCAGGCATATTCAAAAATTTATAATAAGGCTTACAGGACTGGATCAGAGTGAATGATGAAGAGTGGCAGGAAACAAAGTCAAAGTATAACAAGAGGCACATCTTAGAGGGCCATGTTGACCATGGTAAAAGCTTCATATGCTATGCTAAGTGAAATTGGAGCCATCAGAGAACATAAGACACCCATTTCTGTGCAATAAAATAATAGATATTCTGAATTAGAAGTAAACAACATGTATTATATTCAATCATTTTTCTGATATTTAATCTATATCGCCTCTGCTAAGAGTCATAAAATGTCAAGGAAATCACCCTCTCCAAGGTATTCCATTCAATTCTTGTATGTTATCTTTTGTCAAAATACTATGTCCCATTTGTAAACAAAATCTGTTTCCCTGAACTCTTCACCATTATGTTTTCATTGTATTCACAGCACAAGTTTTTCCTCCCCCCTAGTGAAAACCATTCATGTATTTTCCCCCTGGTAAATCTCTAAAATATCCACCAGGTCTTGACCTGACATAGGATTGAATCTTCTGATTATTCTCCTCAGGTCCATTTTTATCCTTGTATAAGTTTGGTGACCAGAACTAAATGCAATATTCATTTCTATCCATCTTAATTTATTGCTATTATTCACATTAGTTCAAGGCAGTTTATTTTCCAACTTCTGAAATAAAGTCATGCTTTCTCCTTGAGTAAACCTATTTTCCTTACATCAACTGGCTTCAGCTTGATGGCTCAGGAGAAGTTTGGCATGTTAGCATTTGGTTCCTCTGCTCCAAGTCATCAGTGTGCAACCTTTGAGCTGGAGTCAAACAGCACCTGCAGCAATTCGAGAGAAGGTCCTACTATTTTCCAATATATGACACTCTTTATTATTTTTCCTTTCTCCCCCTCATTATTTTCCTTTTCTTTCCTTCCTATTATATCCTTCACTTTCATTTTATTCCTCTCTTTACTTTCTTCCATTTTCTTCTCATATTAGAACTCTGAGTAATACTCAATAACACCCACAAATATTTCTTGGCCTTATTATAGACAAGAACTACATTCCAAGTATGCAGAAAAGATGACAGTCAATTGGATTACACACTTGCCATGGTTCTAAGAAGGAATCTTAATATCTGAAATTCCATTTGTAGAGATTCTTTCTTTGGCTTAAATATCCATGATAACACAACTGTCACATTGTTGAACTGAAAAGAATCAGAGGTCTTACCTAGTATCAAACTTTACTAATAATTCCAAGGATATATATAATCAAGGGATACAGCTAAAGTGAAGATAGGTCTGTGATCCTCAACACAGTTCCCCAGTCCTTGCACATTTGGACACACCCAATTTTTGTCAAGATGTAAGAGGTCTCTGGCCCAAATATAACTCCTAACTCCTAAGGTCTTTAAGAAATGTGTGTGTGTGTGTGTGTGTGTGTGTGTGTGTGTGTGTGTGTGGTTTATCATTACAGAAAGGTAGCTGTTTCAAGCATGCAACCTTTCAATTTTTGTCTCATGTAACTGCAAAGTTGATAATGTTTTCCAGAGGGCATGCCTCCAAAATCCATAGATTTTTTTTTAAATCATATTTTTGTTGTTTTTTTCCCACATTTATTTAGAAATAATTGACAATTATTTTTTACTCATCTGATTGTTAGGTTTGGAAAAATAAAATATACAAACCTGCATATTTAATTTTATGAGAAAATGGAAGTACCATACAGAGCGTAAAATAAACTTTTAAAAAGTTAATTTAAAACAAAAGAACACTGTCTGTTGATTTAATGGTGTGTTTTTCATCAATTTGATCACAGCAATAGCAAATTCAAGTTATTGCTCAATGCATTATTTTAAACATCTTTATTGGAGTACAATTGCTTTACAATGGTGTGTTAGTTTCTGCTTTATAACAAAGTGGATCAGTTATACATATACATATGTTTCCATATCTCTTCCCTCTTGCGTCTCCCTCCCTCCCACCCTCCCTATCCCACCCCTCTAGGTGGTCACAAAGCACCGAGCTGATCTCCCTGTGCTATGCGGCTGATTCCCACTAGCTAGCTATTTTACTGCTCAATGCATTTTGTTAAGAAAGACTTTTTTATTGAAGTATCATTGACCTACAACATTATGTTAGTTACAGGTACACAACATAGTTATCTGATATTCCTATACAGAGCAAAATGATCACATCAATAAATCTAGTTACAATCTGTCAACATACAAAATTATTACATTATTGTTGACTATATTCCCCATGCTATACATTTCATCCCTTTGACTCATTTATTTTGTAACTTGAAGTTAATTCCCCTCACCTATTTCACTCACCACCACCCCCCAACCTACCCATCTTCCCCTCTGGCAATCACCTGTTTGTTCTCTGTATCTATGACTCTATTTCTGTTGTTATGTTTGTACATTTGTTTTTTAGATTCTATTATACATATAAGTGAAATCATACAGTATTTGTCTCTGTCTGATTTATTTCACTTAGCATAATACCCTCTAGGTCTATCCATGTTGTCACAAATGGCAAGATTTCATTAATTTTATGACTGAGTAATATCCCATTGTATATTTATAACACATCTTCTTTATCCTTTCATTTACTGATGGGCACTTAGGTTGCTTCTGTATCTTGGCTACTGTAAATATGCTGTTACAAACATAGGAGTGCATGTATCTTTTCAAATTAGTGTTTTTGTTTTCTTCAGAAAAATACCCAGAAGTGGAATTGCTAGATCATATGGTGTTCCTATTTTTAATTGTTTGAGGAAACTTCATAGTGACTGCACCAATTTACAGTCCCAACTCGAGTGCATGAAGTTTCCCTCTTCTGTACATCCTCACCAACACTTGTTCTTTGTTGTCTTTTCGATAATAGCCATTCTGAAAAGTGTGAGGTGACATCTCATTGTGGTTTTGATTTGCATTTCCCTGATGATCAGTGATGCTGAGCATCTTCTCATGTGTCTGTTGGCCATCTGTATGTTTTCCTTGGGAAAATGTCTATTCAGGTTCTCTGCCCATTTTTTAACTGGGCTGTTTATTTACTTAATGTTGAGTTGTTTGAATTATTCGGATATTTTGGATATTAACCCTATATCAGATATAGCATTTGCAAATATCTGCTTCCATTCAGTAGGCAACGTTTTTAGTTTTATTTTTTGTACTTTTCTTCACTGTGCAAAAGCTTTTTAGTTTGACACAGTCCCACTTGTTTATATTTGCTTTTGTTTCCCTTGCCTGAGGAGACACACCCAAAACAATATTACTAAGACCTACATCAAAGACTGTACTGCCTACATTTTCTTCTTGAAGTTTTATGGTTTCAGGTCCTACATTTAAGTTTTTAATCCATTTTGAGTTTATTTTTGTATCTGGTATGAGAAAGTAGTCCAGTTTGATTCTTTTGCATGTAGCTGTCCAGTTTTCCCAACACCATTTATTGAAAAGGCCATCTTTCTACCACTGTATATTCTTGCCTCCTTTGCCATAGATTAATTGACCATAAAGGCATGGGTTTATTTCCGGGCCCTCCATTCTGTTCCATTGAGCTATGTGTCTGTTTTTGTGCCAATACCATACTGTTTTGATTACTGCAGCTTTGTAGTATAGTTTGAAATGAGGGCGTGTGATACCTCCAGCTTTGTTCTTCTTTCTCAAGAATGTTTTGGCTATTCAGGGTCTTTTGTGTTTTTACACCTATTTTAGAATTATTTGTTCTAGTTCTGTGAAAAACGTCATTGATACTTTAATAGGGATTGCATTGAATCTGTGGATTGCCTTGGGTAGTATGGTCATTTTAATATTAATTCTTCCAATTCATGATCATGGTATAACTTTCCATTTTTTATGTCATCTTCAATTTCTTTCATCAATGTCTTATAGTATTCTCAATACAAATATTTTACCTTCTTGGTTAGGTTTATTCCTAGATATCTTATTCTTATTGATGTGGTTATAAATGGGTTTGTTTTCTTAATTTCTCTTTCTGCTACTTTATTATTAATGTACAGAGATGTGGCAGATTTCTATATATTAATTTTATATCCTACAACTTTACTTAATTCATTTATTAATTCTAATAGGCTTTTCGTGACATCTTTAGGATGTTCTATATATAGCATCATGCCATCTGCAGTGACAGTCTTACTTCTTCCTTTCTAATTTGGATGTCTTTTATTTCTTTTTTTGTATCTAAATTCTCTTGTTTAAACAGCCAATACTATGTTGAATAAAAGTGGAAGGAGTGGGCAACCTTGTCTTTTTCCTGAACTTAGAGGAAATGCTTTCAGCTTTTCACCATTGAGAATAATGTTAGTTGTATGTTTGTCTTATATGTCCTTTATTATTTCACAGTATGTTCCCTCTAAACCCACTTTACTGAGAGTTTTTATCATACATGAATGTTGAATTTTGCCAAAAGCTTTTTCTGCATCTGTTGAGATGTTCCTCTGATTTTTATTCTACAATTCGTTAATGTAGTGTATCACACTGATTGATTTGCAGATATTGAACCATCCTTGCATCCCTAGGATAAATCCCACTTGATCATGGTTATGATCCTTTTAATGTATTGTTGAATTAAGTCTGCTAATATGTTGATTTTTGCATCTGTGCTCCTCAGGGATACTGGCCTGTAATTTTCTCTTTTGGTATCCTTTTCTATTTTTGGTATTTGGGTGACGCTGGCCTCATAGAATGCATTTGGAAGTGTTTGTTCCTCTTCAGGTCTTTGGAATAGTTTGAGAAGGATAGCTGTTAACTCTTCTTTAAATTTTTGGTAGAATTCACCTGTGAAACCATCTGGCCCAGGACTTTTGTTCATTGGAAGTTTTTGATTACCAATTCCATTTCATTACTAGTAATTGATCTGTTCATATTTCCTATATCTTCCTGACTCAGTCATGGGACATTGTACATTTCTAGGAATTTACCCATTTCCCCTAGGTTGCCCATTTTACTGATGTATAATTGTCTGTAGTAAACTCTTATGATCTATTATTTCTTCAAATAAGTTCTCTGCTCCTTTCTCTCTCCCTCTCTCTCTCTCTCTCTCTCTCTCTCTCTCCTTCTCCTTCTAGGACCCTATCATGTGAATGTTAGTATGCTTGACATTGTCCTAGAGGCCTCTTAAAGTGTCCTCATTTTTCTAAATTCTTTATTTTTCTCTTTTCTGTTCAGTTTGAGTGATTTCCACTAGTCTGTCTTTCAGTTTGCTGACTCATTCTTCTTATCATCTAATGCATTATTGATCCCTTCTAGTGTATTTTTTATTTGTTGTTGTATTCTTCAATACAACTGTATTTTCTAACACTTTGTTAAACTTCTCACTGTGTTCATCCATTCTTCTCCCAAGTTCATGAGCTTCTTTAGGATCATTACTTTGAAATGTTTATCAGGTAGATTGCTTACTTGATAAACATGATTGCTTAATTGTGTTTCTTCATTTGGAACATTTTCTTTTGTCACCTCATTTTGCCTAAATTTCTGTTTTTATTTCTATGTATTAGGCAGGTTGTTTACATTTCACAGTCTTGGAGAAGTGGCCTCATATAGTTTTCCTATGGGGCCCAGCAACACATTCCCCTCTGTTCACCAGAACTATATGCTCTAGGGCTTCCCTCATGTGGGCTGCATGGATCTTTCTGTTGTGGCAGCACTGACTACTATGGGCACACTGGTATGTGGGGCTGGTCCTCAGCCTGGTTGGCTGCCAGGCCCTGCCTTGTGCAGAAGCTGCTTGCCACTGGTGAGTGGGGCTGGGTCCTGGCATAGTTGACTCTTTGGCCTGGGAAATCCCAGGACTGGTACTTTCCATGGGTGGGCTAGGTGGTATTGGGGTGGCTGGCAGCAGGGCTTATGGTATCCCAGGGTTGGTGCCCGTCCATCAGTGGGCAGAGCCTGGTTCTGGCATCACATGTTGCATAGCCTGGGGTGTCCCAGGGCAGCTGGCTTTGGGGCCCAGGGGGTCCTGCAGGGTCCCCTACAGGGACCAGAGGGTCTTGTAACCAGAGGTGTTGGCCTTCTGGCGAGCAGAGCCAGGTCCTGGGCCCACTGGGGGGCAGTGCTGGGTCCCAGTGAAGCTGGCTGACAGGTTTAGGAGGGGCTGCAGCTAAAGCTAGCCCACTGGTGGGCATGGCTGGATCCCCATGTGGCTGGATGCTTGCCCTGTGGGTTCCCAGGACTGGTGTCCATTGACTAGATGATGAGTAAGCCCCCAGCACTAATAGGCTAGAGGGAAGACTCCACAATGATGCTTATCAGCCATCATGTTGTGGTCCAATCAGCTCCCAACATCTCAATTCAAACACCATCAGTATTAGCAAAACAACATAAAAGGTATTATTTTATTGCAAAAGAGACATAACCTCCATTTCAAAGATGACTGCCACATAGTAAACCTTCCAGTTCTTAGAGAAATGAACTGTACACTCACTCTGCAATACCTCTAGCTTTCTATCACTCTCATCTGTTTCATTCAGTGTAAATTGACTTTATCATTTCTCTGCTCCAAACAGATTTATCAGATTTAAGTTCTCAGAATTTGGTAATTTCTCAGCCAAGTGTCTTTATACATATTTCTCATATAAAGTGTAGCTAATTTTGTTAGGTGTAAATTGGAATTTATTGCTTCAAGTAATATTTGGGAAAAACATTGAATCCTTCAGTCTACTGGAAGCGTCCTCTTCCACTTCCTCTTCCTTCTGGATTGACTTTAGTTGAAACAGTATTAGTGGGGTTATAATTGCAAGACACTTTGAATAAAGACAGTAATAAACAATGGTCACAAGCTGAAAAAAACTGACTTCAGAAAGAATTTGCATGTATAAGATAAGGTGATAAACATATGTTGTTCTGTCACCTCAGTCTTTTCCATGAAACATGTTTTCTATTTTCTAAGATCTACTGATTAACTAACTAGGACAAATGAACTAGAAGCCAAATCCTAAACAGCAAATATGGATTGACTATTCCACAGCATGAGCACAGTAATCCCAGATGGTGCGAGACCTTTAATACTAGTTAATTTTATTCAACTGCATAGCTTGTCAGACACTTGGAAGTTATTTTGTAATCATTTTACTTTCAATCTTTTGAAGTTTTGGAAACCTTGATTTACAGGGTTTTTCCCTCCCCAGTGGCAGCTACTGCCTCCTCTTCCTCCTCAACACTCATGAGGACAGAATGTAGAGTCATTCAAATATCTGACTTTCAAAGAGTCTATAATTCAGAATTGTGGGTTTAAAATTTTTCTTGAAAGTAGGACCAATTAAGAGGATGCCAATAATGTTTTTTCATAAATAATTGTTTTCAGCAAATGGCTAAGAACTGTCAACTAAAATCTCACAGTACTTAATTACCTGTGAATATAAAATTGGGTAGAAAAACGTTATCCAAATTGGTGTGTGTAGTGTGTCTTCTAGGAAAAAAATGTGGGGAACAAAAGAGCTGTATTTTTTAAGAATATAACTTGCCACAAAAGGAATATTAGTAATGTAACTGGGAACAGCTCGAAGTTCATATTCTACCCAACACCATTCGATCTAAATAAGTCACTGTGTACAGTGTGGCAAATTAAGCAAATAGCAAAGAGCAATTTTCTCTGCAAAAGGGGACTATTAACAAACAGAACATGCCGTCAGCATCAAGGTTCCAGAACCACCACTGAAAGTAATTTACAAGTTGGCCAGTGATTACAGTTTTCATCCTCATTTGTACTCAAGAGTATTATTTTTAATTAAAATAATTCACAGAGCCCAATGCAGTTTGACATATAGTGGATGAAAATAAGAGTTGGCTAGGTTGTTTATATTTGTTTAGCTTGTTTGGGTTGTTTGCCCCTTTTTTCTCACTTTTTTATGAAATCTCAACTACAGAAGATTTACTGCGTTAGCAGTGTGAAGTATAAAGGAGAAAAATGGAAAGGTGTTGTTTCTGTTTACCTGGGTTTTCATACCTCTGAGGAATTTTATTATATTCAGATAAATTGGCCTAAGAGTTCCAGACCTACTGCCTGTGCCTAACACCAACTTGGCTATTTTATTTATCTGGAAAACAAAGCCAAATGCTCCCTAGTCTCACATTCTGTGAAGTTCTGTTCCTATAAGATGGTGTTTTACTCATCAAATGTTGAATCCTGCCAAATATCAGCCAATCTTCTAGGCACTGGGGATAAATTAATGGAAAAATAGACAAAGATACCTGCCCTTGTGTAGCTTACTTTCCAGTTGGGGAAAATAAACAATAAACAAATTGAATTAGTGAAACTGTACATGTTAGAAAGTGGCGAGCATGTGGAAAAAACTAAAAAGGAAGGGAAAAAAAAACTAAAATGCAATTTTACATAACAGGTTAATAGCAGGTTGATAACTTCTCAGAAGATAAAATCACATCTTCTGGCTCCTCTTGTTGCTGTTTAAAAGGTTCTTTCAGTCTAACTGTTTGTCATAATTGATCCAAATTTGTTTACAGCTGCTGTAGAGGGTATGAGTTATACTCCACAACAATATGCAGGGCTGTAAAAAGCTACAATAATTTTCAAAAACAAAATTTCCACATGGCCAGGAATTTACTATTCAGTTTCTGTGATTGGGATTTTCTTGACTCCCAAGGACTGTACACAAACTCATAATCTTATTTTGGGTTCCCCTGTCCTCTTTTTCTCATTGGTCACCACAAATATACTCAATCTCTAATCCAAGTGTTGCTTGAAGATATTCAGCATAAGGGCTATTGTCAGCTCTTACCCCTACACCATCTATACAGATTTTCACTCTGAAGGGCTTTTTAGTGCTATGAGGATGAGCAGTACCAATCTTTTTATTCTTTGGACCTGGCTCAAACTCTGTCCATTTCCCCATGGACAGCTTTTCTTAGCCTCTAGTTTTCTGCCACTTCTCCAAAATCCCTCACTTCTCAGTGATTCCTACCCAACATACACTCATGGAAGCTCAAGACTGCCTCTTTCGTCCTAGAAGAAACAGCATGGAAGGAGTCGTTGACACCAGCCAGCTATATTCCTTCTCCCCTCCCCCAGCTTTCTCTTTTATACTTTTATGTAAAAGGACATGGGTGTTTCCTGTTGAATTAGCCCTGTGTGGATTAATTCAAATTAAGAATGCTAGGTAGCCCTGGGGTGGGGCAATGTGATTATCATATGCCTCTTCTGATTATCACAGAAACTGAGGTGTGGACTGGGCAGGGAAGTATCAGCTCACGTTATGGGTGTGGAAATGAGGCGGTAGACAGAGGGTACAGTGAGAGATGGAGCCAGGACGGAAAACCAGGTCTTCTAGATCCCAGTCTAAGCTGTTAATCACTGCAGAAAGACATAAGGAAATACTTGACCATGCAAAACAGGTTCATCAGTCTGAATTTCTTTGACAATTCTTTTCTTCATTTGCATGTTTGCCTTTCTTCCCCTCTGGACTTACGCTATTTCTTAACTTTTCAATGTGATCCCCTAGGTCCTCATAGCAGCACCTATAAACAGCTCTACATTTTTAGACAGTACACCACAGTTCTGCCTTGCTCCACAGAACTTCTGCACATACCTTAGCACCTCTTCTCCCATGACCTTTATTTTCCCACACGATATGCCCCTTCATGTGAAGAAACTATATTTTGTTTCCTCAGAGAAGAGACGGATTAATGATTATATTCCCTTTCACCAGTATTTCCCAAACTATGTTCTATGGATACCAGTGCTCTTCAGCATAAAAATAGGTTCTTTGATAAAATGTGGTTGAAAATATTTGTTTAAACAAATTTCATCGGGATAGGATCCTCAGAATGTTCCCGGTGTTAACATGCATAAGTCTCTCCAAGAGGGGGAATAATGCATAAAGAATGTCCCCAATGTTTTGTCAATACAACACTTTTTCTGGCAGAATACCCATCAGCGTTGTCTAAGACACTAGGGTTCAAAGAATACAGTTTGGGAGGTGCCA
>NW_006773421.1:811579-839264 GCF_000442215.2 Lipotes vexillifer | reverse complement strand
TTCCCTGTTGCCTACCCAAGGATGCTTGTCATGGCTTAATGCTGGGCAGCCACCTTTTATACACATCATGTAATTTGGTCCTTTAAGGACCAAATGAGGAAACTTAAGTTTAGAGATATTAAATTGGGTTTCTGAATCTAGCAGTATGACTGATTAGGTATTCCAAAGAAACTGTCTACTTAAAATAGCTAAGCTTATGGATAAATAAAGTTTAAAAAATATTAGAGTTGGCACAAAATAAGAAATCCACAGAACCCTGGGAGGTAAGCCAATGTCAACACGAGTTTTGATATGAATGTTTCTAGCTACACTCTAGAGACCTTAAAGCTTCTTTTGATGGCTTCATTCGTTCCAATGAAGGTAGGAAATTCAATAGAAAATTCATGAATAAAGCTGGGAAAGCAAAGAGCTCTTTGCTCAACTTAAGCATAAAAAATAAATAAATCCTTCATGCAGAAAGAGACAGAAAAGTAAGTTGCCTATTTGGACTCTCTGGTGCTGGAGAGAGAGATTAAAAATATGCCCTGAGAAGTCATATTTATATGCTAGGCCTCATGCAGGACTGCAGTCTGAATTTATGGTTACCATTATGGTTTGAAAAACTTCAACTACAAAAGTTAGGTTAAAGTGGTCTCAGGTTGGTAGTGATCATAGATATTTGGCAGAAACAAATGCAAATTCTCTTTGGAGGAACTCAAAGTTAATTCAGGCTTCAAAGAATTCCACAGATAGAGTTCCAAGTAAAAGGACATTTTACAGTCAAAAGTAATAAAATAGGTCAGGATAAAAGACATTATGAATAGGATCCAGCAGAAATAAAGTGCAGTATGTACAGAACGACAAATGCTTCAGATGGTAGATTTGGACACAAAATTCAAAATCACTGTATTTAATATCTTTAAACATAATAAATGAGGATGAAATTATGATTAGAGAACAAGGATGCATGAAAAAACAGAACCACTGTAATGAAAAATATAACTGAATTTTAAACCTTAGTGTATAGTTTAAACAGCAGAGTTCATGTAGCTGAAGACAAATGTCCTGGAAAAGAGACCTGAAGAAATCCAGAGCACAGCCAATAGATTGAAAATATAAAGGGAGGGTAAGAGACAAGAAGAAAAGCAATGAAGATCTGAAATACTTTTAACCATAGTCTACAGGAAGATAAAATGGAGAAGGAATATCTAAAGATAAAATGGCTGAAATTTTCCAGACTGTTTGAAAAACACCAGAATTCAGACCTAAATGCTGTTGTCTTTTAAAAAGTCTGGCATAGTCCAAGCCAGATGAATAAAAAGAAATTTAAACCTTGACACATTAAAGTGAAACTGAAAAGTACCAAAGAAAACCAGAAAATCCCAAAAAACTTCTTAAAAACAAAAGACCAATTATCTAACACCTTGAAAATATGCTTCAACTGTCTTCCAGCTTCATTTTAGCCTTCAGACAATTTGAAAGAAAGTCAATCTATAATCTTATACCAAGTAAAACATCTTTCAAGGGGAAATATGAAATAACAATTAGGAAAAAAAATACCAAAGAAAAGCTAAAGGATGTGCTTTAAAAAGATGAACCCAAATGGAAGGTCTGTATTTTGTAAATAAATGGTGAGCAAAGGTAATGATAAATATTTAGATACAAATATGAACTGTACCATAATAATAATGCCTACTTTGTGTGTAGGGAGGAACAGGCTCTAAACAAAAGACCGTAAAATAATGTCTTATATATTAAATATTAAATATATTAAAATATATTAAAATTGGGTAAACACTAAAGAATTGACATAGAGTGCCTAAAAGTAGAGGAAAATTGAATGAGATGAAGAAAAGAAATCCAAAAGGTAAGGAAAAAGGGAAATAAGCATTAAAAAAAAATAGAAACTGCTTTTAATAAGATCAGTAGAAAGAAATCCAAATATGTCAGTGGATTGTAGTGTTGATGCCCATCTGTTAAAGACCATCAGAGATATACCTATAGTCAAAGATGGTTGGGTTTATTGCCTCATTGTCACAAGGAAGAGAGGGACCATGGGGGACCACAGGACATCTCAAGAGGCTTTAGAAAGAATTTATAATAAGACTTGGTCACGTTGAGTGATTGGGAGGAGGATTTAAGGATTTGATTTGTTCAGGACTGAATATTGTTAGGAAGCAGGAAAAAGTCTATGAATAGGTATCTCAATGAATTTTATCTAAGAGGTAGGAGAAATGAAGAGGGGCTAAATAGGTAATTAGTACAGAAGAAGCAGTTACTAGTGTTAATCAGACAAGGGGGTTATTTGGTTATTTTTTTGGTTTGGATAATGCTTTTGTTTGCGCTGCAACATGATTAATGGAGAGCTCTTGCTTGTGCCTTTCTCCATCACGGTCACAGTGAGACCTTATCTGATGTTCATGTTCTCTGGAATTGTTTGTGTTTCACAGGAGAACACCATAACTTGGCCGTGAGTGCCAGTCCAGCTCCTAGAAACACCAAGACCTAACTCTTATCTCCAGTTCTGCCTGTGGATATAAGGGAATGTTTTTCTCTACTTTTCAATAATAACTGTAAATTGACTAAATTTACCAGAGAAAAGACAAAGATTATTAAACTCGCCTCAAATTTTATGTTGTTTATAAGAGAACTAAAGCATATGAACACAGATAATTAAAAGTCAAATGATGGAAAATAAATACCAAGTAAATACTAGCCAGAAAGAAAAAATGTGAAATTATATTAATATTTGACAAAATAGACTTCAAGTCCAAAACCATTATTAGAGAAAAGCAATTCATAATATAATAATAAAAAGTTCAATTTATCATAAGGGCATCACAGTTCTAAATATTTATTTATTTAATTCCAAAGCATCAAATATGTAAAACAAAAACTGACAGATAAAGGAAAAAATATAAAAATCCACAATCATGGTGGGAAATTTTTAAATAGTACTGTTGGAAATGTTCAAATATTTACCAAACTGAACAGAATAGTATTATAAACTACTATGTGCCCATCAGCCAGCTTTCTGTTGAAGTATACTGCCTATTTGTATCTCTTTTGGGGGAATTGTCTGTTTATATGCTTTGTAAATTATCCAAAGTGTTTTTATGGTCTCCATTAATACTCATTTCACTCTTCCCCCAGTGCATAACAGTAAAGCAGTTTAGATAGAATAAACTATCCAAGGGGATTGGCAGAAGCCAGTTAAAGCAATTCCATCCCTCTTGTGACAATAATTGATTCAGGTGACACAGATTTAAACCAATAAGTACTTGGCAGTCTCCTGTGCAGAGCTGATTGAGTCATAGATATTTTAGTCAGTACAAAGCTCAGGACTTTTGTGTAATGACAGGTGAGTAAGGAGTCAGGTAGCCCCAGATACTCCTGGCAATCATTTGAACCCATGAGGAAAGCCAACCCAAGGGTTGGGATCATGAAAAATGAGAAGGAAAGTAGCCAGAGCCTAGTAAAATTGTATTAGAGGAGAATTTATGTTGAACTTCTCATTGTTTAAACCAGTTTGGGTCAGTTCTTTTGCTTGCAATGTCAAAAATGATAAAAGAGTTATTGTTTTTCTTCCTCTTATGAATTTTGTTTTTTGTTTTTTTGTTTTTTTGGTTTTTTTTTGCGGTACGCGGGCCTCTCCCGTTGCGGAGCAAAGGCTCCGTCCGGACGCGCAGGCTCAGTGGCCATGGCTCATGGGCCCAGCCGCTCCGCGGCATGTGGGATCTTCCCGGAGCGGGGCACGAACCCGTGGTCCCCTGCACCGGCAGGCGGACTCTCAACCACTGCGCCACGAGGGAAGCCCTGATAATTTTTTTTTAATTTCTTTTGTCTTTGTAAATTAGTCTGGATATCTTGATGCTAATCCTGTTATATATGTGATAATGTGTTTTTAAAGTTTGTCATTTATCTTTTAACTTAGTTTATGGAATTTTTCTCTTCACACATGAGAGTTAGATCCAGGATTTTGGGGGCAAAATATTATACAATTTCCCAAGTCCTCATTAAAAAGAAGTACAATTATAAAAACCATTTAAATTATGAAAGTAAATATTTTAGATGAGAAAAAAATTACAGCGAACGACAAATATAAAAGAGATGGTAAATACTATAAGTATCACAAACTTTTGATGAGTTTTTCATGTATCAAAGAGTGTATAACATTTCTATAGAGAGGATAAAAGTTAGTTTATTTTTTTCTACAGTTTGATTAACATTTATGTTTTATTATTAAAATTGAGACACATAAAACCTGAGACTTTACCCACAAATATACTCAACTATTTGGAGTACTGTTAAAAATTTGGGCTCTACAAGCACAGGAATTCTGATAAATTTTACTTCACTGAATTCCCAAGGGAAAATTGTTTTCAATGTGTGTTGTATTTATAATTGTAATGCTGCATTAATCAGTACATTTCCAACAGGAGAGAACTTCCATTTTTGACTAGTCATTGGAAAAGAATAAATCCTCTGTAAATTTTATGTATCTTCTATGTGGAAGAATTTTCCACAGGCCAGCTGCCTACTCCTTAATTTCAATCATGTTGTGTTCCCATGCACAAAAGTTATTGTAAATCACCTAAATATATGCAACTAAATCTAACTTGGATATATTCCTCACTCAACACTTCTTCCAAACAATATCCCTGGACAACCCACTGCCTCCTGACATGGAAGCAAATGTAACAGAGGGAAAGTTTGAGCAGAGGGAGATGGTGATATAAATGAAGATTAGCAAACTTTTTCTGTAAAGGGTCAGATAGTAAATGTTTTAGGGTTTGAGGACCATAAGGTCTCTGTCACAGCTATTCAACTCTGTCACTGTAGCACCAAAACATCCATAAATAATAGGAAAAGGAATGAATACGGTGGTTTTCTATTAAACTTTATTTATAAAGACAGATGGTGGGCTGGATTTGCCCACCTCTGATCTAAACCAGTTGAAGTGAAAATATCATTCCAGTGTACATTTCACATAAATATATGACCACTTGAGCATATTTAAGACCCCCTGTGACCCTTGAAGGAGTGCAAGTCAGCATAGTATTAAAGTTTAATAATCATTAGTGTCAAAAGAAATCTGCCTCTAATCACTAATATTTACATTTCATATCCTAAGTAATTTTTGCTTCCTATGACTTGTTTTAGGCATTCCCTATACAGAGGCATAAAGACAGTTTTCTATCTTCCAAAACTTTAGAATTGTTTCCTTTTTCTGTTTATGTCCTTAATCTCTATGAAATTTACTGTTTTGAATGGTGTAATTTAGGGATCTATTTTTTTATAACACTTTAAATTTTCCCAGGAACATTTATTGAAAAATTTTTCTCCCCACTGATCTGAAGTGTCACTTCTATCATAATATTGAACATTGAACTATGATTCTTTTTCTTCTTTTTATTAAGATCTCTTAATTCCTTCAGTAAATTTAATATTTTCTCCATAAGGAATAAATACATTTCTGTTAAGTTAATTTCAACATTCTGTGCCATTTTTGTAGCTTCAGTGAGTATAATTTTTTTCTTGCTACAGTTTTTATTTTTTTATTTTTATTTTTTGGCGGTACGCGGGACTCTTACTGTTGTGGCCTCTCCCATTGCGGAGCACAGGCTCCGGACGCGCAGGCTCAGCGGCCATGGCTCACGGGCCTAGCCGCCCCGCGGCATGTGGGATCTTCCCGGACCGGGGCACGAACGCGCGTCCCCTGCATCGGCAGGCGGACTCTCAACCACTGCGCCACCAGGGAAGCCCCTTGCTACAGTTTTGAATTAGTTTTTGCAGGGATATACAAAGCTATTGGCTTTTGTGTGTTCATTATGTATCAGGCCACTTCTTATCTAATATTTGTCAGTTCTTTTGAAGTTTCAAGGTAAATGATTATGTTGTCTGTAATAAAATTTAACCCACTGTGGCCTACATTTTAATTTTCTTTTTTTGTTTTAGTATCAGGGTTATGCTAGCTTATAAAATGAGTTGGGTAGTAATCCATCCTTTTGTATTTTCTGGAACAATTGTAAAACGTGGAATTATCTGTTCCTGTGTTCTTTGAAGTTACTATAGAGAATTCGTCTGTAAATTATGAATGTTTGGTGCCTTTTGAAGGGTAGGTTGTTCATTACCACTTAAATTTATTTTAAAGACATGATCCAAGAAGAATAAAAAGATTATACCGATTAGTAATAATAGTCTCATATTCTTATATATTTGCCCCCTCTGCATGTGGCCGTGTTTCTATTCTTGCTGTTGTTTTCTTTTGTTCTTCCTTTTGTTTTTCTTGTGAATACTTGTCCAGAATTTATTATCTCTTTTTTAAAAACAGCTGTTTCATTGATATACTCTCATCTCTATTTGCTTAACTTTTGCTTTTACACTTACAATTTTCTTCTTTCTTTGAGTTTATTTCAGTATGCTTTTTCAAACTAAACGTTATTACGTATTTATTCTCCCCTTTCATTAAAACATTATTTAATGGTATGCATTTTCTTGAGAGTACTGCTTGCTTATTCAACAATTTTATATTCCTTGTCCATTTCAAAGTGCTTATTAATTTCAATTTTCTATTCACTGTTCAACACTTGAATTATGTAAAATAGGGTTTTAAATATTTTAAATAATGAAATTTTGAAGGTATCTTTTGTGGGTGATTTTTAATCATATTTCATTAGACATCTCTGATGTGTGGTCTATGTGATATCAATATTTCCAAATTTGTTGAGACTCTCTTTCTACCTAATATGAGCTCAAGTTTTTCAGGTATTCCATATGTGTTTGAAAATATGTGTTCTGAGCTTGTTGAGTTTGGCAGACAACATATCAGTATTGGTACTATACCCACCAACATTTCTAAGTCTTCACTCCTCCTCAGGAAATAAAACCTGCTCCTCAGGCAGGTTTTATTTCCCTGCCCCCTTAGACTCAGCTATGGCCATGTTACTTGAGAGAATAATATGCATAGAAGTGACATGTGTTACTTTTTTTTTTTTTTTTTTTTTTTTTGGCGGTCCGCGGGCCTCCCACCGCTGCAGCCCCTCCCGCTGCGGAGCACAGGCTCCGGACGCGCAGGCTCAGCGGCCATGGCTCCCGGGCCCAGCCGCTCCGCGGCATGCGGGATCCTCCCGGACCGGGTCACGAACCCGCGTCCCCCGCATCGGCAGGCGGACTCTCAACCACTGCGCCACCAGGGAAGCCCCAACATGTGTTACTCTTAACGCAAGCAAGAAAGAACTAGTGGCACAACCTCCTGTGCAATCCCCCCTTGTAGCTACAATTTCTGGAGCTTCATTTTGAGATGGTAGCATGAAAAGATGGTGGAGCCTCTCCCAGCCTGATCCCTGAATATTGACTCTGTAGAACAGGGCTCCCCTGCTGAGTCACTAGTGCATGTAGCATGAGTGAAAAATAGCCTTTCTTCTTTAAGCCCTGAGATTTGGGGATTATTTGTTAGTATAATGTTCCATCGGTCAACTTAAGCCAATTTATGCTGTCGAAACAACCCCAAAACTGTGATGGCGTACAGCAACAATGACTTTTTGCTCATGCGATATATAGCCCAAGGGGGGGCTCTGGATTTTGCTCTAGGACCTTGGATGAAGGAGCAGTGCCTCTCACATACTCTTGATGCTATGGCAGAGGGAACAACAGAGATGGTGGTACACATGATGCCTCTTAAAGCCTGTGCCTAGAAGTGGACCATGTCACTTGCACTCACATTGCTCTAGCCAAAGGTGCATCGTATAGACAAGCTTGGTATCAATGGTGTAGAAAGAATTACGCTTTCATTAGGGTGGTCCTAATAGGGAAGAGCTAGAAAGGAAGGCAGTGCATATCTTGACAATAATAAACTCTAACATATAAACATAACCTAGTCCAATATACATCACTTTCTGTTTCAGTTTGATATGTCCGTTTTTGAGAGAAGTATATTAAAGTCTCTCAGTTTGATTGTGTGACTATATCTTATGGTCACTGCATTAGTTTCCCTTTGTACGTTTCAAAGAAATGCTGCAAAATGCCTACTGTTTCATAACCATTACATCCTCTCGGTGAGTTATTATGTTATAATTGGGAAATTCTTAATTTGTCCTTTTTTTAAGGTTTTCACCTTAAATTTGTTTTCTCTGATAACATTACCGCACATGATTAATTTTTATTATTTTCACCAGTACACATTGTAAAGAAATCGAAGGCAAGATTCTGAAGCCAGAATTTGTCCTTGTCTTGGTTCAAAACCTGGCTCTACTACTTACTACCTATGTGAGCTTGAATAAGGTGACTTGAAACTGAGCAAGACCCTAGTCTTTGCCCCCCATGTCCTCAGCCCGCCTTTTGTCTGTGGAAAAACTTTAGCCAAAGAATAAGTTTAATCAGAGAAGTGAGAAAATGCAGAAACAAAGGAAAACAGTCAAAGGAGACCAAGTAATAGTTTAGTCATTAAGCATAGTCAAGGACCTTCAGTTCCTCCTCAAGGGCTATAGATCGTATTCTGAGCCGTATCCTGTGAGCTGTCTTACAGATACTGAAATCCCCGCCAGGTGGAAGAAGTTAACTACATGATGACCAGACGGTAGCCATGACATAAGCTGCCACAATTCCGAGAACTGGCCTCAGAGAAATGGGGACAAACTGACCCTGGAACTGAAGATTAACTGTATTTAAAACAATCAAGATGACACTGATCATACCACCAAGGACCAATTTCAAGATGACTATCAGAGCTGACTGTGCTGTTTCTGCACAGCCCCTCCCTCCGGCTATAAAAGCTCTTGCCCACTGGTTGTCAGTTGCTGGGGGGAGTCGGCCTTTGGACCACCCACCATTGCCAGCATCCAAAATAAAGTAAACTTTCCTTTCCACCAACCTTGCCTCTTTATTGGCTTTTGAGCGGTGAGCAGCCAGACCCCACTTTCAGTTACATAACCTCTCTGTGCCTGAATTTCCTTGTCTGTAAAATAAAATAATAGGTCTACCTCCTAGCATTGTTGTTGAGGATTGGAATTATGTCTGGCATGAGTCTAAATGAGTATTTACATGTTTTTAAAAAATTATTTATTGGGCTTCCCTGGTGGCACAGTGGTTGAGGGTCCGCCTGCTGATGCAGGGAACACGGGTTCGTGCCCCGGTCCGGAGGAGCCCACATGCCGCGGAGCGGCTGGGCCCGTGAGCCATAGACGCTGAGCCTGCACGTCCGGAGCCTGTGCTCCGCAACGGGAGAGGCCACAACAGTGAGAGGGCCGCGTACCACCAAAAAAAAAAAAAAAAAAAAAAAAAAAATTATTTATCTAGTGTCTTTTGTAAAGTAAATAATGGCAGGATTTAGACTGCTTCGTTTTTATTACATACTGAGAATTTTAGTAGATTAGCTTAAACTAGTCACAGTTATTGTGATTACTAATATTTTTTGGACTAATTATTTCTTCTTTTCTTAAGACTTATCATGCTTTCTCTTTTTTTCTTCTCTTCTGTCGTTTGTTGGGTATGTTAGATTTCTTTTATTCCATTATTTTTCTAAACTGGTTTAAAACTTATTTTATTTCTATTCTTCTAAAATTTTTTAATATAGCACAACTACTTACATTGACATTTTCCTAGTAAAATGTGTTTTAATTAGTCTCTATACTTCCACCTCTAGTCTCTACCTCACTTCCGGTGTTGATCCAGTTTATAATCTTTGTCCTAGATTGTAAAAGTAATCATTTCTTTAAACAAGGAATACAATTAAGACTGTAAAGTTTATGTATCTATTTTCTTGCCATCACTTTTGCATGCCATCCTATTCACTTGGAATTATTTTTCTTGTTATTAGAGCATACTACTCTCAACTTTATGAATGAAACTCTCCTAAAGACACCCCCATGCTGCAGAGGGATACATTGGAAGATTGGGATTGACGTACACACACTACTATATATAAAATAGGTAACTAATAAGGACCTACTGTATAGCACAGGGAACTCTATTCAATTCTCTGTAATGGCCTATATGGGAAAGAATCTAAAAAAGAGTGGATATATGTATATGTATAACTGATTCACTTTGCTGTAACACCTGAAACTAACACAGCATTGTAAACCAACTATACTCCAATAAAATTTTTTTTAAAAGGACACCCCCATGCTTATAAGCTGCCAGTGCTTCAATCCAATTCCATCTCTACTCAACCTCAGGGCTTCCTCACAATTTCTTTTGCTCTGAAATTTCCCTTTCTATTTCTGACCATGAATATGTATTCACTTAAAACTTTTTACCATCATTTTAAGAGTTTGATAAGAGGAGAAAACTCCCTTGTGTTTTCCCTACTCCATTTTGAAATCACAATTATATCGAAGACTATTTTAGGAGTATATGGTGACAGATGATGGATGGATTTAAAGGCTACTGATCACTGACTGAGAAACATTAATTATAAATATATTTACTTTAATTCATGAGCTACCAAATCTACTTCAAAATTTTCACAATTGTGCTTTCTGAATGTTAATAGTACTATCAGATTACGTCCGTGAAACACATAGATTTTATGAATCTTTAACAATTAACCAAGTCATAGAAATGTCCACAGTGAAGTTTAATTTCTTCTTAACAAATACCTTAATATTCATTTATTTTCCTTATCACAAGCAATCTTAGAAGATGTGGAGCCATTTAGAAACAAAAGAAACATTAGCTATGATAAATTCAAGTGCCAGTGGAATGGTATATGAACAAAACACTTCTCATCTAATTTCCTTGTCTTTTCCTAATCTAAAAGAAATTTACCCTGTCCAGAATCATCTTTCTTGGGTGCAGATCCTGTTGCATTCTGAAGTTACATCACATGACCTACCACGAAAATCTATATAATGGTCCCAACTTATCTTTACAGTTGATGTTCAAACAAATTAGTATGTACACTCCCCTGACTTGGTCCACACATCCCTGTGTTCACATCTTAGCTAATGCTATTAAGAATTCCAGGTATGGGATGTTCTAACATTTCTGATAGCTTAAATCCTACAAATTGTTTAAAACCCCATTACTGGACTTCCCAGGTGGCACAACGGTTGAGAGTCCGCCTGCCAATGCAGGGGACACGGGTTTGGGTTTGGGCCCTGGTCTGGGAGGATCCCACATGCCGCAGAGCAACTAAGCCTGTGCGCCACGACTACTGAGACTGCGCTCTAGAGCCCACGAGCTGCGACTACTGAGCCCGCGTGCCACAACTGCTGAAGTCCGCACGCCTAGAGCCTGTTCTCCGCAGCGAGAAGCCACTGCAACAAAGAGTGACCCCCGCTCGCTACAACTAGAGAAAGCCCGTGCGCAGCAACGAAGACCCAACACAGCCAAAAATAAATAAATAATTTAAAAACAAACAAACAAACAAAAAAAACAAACCCCATTACTATCCAAATGAAGCCATTTGGATTTCCTCAACAGTTTATACATTCTCTGTTTTTTCAATTCCAAGAGGACCTTGTTTCTTTGATGATCTGTATTCATCTTCATTTAATGATATAATTTTGTGCAATTATATTTTCTATGCTTTACACACACACATACCACCTGCACATCTGTACGCTTCTCAGGAGCCTAAAGAATGCTTAACTCAACTTCGGTAGCCCCTGTAGGGATTAATACAGCATCTTGCTTTTTTTTCCAAAATAAAACTCTCAGTACATTTACAAATAGAATTGAATTGGATCACATTTCTTACTGGTACACCATTGAATAAGTGTACAGATTTGACTACTGAATCAGACATGACTGGCAGGCCATTGTTTCTTTTGATTTTAAATGAAAAACTGGATCTTATCAGTTTTAACCTGTGCTAGTCTACCATTAGCCCAATTTCCTACAGATGTTACTGCTGTGATTGGAGTCACCATCTTATAAATAACGACCTCAACATCAACCTCCTGAAATTAACCCTACATAACAAAGTATAATAAATGTAAAAGCATCAGAGGAGTCTCATATCAAGAATTTATCTTTGGCAAAAGGAAAACAGATGCTAGGAGGAAGGTCCCACAGAAATGCTTTAATTTGTTGATGAGTGTTACTTACAGTTTGCAATCTCTGAACATTTGGTAAAATCCATTTATTTTGCTGATTAGTCATTCCAATGAGTGTTTAGGGAAAAGAAAGTCTCTGATCAATTCTAAAGTTCTATTCAAATACAAGCTTGATTTGTCAAGATGATCCTAAGCTAAACTGTCAAGTCTTGGTCTCTTCCTGTTTATGATGCCTTAGTCCCCCTGGGAGTGGCCCCAGTGAGAGGATAACTCATTTATACCTGGATAGAACTGCATAGATAAAGAATGTTATATGCGGAAGAAATTTAGAGACGGACAAATCCAATCCTCTGAGTTTTGTTTTTGTCATTTCTAAAATGGGGAATTTAATCATGAAAAGCATGTATTAAGAAACTTCTAAAGTCAAAGCAAAATTTCCAAATGACCTATCTTACATTTGGTTAATTGCAGAACAAGTAAATCACCAAAAAAACTGTACAACCTGGATTTCCCTAGGTCTTACAAGACAAGCCACATATTTCAATGGCTGTAGCTTCTGCTTGCCAATGCAGGACATCCAGCTCTCTTCTAATTTCATTCAGTTATTTCTGGGAGTCCTCCAGGATATGCCACAGGAGTTCTTAAACTGTCCTTCCTGTAGTGCTGCTCCTGCCCTGCCCTGGGATCCCTTGTTGATGTCTCGTCCGTTGAACTTCTTAAGGGTTATCTCACACTCCCACTGCACGCATTGTCCACCAGAGCTGAGCTACATCGGCCCTAAGTGTGCTGCCTCCCAAGATCATTAATCCAAAAACTTTCTAAGTGTCACCTGGAATCCTCAAGGCACTGCAGTGACACTCTATTCCCAAAGAAGTATGAAGCACACCTCTTCTCCACTCTCTGTCAACTCGTTTCATTAAGAACAAGGCAGTACTGTTTATCAGCTGAAAGAGCAGAATCATCAAAAAATAAAAAACTGATAAATTCCTTAGGGAAGTCTTGCTCATTCCATCTTATAGCTCTTCTTCAGCCAGTAGGCAGTGTCTCCTGCCTACTGGTCACAACATGGCTGCAGGAGGACCAAGCTTCACATCATCACATGATGTTGATCAGGAATAATCATGCATAACTTTAAAGTAAGCGAAAAGAGTACGGCATGCCCTGCCTAGTGCACCCATCTTAATTATACCTTAATGTATCTCAAGAAGAAAGAAAGGCATACAGGGCTAGTCGTTCCTCAGATACGTTTCTCTTTTTATAAAAGAAATTTTGGCTAGAATTGGCTCAAAATGCTATCCCTAACTTTAAGAGTGCAAACATATCTGGCATCTTTAAATTCTATATCAGGAAGCTAGTAAGAAAGATGGCGATGAGCATGGCTTGTGCTTGCCCAGCTCACTGAGTTCTTTAGAAGAGACTCCTTGAGGTTCTTCCTGGGACCCTTCTTTCCAGAAGTGGCAGAGACAATATCTTTGGAGCCCAATGCTGTACGGAAAATGTCTTAGACAGAATTTGTTCTATTCTCTAAAAACTGTTCCCTCTTAGATATGTGTGTATTCCCCGCTCTTGTTCCTGAATCCACGCCCCCTGTAAACAAACTCCTGGTAAGTTGGCCACCTTAGTTTACCATAAGTGTCTGATCTTGCCTGAGAAGTGGTAGTGAATACGGCTTGAGCTCAAGGCTGGGGTCCTGATACCCCAGTAAGAAGGAGAGCAACATCTACCTAGAGGCAGCTCAATCAGGTGCCAAGAACAGTAGCTAAGAGGAAGTGAATAACCTGGAATTTGCTCCCAACCCTAATATTGTAGATTAGTAAGGACCAGCGTGAAAAGAAAAATCCTGGAAAATGATTGAAAATATCTGGCTTCTAGTGCCAAATTTGCCCAACTAGAATTTAGCCTTTGAGTCTCATTTTCCTCACCTGAAAAATAAGTGTCAAGTTACATAAAAATTGTGACATTACAGTTCAACATGGCATGATTCTATAAAATTTAATTCATCCCTGGACCATACATCCTTCAAAAAAGAGTGGAAATAAGTTGACCGCTAAGCTAAACAAGAAGTGTAGAGAAACTGCCAAATGTAAGGCTGTTATATTTTTCTTGGCAAATGTTCCACAATCTACCCAAACTAAAACTGTGATATATCAAGGCATAATACAGAGAATACTGGGCAAGGCCTTTGCCAATAACTAGCTATATGACTTGACATCAGTAAGTTACTTACTTTGTCTGAGCCTCAAGTCCAGAGAGGTTAGACTTAATGCCTAAGTTCTCTTCTGGCTCTAAGATATTATGGTATAGGATGTAGTTCTTTATTACTCTCATGTCTCCACTCAACTCTCAACAGGGACTTAATGCTAAAAATAACTCTCCTCTCCACTGTAATTTAAAGAGGTAAACAGAGTTTGTGACAATAAAAGCAAAGTAAAGAAGACCAAAACCCACAAAGTTCAGTGTATTACATTTGCCTTTATCGGGGAAGGGCATCATTGAAGAGCTAGGTAATTGATCACTAACCTCTAAATTAACAGCTCACTGTTTCTTATGGATCAGCTCAAGCCATTCCAAAATTATTTTTTAAAAAATAAATGAGTTTAAAACATTAATAATATTGGAACTAAAGTTGTGTATAATATCTTTATACACAAAAAATACATATAGAAGAAAGCAATGGACATCTTGTAACTATAATGCTGACGGAATGAAGCCAGACTCCAAAGAAGACACATGTATGATTTCATTTATATAATGTCCCAAAACAAACAAAAGTAATTTCTGCTATTAGAAGTCAGAAGAGTGGGAGAGGGTAGTGACTGGAGGAGGATAAGAGCTGAGGTATCTGTATGCTGGGGATCTTCTACTTCTTGATCAGGATATACAATTATGCTCGTTTCATGGAAACACATAAAGCTGTACACCTATGATTAGTGCTCTTTTCCGGGTGTTTATTATACTTCAATAAAAATATTTTATATGGGTAAGTACTTATATTGATCTCTTTAAGATTCATAGAATGAACTAGTGTTCATTTTTATCATTTTAATCATTTAATCATAAATGATGTTATCATCATTTATCATTAATCCAGAGGGCATAGATAATTAATATTTCCCAATAATTTTTTATCTTAAAAAATACTGGGGTATATTACATAAAAGTTTTTAAATTGGTTGTATGAGTGATGGGATTATGGGTCGTGTTCATTTTCTTGTTTATAATTTCCAAAATTTTCTAACTCAAATATGTATTAATTCTATATTCATGAAAAGTAATTTTATGCAAAAGAAAATAAGTTAAAGAATAATTGTGAGAGCAGAGATTTTCTTTTATTAGAAAGTCTCCACATATGGTAGACAGATGGTAGGGAGCTACTGAGACCAATTTATTTTTCAAGGTGAAAATTACATATTGTTGACACCGTTTTTTCTTTTTGTAGCTATGAAATATTAACAAAAAATCTGAAGATGTAAGTAAGACCATGGCATTTTTCGATACTCACTATTTTTGTCCAGCCTCAGAGGATCACACAAGGAACTTTTGCAGATTCATGGCAACTAATTACCACTCTGCTGCACTGGTGAGGAGTTCACACTCTTGGTCTAGTTGGTACGACTCATTCACTGTGATGGCACCTAATATGTGCAGTTAACTCCTTAAGAGAGAAGTAGTGATACCTTATTCTCCTCTCAGTTTAGAGGAGTACAAGATGTTAGCAACACTCAGAATTACATTGGGCCACCCATGGCTGATGCTAAACATTTACAACGCGACTATTCAGACATCTAAATGTAGATGGAGAAGGTAAGTTATTTCTGAAAAACGCCTATGAATTATCAGTATTAGCCTTTTGGTATTCCTTCTCACTTCCCTCCAACTTTTCTCCTCTTTCTTCTATTCTTCCTCCCTTCCTTCCTCCATCCCTCCTTTCCTCCTTCCCTCTTCCTTTCTTTTTCTCCTTCCTTCAAGCTCTCCATGTAGCTTGTAGATCACAAGTCTGCGACAAATCAGCCCCTTGGTCAAGATGAACGAAAGTCAAGGGTAGTAACTAATGTTATCCCGTGGAAAGTTTGCGCTAGAAACAAATCACAAATAAAAGTACTAATTAGAATAATTATGGCCATTATGATTATTATGACACAGCACGGTCTTGCATTGTGCTAAGTATCCAGAACTGTCACATTTGCAAACAGCATAATTGCACATATTAATATTTAGAATTCTTTTACTCACTATAGAAAATAGGCCATTTCTTTACATTATGCAAATAAGCACATCCATACATATCCAGAATATTATGGTGTCTAAGAAGCCTAATACACAAAGTAAAAGAACGTGGGCAAGGAAAGAGAGTGAAATTTTTTTTTTTTAATTTTTAATTGAGATACAATTGACATATAACACCATGTTAGTTACAGGTGTGCAACACAATGATTCAATATTTGTATATAGTGTAAAAAGCCACAGGTCTTTGCTAGAGTGGACTCCTAATAGATTTTGGCATCTCCTTGAAACTCTTTGGGCAATCCTACTCGTATTACAAAGTGTGTCTGAGATTTTAGAGTGAGGCAGAGGTGAAGTCCAGGTTCAAAGTCAAGTCAGAAGACAGGTGAAGGGGAGAGAGTGATCCATTTCTATATAGTGAAAATTGCAAAGGGAACAAGGCACCAGGTGGTGCTGATGAAGTTTGTATTTTGTTGGAATGTGTGTGTGTGTGTGCGTGTGTGTGTGTGTATGCAGGTATTTCAGAGCTTTCCAGAAACCATACTATACATTAATCTATGTGAGGTATGCAACCCTAAATTCTGTCTTGATAGCAGCTTTAATTCTCTGGCCTTTTGACTTCCTCTGTATAATCATATCAAATAGAAACCAAACAATTATACAGATGTGCTACACCTGGAAGCTGATAACTCTGATTTGACATTTAGAGGATCTTCTCATAAAAACTTAGACACTAAAATTATGACTGTGGCAGGAGAGATGGATGGATTTAGGAAAAGGAGCTCTTCCTCTTAGAAGAGTTTCTGACACACAGAGTATATTCAATTAATGCCTGCTGATGTTATCGTAACACTGCCCCCTCACACATCTTCTCTTAATCCTGACCCTGTGGGTGCACATTGAATTCTGCCTGAACTTTGAGAAACTGCATTTTTAATGACATTAATGGCCATTTATTGGTCTTAGAGAATCCCTAACTACTGGTTTGAATCCTGACTGTCGGGAGTGTTGTCAGCTCTGAGCGGGGATGCATACAGGATCTTGGAGGCTGGACCCTGACTTTAGCTACTCAGTGAGTCTTCAGTGAGTCTGTAACAACTGCTCCCTCTTGCCTCAAATTCTCATTAAAGTGGATGCATCAGAATACTAGTGGAAAGTGTAGCTGAATCCCCCTGTCTAATTGGCCTGGGTGATCTGTGACTCGATAATATCACTGCATTCAAGAAAAGCAAGGAAGCTTCAGTAGTCCCTTTTGTGGAGAAATAGTACCTTGTTCAGGAAAAGTACCCAGTGTGAAATTCATTAGTGAGCATGTGTGTCTGGGGAGCAGAAATGAGGAAATGTGTTCAGAAGGAAGGGCTCACTAGTTCCCATGGAAACAAACAGAACAACCTGCCCAGCTTATTTGGTTCTATAACTTTAAGGAATTTCTTTCTTAACTGGGCTCCACAATTTCCTGGGAGGGAGGTCTAGAGCGGATTTATGTACATTATGGGCTTTTCTATTTCTCTAAAGAACAAAGCTAGCTGAGCAGAGCAGAAGTAAAGATTAAGTGATTGGTGAAGCACTGAGGGTAAAGTATAAATCTATTATTCCATTGGGAGCAATAATTTCTTAGGCTCAAGACGGAGGGCATATGTATGCATAGGCTGATTCACTTTGTTGTACAACAGAAACTAACACAGTATTGTGAAGCAATTATACTCCAATAAACATCTATTAAAAAAAAAAAAAAAAGCCAGAGTGAAGAGTGGAATGAGATACTGAACTTTAAAAATCCTATATCTGCCTACTTTTTCACTTTCCCTCTGGTCATCCTCACTCCACTTCCCTTACAATCTTACAGAGTTAACTAGCATCATAGCCCTTGATAGCTGAAAACTGACACTGGTTATTATCTCCCATCATTTTCCTCCAACTGGGAACATCTTTTGCCATTCTTCTTCTACTATTTCAAAATTTTACCTTATTATCATCATATTTTTAATACATGAACCTTGTAAAAATATCCAAATACCACAAAAGTATAATAAGTGTATGTATCAATTCCCCCTATTTTTCTCAGAATCCCTCTCCTTAGAGTTGGCATTTGCAGTAGCTTACTGTGTATCCTTCCAGCACCTTTTACCTATTTAACCACATGCACATATGCATACATTTACACATGTGTGCTCACGCACACATACTCGCACACACATATGTATACTGGCATACTTTTAAAAACACAGTTGGGACCCCCTACAGTTTACTTCTTTCAGTCAACAATGAATTGGGAATATACTCCCAGGCCCACACAAACAGATCTACCGCATTCTTTTCCAGTATTGTCAGCATCCCACATTGTACTTTAAATTTCGTTTTCTTTTAAATTTTACAAAGACTGCATGCACATTGTAAAATAACTGAAAAAAGTTATTAAAGGCATAAAATGAAAAGTAAATGTATCCATTCATACCTCCTACACTTAATTCCAATTCCACTCTCCAAAAGTTACTAATATTAATCATTATATATTAGAAATACACACTATATACATATACATACTATATATACACTCTGTATATATACACTATATGTATGTGTTTATAGTGTATAATATATAGAGTACACTCTCTATATACACTATATATACTATAGTGTATATATATAGTGTGTACACAATATATTCACTGTATGTATGTATACTATACATACTCTTGCTATCTGGTCTAGCAATTTCTGCTAGTTTTATGGTTTGTTCATTTTTAAGTTTTTTAAAATTTACAATCTGTTTTGTGAGTATAATAATTACAAGTGTAAAATATATACCATTAACCAGGTAGTGTGATTGGACTAACAGAAAACTATGGGTAATTTTTGTCATTAAACTTTACCATTCAAAAATAACCTTTCAGATGTTGAAGACCAAATGGATCCTCTTTAAATTTCACCTGAAGTCCATTCATGTACACTGGAAGAGGCAGGACAGAAGAGTGGTTAAGAGAATAGCTCTGGAACTGAACAGCCCCTGGCTCTGGCACTTACCAGCTCAGAGAACTTGATGGAGTTTCTTAAGCTCTCTGGGCCTTAAATGGCAATAATATCAGTGCCTATCTTGTTGATTTACTTTGAGATTAAATAAATTTACATATTCAAAGCACTGAGCGTCTATCGGGGTTTGCTATCATGACTAATCACTGCTTCTGGATTACAGTTACTTGCCACTGCTTCCTATAGCGTATGTTATATTCTTTTTTGAATTCCTTGGACTTTAGTTTGTTTCGAATATTTTTGCTGTTACATATAAAGCATTTTTGAGAAGGTTTTGGGAACAAGCAATTCTGCTTTCAGAGTAGATTAATATTTTGGCTGAGTAGAAAATTCTAGAATCAAATGTTTTTTCCTAAAAACTTTAAGCGTTTATTCCATTTTTTTCTGTTACTAGGTGCTTTGATGAAAAGTGTAATGCAGTCTAATTCTCTTTCCTTTATAAGTAATTTCTTTTTAAATAAATGTTTCCCCTGGAGAATCAATATTTTCAAACAGCTTTAATTCAAATGTTTATGTTTTTAATCAGTTTTGTGATGTAAATTCACAAGTAAATCAGGGGAGTCTTTCTTTTCCATTTTGGAAAATTTTACATCGGATGGTGAAAATTGAGAGAATATTTTATATGAGTTCAATATTCAGAAAATTTCATAGTTTTGTATTAATAAAACGGTTATAATTTTTCTGAAACAATTTCATGATTATAGAAATTGTCACAAATATAGTATTATAAAAATGCTTCCCTTTAAGTTTCTTAATCAGTTTCATTTATTCCTATATAATTCATTGCTGTTTGACCAGATCTTAGATCAAGGTTCTCATTCTGTGAAGTCATCTGCTTCATAAAACCCTGGAATCCTAGCTCAGTTTCCTGGTACAGTCTGAGAAGTGTTTGCTATGATAGTGATGACACCAGCTTATGCTGGGGAGCCTGAACCCATAAGTCTTTTTCATGCACTGTCACTGGTCAGAAGAACCTGGTAAAGACCATTGCAGAAACTAAGATTCTTCTGATGTTGCTTCCAAGACTCCATATCTAACCTGTAGCTTGTAGCATGGGGCTGGCTATGGGTAAGTGTGAGAGAAAAAAAAAAAACTGCTATCATCTGCTGATGATAAAGTTGAACAACTCTGGTTAATTTACTACAGCAACCAGCAATATGGAAATGAAAGAGAATGGAATCCCCTCCTGGAGTGTGACATAATTATTTCAAGATTATTTACTATGATGCTGAACCTGATAGTAACAACATATCATGGACAATAATGGGACGGATGCATCTTCAGGTCCCTCTAATCAACCCTGATGTCTCATCATACTACAGACAGAATTCCTGCAAAGACATTCTCCCACATAACCACAATTCAACCATCGCAACTATGAAATTAACATTAAGTCATTACTACCATCTAAACCTCGGAATACATTCAAGTTTATCGATAAAAGGAAAAAGTTCAAAATTATATATTTGTCCTTTTACTGACAAGGTTAAGTTTGATTATTTGATAAAGCTATTTTCTGCCAGAATTCTCTACCATGTTTTGCAAATACTAAATCTTTTGGGGGGTAGGTACTTTGAGAACATCTAAATAATATATAAATATTCTGCTCTTTATAAAACTTCCAATTTTTTCCTTTTAAAAAATTATGAATTCATTGTTTTCTATTTTAATCAGTGTGTTACCTATGACAATCATCATTTATTTTGATGCTTAAACTGTCCTCATTTGACCACTGAGAGCCTCTTCAGGCTGATTCCTATGTCCTATTGACATGCCCCAATTATTTTTTGAGTACTGCTGTACTTTCTGGCACAAGAGGGTGTTCCAAGCTCATTTTGCACATTGCCTGTTCAAGCCCTGGAATCAGCCAACTATCCAAGGAGCAATAATTCTATTTTTATTGGAAGAATGCTATTTAAATAATACCAAATTTAGGTGCTGTGTTCATTGCTACGTACAGATGTATGCATGTGCATATATATACCATGTGTATGTATTTTGTATATACACACATTTTCATCAGTATATATTTCTACACCTATATATGCACTGAATACCACAATTTCATACCAATACCGCTAATTCCTACCTAATATCATAGGTCCTTTCTAACTTTCTTCCTTTCCAGATTTGTAACTCCCTTCTTCCAATCTAAGAAAATTAGCTCTCACTATCCTTAACACATTTGATATACCTCCCTATATGGAAACAAATTCCAGGGACTACAGCAACCTTCCCTACCTCCCAAGACACCCTCTTCACATCTTCTGAGCTCTGACACTTCCTTCAGGGCCACTGTCATGGCCCCCTCATCCATGGATCCTTCTCATCCTGTTTGAGTTCCAACACCCTCCTAGTTTGGTACCTCCCTCTCCCCGTGTGAACTTCCCCCTCCTTCTCTCAGGCTGATATGCTGCCCCTCCAGGTCACCCCCACCCAATTCCCCTTCACTCCATTCAGGCTGCCATCCCTCTTGCTGGCCCACCCTCCCCCTTGGCAGCCACCCTCCTCACCTCTTCATGATTCTTGGGCTCCAGACATCCCATACTCTGCCTTTTCCGTAGCAGTATTCTTACCCTGCTCAGGTTCCTACACCTTGTGCTGGGCTATCTTTTAAAACAGATGCTCTCCTCACCCCATGCAGGCTCTGATACCCACTGTGGTCCATCATGGCTGCCCTCGTGGTGATAACCTCCCTGAGAGTAAATGGCTTTGACACTGAATTGTTGCCTTCATGGTAGGAGGAATAATGGCCCCACAAAAATGTCCACATCCTAATCCCTGAAATCTGTGAGCATGTTTCCATATAAGGCAAAAGAGACTTTGCAGATGTGATTAAGATTACAGATCTTGATGTGGGGAGAGTAGCCTGGATAATTCTGTGGGTCCAACCTCATCATATGAGTCCTCAAAAACAGAAAACCTTTCTCAGCTGAGATCAGAGCCAGCATGAGATGTAACTACAGAATGGGTAGAGAGATGCAACATTCCTAGTTTAGAAGATGGAGGAAGGGATCACAAGCCAAGGAATGTGGATGGCCTCTAGGAGCTGGAAAAGGTAAGGAAAGGGATTCTTTAGAGCCTTCAGAAAGGAAGGGTGACAAAACTTTGATTTTAGCCCTGTGACACCTGTGTTGGTACATTTCATGGCATTAAGTATATTCACACTGTTGTGCAACCATCACTACCATCCATCCCCAGAATTTTCTCATCATCCCAAGCTGAAACTCTGTACCCATTAAACAACAACTCCTATTCTCCCCACTTTGAGATGAAGTTTCAGCATTATCTTACCATCTCTGTCAGTTACCACTTCTCTCTGCTTCTAATGCTATTTCTTTGGCCTCTTCTCCCTGTGTTTTTAACTCTTTACTATCATTTTAGAGGAATTTAAGAAGAAAGTGGAAACAAGAACAAACCTTCAATTAACCACTTTTAACTTGAAGACAGAAGCCACAGTACCTTGAAATTTTATTCGACTCTCTATCCATCTTACGGTTATAACATTTCACCTATATGTGTCTACTCATAAGTTTCATTACACTTTGGGGGGAGGTGGCCAGGAAGGGACTTTTAATCTGAATTTCTTTCCTTTCTTCAGTTTAAGAGAAAAGTTCTTGCATTTTCATAATTTTTTGTTCTTTCCATTATGTCTATCATCTCCTGTAGCTCTCATTAGATGAATGTTTAACATCTTGGTTATATTTTGCATATTTGTTTACATTTCCGTCATATTTTCTATCTTTTCCCCTCAACATTGAAAGATTTCTTCAAATTTATCTTTCATATCAATAATTATAATTGATTGATCTTTAATTATGTCCATTTTATAATGGGTAGATATTTGTACTTCCCATTAAACTTTGGACTTACTAAATTTTCTGATAATAAAAGAAATATATTCTCATTGTGAAGAAATTGGAGAACGTACTAAAAAGACTAAAGAAAATATGATCTTTAACTCACATTTTAGAGTTAACTTTTCGATAAGAATTTTTATTAATGCAAGCACTCATGCATTTTATTGATTTTATTTATTTTTTTACAAAATAGAATTCTGCAAGCTAGTTTTTTAACCTTATTTTTCACTTAGCTATGTAACATTGTCATTATTTTTCATAAATAAGTTGTTATTTACATTGTAATATTTAATAGCTACATACCAAATTTTTGCTTAGATGCGATCATTTTTTATTTCCTATTAACAGACATTGTTTTCATTTTTCCTTATCATACACACATGATGATTAATTTACTCATAAACAATTTTTCAGGGCTTATTAAATGTTCTCCTTAAAATATTTTGATATATATTTCCAGATAGCCTTCCAGAAAGGTTAGACCAATCTACATTCTTGTCTGCTGTGTCTTTTTTTCCATGCCCAATCAGCTGGGGGTGAGGGGATGCAATTCATTCTTATTTCAATGTGAATTTTTACAACGATGAGGATTAACTTTCCTTCCCAATATTCATGTCATCTACAGGCTTCTGCTGTGAACGACTTCTCCAAGTTACTTGCTCATTTTTCAAATTGTTGTCTTCATTAAATTCTTTAATTACTAAACCTAGGCATTTTCTTTGCAACTAGTGAAACAATGTATTGCAAATATATATAAATTATGAAATTTTTTCTTTCTCCTCTCATCTACACTCTTCTCTCCCAACCCAGGGTGTTAATGATGGGACGTGTGCCCTTCCACAGCCTCCTAGGCACTACACACACATAAGGTTTGTGTAAAGGACGTTTATTCACCAACATGGGCTTCTGTTATACATGTGGCTCTGCAATTTGTTTCACTTTTAATTAGGAAGCTTTCAAGCACAGAGAGCAATATGAATTAGTAAAATAAACACTATCTAAACACTTCCTCCCATAATTTAAACATATCAACTTTTGGCAGATTTATTTTCATGTTTCAAATAAACCATATGAAAGATATAGTTGGTATCTGAGCTACTCCTATTAGACACATGTACTATGAACTTTAAATGCTTCAACATTTAACAAATACTCTACTTGCTTTCCTATTTTTTTTTTAAAAAAAGACCGATTCTCAAAGGCATAAAAATGCTTTGCACAGTTTTTATTAATACTGTGCCATGCTTTATGCCTTAGAGATTATTAGTCCATTTAGTTGTCCATGTAAAATTGATTTATGATGATGTAGTGAAAAAAATGCTGATGCCAAAGATAACAGTGTATTTTCGACCATTTTACCAGTGCTGAGTTATAAAAGATATTTACTGTAACGTTGCAACATACTAAGTATACCTAAACATTGACCAATTAAAAATTACTAAGGTGAGACATGGGAGAAAACTATAAATTTCCTGATGGTTGCACGGGAGGCAAAAAAGGTCATGTGGTATAATTTTCAGGAAACCAAAAAGGCATAAGATCCTAAAAATGAGGTCTTAGAAGATTTACCAAGTTTAGCCCTCAGAAATATCATCCAAAATATAGATTTGCAAATGAAGAAAGAATTGGGTGTTTATCATACTGACTTCCGAGGAATCTATCTTATGGTACTAACACCATCTTTTCTATAAGGATGATCACCTACCAGAGTTTGGAAGACTGCAAATGTTTTACATTAAAAGCATTAAATCTTTGGCGGTGCTGAGTGTTAGGAGACAGACATGGTTTCTGATGGCAAAGCCGTCCTACAGGTAGGAAGAGTAGAAGTCTGTGAGAGGGATGAGTTTTAACACCATGGGCTTACTCAGTGCCTAAAATTCCCACCCCTGACATTGTCCACTTGGGGTTACATTAAGCCCTAGCAGATAAATAATGTCTCTTATTAAAATACAAATGTGTGATTTTGGAATTTCAACACATAGACATTTTAAGCCCCCAAAGAAGAATGGAATCCACAGCAGAAAACACTTTGATGGGAGCAGGGAAGAGGGAAAATCAAGAGGCTAAAGAACCAGCAGGAAAGGTTGGACCAAGACAGTACTTTGACGTTCATGTCTCCAGAAAGAAATGGATATCGTGAAGGTGCTTAGGGATTCAACACCCCATGTGGAACGTGGGCATCGGAGAGCAAAGGTGAACAATGCTCAATATCGTTTAGACATGAGGGCTATAGATCTTAGAAGCAGTTAGTGTGGGCTTACAACCTACCTATTTTACCTACCCAATTAATTATATCTCCATAAGCCTCGATACTTTGATCCTAACATGAGTGTATTTTCCTCAAGATATTTGTAAAACTTAAGTAAGATAATATACAAAATGCATCTCATAGTGTCATATTGCAAGCACTTACTATCCCATAATGAATAATTGACAGTTTTGTCTGAGAATGGTCCTCATCTACCCCTCCATGAAATTCCACTGGTTTTTGCTGCCAATGGTAATGGTTTTTTCACCCACGGAGGCAGACTCACCTCCATGTTCTAGGTTTCAGGTGAGCTCTCCAGGCTGGGCTGGAGAAGGAAATATGTCATATGTAAGTGATATAATGTCTGTCTGGACAGACCTGGGGATTAGGAATGGAAAATTGCAAAAGACAATTTAAATATGAATTTATTTCATCATAGGGAGAGTGGGGAAGACAAGGAGATTACTTTTATGACATCTCACTATGGGCTCGGCATTACAGTAAGCACTTTACAGGTATGACATCATTTGCTATGCATCACTACATTGTAACATAGGTTCTGTCACCTTGATCTTACAGGTCAAAAATTAAGGTTCAGAGGTTATAAATTTTATAAGTGGAGGTTCCAGAAAAACAACTACAAAACTGTACACCAATGAAACAAATGTAGATATAAAGCCGAGTTTTTAAAATAAAGCATTCAGAGATGTCCAGCAAATGTTCCTGAGACTTTCTTAGTATAAGCAATTCTTAGTCCTTTGGGGTTTTCAGAAGTAACTTGGGGCTGTTGTCAGATTCCAGGGTTGCTAGAGTTTGAACACGGCAAGGTGATAAGTTCTCTACTGGAATAAATGGAGATCTGCGCTTGCCCAGAAAATTGCAAATGTCACCCTTCCCCCTGGTGATTCTGATATGAGCAACTTCTTGAGGGGCGTGCTTACCACGGATACCCTACAGAGCATCAGGGCTGGAGCTAGCAACTGCCAAGGACAATAGCAAGTTAAATTTCTCATGACAGATAGGGGAAAAAAGCTGAGCGTCTGTAACCTAGGAATTAGGATAAAATTACCCTGGGATAACAGCCTTGTCTTGGGCCAAAGCAAGAGAAAACATCAGGAAGGAACTCATTCTATATATTGAGGGTTGTTCCTTTAATCCTATCTCCAGAGTTATTGATTAAATTTCCCGAGAAAACTACACAGCACTCAAAGGTCTTATGAGCTCTGCTGTGAAAAAAAGTCCTGTGGAAATGACATGGAGAGAATAAAACTGAACTTCCCAGCTGCTGAGGGGCCTGAGGATTTTGTCCTAGGTTTAAGGAGGCTGATACCTGAAAAATGAGGTGACCCCAGAGAACAGCCTATTGGAGTTCGGCAATGCTGGATGTCATGGCTTTGGGGAGAACTGTCACTACCGCTGACAGAAAAGGCTGATGCTTCTGCTGCCACTGGGATTTCTGTCCATCAGAAAACTCTCTGAGCAGCCCACTCAAGAACACATGAAACATAATTCAAATTCATTTATTTATTCAATTAAAATGCATCCAACATTTGTTACATCACAGGCACTGTGCTACCTAAGAGCTGAAACTACCATGAAGAGAACAGTGATATTGCTCCTAACCTTCAAAGAACTTATAGTTAAAAGAAGGTGAGATGACAAAGGTAAACAACTGTTATAAATCTTATAATAAGGTAAGCAGGTGCTAGGCGAATAAACAGTAACAGATTGTTAAGACAAATTTTTTTAATACTTGGAAATAAAACGAAAAGGTGAGTGGCACATCTTTTCAATGTCGCACTGGGATGTTGTTTAACAAGGATTATATGATTAGCTCAGGGAATGTACCTACGTTTGACTTTGCTATTTACTACTGAGGGCTCAGACTTCATGAAGTTACATGTTAACTTGTAGATTTCTGTCTGGAAGAGATGTTATCCATCAGATTTTATTGTTCCATAGGACTTTAACCAATTTACCTTAACCAATTTTATCTCTAGCTCAGCAAATTTATTTAAAAATGCCTTACCTAGTAGACTACAAGTACCCTGTTTCTCAAAATGTTCTTTGAACTAGCTTTACCAGCTTATCACTTTCTTCATTAATAAAGGAATTGGATAAAATCTTTGACACATGTTCAGTCTACAATGGTATGAGAATTATGTTTCTAACTTTTTGAAAGCTAATTATCTGACAACAATGGGAACCACTTCTGGGAGAATGGGTGTATTACTCAGCTTCAGCTACTTTTTTTTTTTTTTTTTTTGCGTTATGTGGGCCTCTCACTGTTGTGGCCTCTCCCGTTGTGGAGCACAGGCTCCGGACGCGCAGGTTCAGTGGCC
>NW_006773421.1:802053-811435 GCF_000442215.2 Lipotes vexillifer | reverse complement strand
GGTACGCTGGCCTCTCACTGTTGTGGCCTCTCCCGCTGCGGACCACAGGCTCCAGACGCGCAGGCCCAGCGGCCACGGCTCACGGGCCCAGCCGCTCCGCGGCACGCGGGATCCTCCCGGACCGGGGCACGAACCCGCGTCCCCTGCATCAGCAGGCAGACTCTCAACCACTGCGCCACCAGGGAAGCCCAGCTTCAGCTACTTTAAGAAAATACCATAGACTGGGGCATAAACAACAGACATTGGTTTATCACAGTTCCTGGAGGCTAGGAAGTCCAAGATCAAGGTGCTGGCATATTTGGTCCCTAGTGACAGCTCTCTCCCCGGCTTGCAAATGACCATCTTCTCACTGTATCCTTATGTGGTGAGAGAGTGAGAGCTCTGATCTCTCTTCCTCTTCTTATAAGGACACTAATCCCATCACAGGGGCCCCACCTTCATGACCTCAAGAAAACTTAACTACCTCCCAAAAGCTGTACCTCCAAATATCATCACATTCAGGGTTGGGGCTTCAACATATGAATTTGGGGGTCCATAACATTCAGTCCCTAACAGTGGAGTTTAGGATTCATCAGACAAGGTTTGCAGGATACACCTGTGGAGGATGCAGCAGCTGATGGAAAATGACCTGGTACGGAGATGGAGTAATGCAGTTGAAAGAGCTGTGGAGTCAGGCAGATTTAAATTCAAATCCTGCATTCAGGATTTACTAGCTGTTAATAGAACTGCTCAGACCCTCAATTTCCACATCAGTTAAATGGAGTTGATATAGTGACAATATCAGAGGGATGGTGTGATGATTACAACACCTAACACAGTACATGGTACACAATGCTTAATGTGTAGTTCCCTTCCTAGCCTTCCAGTGCTGTTACTTTGGGAATTTCCAAAGAAATCAAACTGGAAGCTTGGTTCCACACTCTCAGATTCTGGCTCTCTCATTGTTGGCCTTCTAGATGGTAAAAATTAATACTCTCTTCCGTAAAAAGTATATAAAAATTTCGACCAAAACATGTAGATATGGCAGCCCAGAAACTTGAAGCTTAAGGCAGCTATAGGGACCCTGAATTTCATCTCAGGTTTCAAATGTTCAGGACATGGTAGAAGCTAAGAAAAAGGACAAATAGATTTCATCCCATTAACTCAAGCTTGATTCAGTATTTGTGACAATTCTGCTAAAGATCAGCATTGCGTTTGCCTTTGCTCAGCAACACCTACTTCAAAGATTAACAATGCAGTGGAAATTTGGGGCAGGATTTTTAATATGCTTAAGAAATTAAACACTATTTATGCACCTACCTTAACTGCAGTTAAAACATACGCCAAATTATGTTAAAAATAAAATGTTCTTATCTACTTGTTAAAGCTGGTCCCCAAGGGCTATTTACTAAGCTATACTTGATCACTTTCAAATATGTGAAGTCAGTTAAATAAACTTAATGTAAATGAATGTTGCTAAAAGTAGTCTATAGTTTAGATTTTTTGCTTATTTAAATCAACCTCCCCTATTAGTCTAAATTGGCTTTCAGAGTAAACACAGTTTTATGTCATCTTACAACGCACAGAAACACCCACTCCATGGCACATTCCGACGATAAATAAGTAATGACATTTTAAGAGTCTTTAAAGGAATGTGGTCGGGATGCAAGATTATCACAGGTGGTTTTTTAAAATTTTGCTTTTAAAAATTTGGATCTCTTATGCTCCTTGTACTGTCTCCCTCCTCTTCACATGTTTATGTCTCCTTATTGTCACGCTTATTGCCTAGACTTATTCCCTCCTAAAATATGCTTCTAGATGCCAACATTTGTGTTTCTGGGTAGAAGGAAAAAATGTCTTCTTCCCTAGCTTTGGGCATAACTAATAGAAATAACTAAGGCTGGGCTTCCCTGGTGGCGCAGTGATTAAGAATCCACCTGCCAATGCAGAGGACACGGTTTTGAGCCCTGGTCCAGGAAGATCCCACATGCCGGGGAGCAACTAAGCCCATGCACCACAATTACTGAGCCCACGCACCACAAGTACTGAAGCCCACGTGCCTAGAGCCCGTGCTCTGCAACAAGAGAAGCCACTGCAATGAGAAGCCCATGCACCACAACGAAGAGTAGCCCTCTCTCACCACAACTAGAGAAAGCCCACACACAGCAATGAAGACCCAACACAGCCAAAAATAAATAAACAAAATAAATAAATTTATAAAAGAAAGAACTAAGATTTGTCAAGCATTTAGAACGTGGCAGGCACTATTTCAAGACTTTGATAAAAATTAACTAATTTAATTCATACAACCCCATGAAGCCATCCTTATTATTACATCAGCTTCACAGATAAAGCAACAGAGCATTTAGGTAAGTCATTCAAGGTCACATGGATAGTAAAGGTGGAGCCAGGCTTTAACCCAGGAAGTCTAGCTTAAGAATCTGCACAGTTATCTACTACCTTCACTTTTCTTCCACACATTAAACATCTGTGCTACCCAAGCTATGACACTTTTCTTTATAAAAAGGACTGTAATGGTTAATTTTATGTGTCAACTTGACGGGACCACGAGGTACCCAGATATTTGGTTAAACATTATTCTGGGTGTGCCTGTGAGGGTGATTCTGGATGAGATTGAAAATTGGATCAATAGGCTGAGTAAAGCAGATTGTCTTCCCCAGTGTGGGTGGGCCTCATCCTATCCACTGAAGGCCTGAATAGTACAAAAGGCTGAGCAAGAGAGAATTTGTTCTATTTGCCTGATAGTCTTTGAACTGGGACATCAGTGTTTTTCTGCCTTCAGACTCAAACTTGAACTTACACCTTAGCTCTTCTGATTCTCAAGCATTTGAACTGTGGATATTGGGACAGTTCAGTCTCTGTAATCACAGGAGCCAGCTCCTTATCTATCTATCTATCTGTCTATCTATCAATCATCTATCTCCTACCTTTATGTCTATACCTTTACATATCTATATAGATCCTATGGGTTCTGCTTCTTGGAAAACCCTGTGCAATATAGGGACACAGGACACATGAGATTGCCCCTAATCAGTTTTACATTTCCCCCAATATTCTGTATTAAGATATGGAGTATCTTACCAAGATATTAGGCATATTCGTACTTATAAACAACTTGTGAGTTACACTTATTCATTTTCAAATAAATGAATACAGGATATGGTAAATCTCTTTATATAAGTGTCTATATACTGTACCAATTTTATACATTTAATCGTTTTACTAAAGATATATTAGCAAAGAGAAAAAAACTGAGATTTCAGGAGAAACTTGCTTCTGTGAGAGACCTATCAGCTAGGAAAACAGACCAACTTAGTTAGGGTATATAAATACAGAATAAATATCCAGTACTTGTGACCCTACTATTAATGGCCACATTTCAGTTCCCCCAACTGCTGTGAGATAATTCTTCAAGTTTGGATATAAATTTATATCTATATAAAATCAAGTTTTATGTTTTTGTCTCCTGTCCCCAACTTCATGCATGCATATACATGTACGTATATCAATGTATGAGTGCATTGAATGTTTCTTATTCAATGTTTAATATCTTTTAAAAATATTTTTAGGCTTCATAATATATTGTTATGTACTGTATAGCATCAAGATGAATAATAAATAATATAGTAAAGTAGAAAAAACATAAACATTAGAGCCAGCCAGACACGCATTTGAATCTCAGCTCTGCTACTTGTCAGCTAAAGGATCTTAGGATGGCTACTTAAACTTTGTTAGTAATCAGATAAATAAAAAATAAAATGTCACAACAAAATTTTTTTTTATATACAACACTGACAAGAATTTTTAAATTTGACGACATCAATTCTTGGCAAAGTTGTAAAACAATAAAAACTCTTGTACAGTGTTTGTAGGAAAACAATGTGAATACGCACATATTCCATGAGCCAAAAATTTAACTGCTAGCTGTACATCTGGGATAATATCTTGCAATTGTACACCAGAAGACGGAGGCCAAAAGGTAGAAAAAAACCAGATGTCCAAAAACAAGAAGATGAACAAATAAATTGTTAAATATCCATATAATAAGATATTATTTAGCACACACACATAAGGAGATAGAGACACACACATAAGCATGTATGAATCTCAACAGTTAAATCCTAAGGATATAAAGACGAATGAAAAAAGCAAGTCCCAGAAGAATGCATGCATTAAATATTATTTATATAAAGTTTTAAAACTTGCAAAACTTTTATATTAACGATAATATAACTATTATATAAAACATATTATTTAAGGATGTGTTCACATACAGCTTATATATTTATATATGTAATATATTTGATATATTTCTATATATTTATAGTAATTGTATATATTTTATGTATAATATCTATTTTCTTTATATAAATATATGATATATGATAAAAAAATTTAGGATAGTAGTTACAGAGTGGGAAGTGAAGGTCTTCAATGTTGTTGGCAAGTTTCATTTTTTATCTGGGTGTTAGATATGTTATATTATTCATTTCTTTTTTTATATTGAAGTATAGTTGCTATACAATATTATACAAGTCACCAGTGTACAATATAGTGATTCACAATTTTTAAAGATCATCCTCCATTTATAGTTATTATAAAATATTGGCTATATTCCCCGTGTTATACAATAGATCCTTGTAGCTTATTTTATACGTAATAGTTTGTACCTCTTACTCCACTCCCTCATTATTCATTTCTTAAGACGTTTAAGTTCTTTTACGTAAACGACAATTGTTATTTTTAGTAAAAAAAAAAGGGGGGGGGATTAATAAAATACAAATTCTACTTTTAAGTCAATCAATTTATTTTTATAAGGTAGATATATCAGAGAATTCCATGAGCTCATGTTACAGAAAAAATCCTGGATCAAAGAAGTCAAGAGTTCTGAGTTCAGGCTCCAACAATGGCGCTAACTAGCACTGTGATATTTGACAAACGAAATCCTGGTCTCTCTGGATGTAATCTCAAACGTAAGATTGGAGGAGGCCTGCGCCTCATTGAAAGGCGCTGCAGACTAGATGAGCTTTAAACTTACATCCACCTCTAGGACCACATAGTGCCATGAGTTCAGTCTTGAAGACCTTTTGGAGAATCTCCCACTTTGTTCTCAGTTCTCCACAATATACTTCTTGGTGAAAGAGTTTCAAATGTTGCAGTAGTTTATGAAAATAAATATCATCCAATACACTAGGACATACCAGCAACAAATGTTGTTTCTTTCTGTTCTGTAATCTATGAAACGATAGGCTCAGTGATGATGAAAGATATTTTCTTAGCAAGGATATAATTCTAGATGAATTCTCGTACATCACAGAGGTAGGAAACTATTTTATGTAGGGTCACTGACAAAGAATAAAAAGCAGTATGAGCTAACCACTGAATTCCTACCATTTTAATTGACATACATATTATGAAATATTAGCAGATGTTTTAAAAATGGCAAAGTAAAGTTTTATTAAATAATGCTTTAAAACATTCTGTTCTATACTGTGGCTGGTAAAGTATAAGAGACAAAAACAGAAAAAGAAAGGGTAATTGGGAGAACCTGAATTGAGGAAAAGAAGCAAACAGTTTGCACAGGAAGATGTTAAATGTCAAAATAGTGTGGAAATGCTGGAGAGGGTGTGGAGAAAAGGGAACACTCTTGCACTGCTGGTAGGAATGTGAATTGGTACAGCCACTATGGAGAACAGTATGGAGGTTCCTTAAAAAACTACAAATAGAACTACCATATGACCCAGCAATCCCACTACTGGGCATATACCCTGAGAAAACCATCATTCAAAAAGAGTCATGTACCAAAATGTTCACTGCAGCTCTATTTACAATAGCCCCGAGATGGAAACAACCTAAGTGTCCATCATCGGATGAATGGATAAAGAAGATGTGGCACATATATACAATGGAATATTACTCAGCCATAAAAAGAAACGAAATTGAGCTATTTGTAATGAGGTGGGTGGACCTAGAGTCTGTCATACAGAGTGAACTTAGTCAGAAAGAGAAAGACAAATACCATATGCTAACACATATATATGGAATCTAAGAAAAAAAAATGTCATGAAGAACCTAGAGGTAAGGCAGGAATAAAGACACAGACCTACTAGAGAATGGACTTGAGTATATGGGGAGGGGGAAGGGTAAGCTGTGACAAAGTGAGAGAGTGGCATGGACATATATACACTACCAAACATAAAACAGATAGCTAGTGGGAAGCAGCCGCATAGCACAGGGAGATCAGCTCAGTGCTTTGTGACCACCTAGAGGGGTGGGATAGGGAGGGTGGGAGGGAGGGAGACGCAAGAGGGAAGAGATATGGGAACAGATGTATACATATAGCTGATTCACTTTGTTATAAAGCAGAAACTAACACACCATTGTAAAGCAATTATACTCCAATAAAGATATAAAAAAATAAAATAGAAAAAAAAAAGAACGTCAAGTATCTTGACAATTTCTTACACTGATCACATGCTGAAATGATCATATTTGGGATATATCGGGTTAAACAAGATCTATTAATTTTACCTATTTCTTTTAATGTTTTGTAATGTGGCTACTAGAAAATTTTAAATTAAACACATCCTACCCATTACATTATATTTCTACTGTGGCATATTATACAACTACTTCAGGCTCATAAAATAATAATAATAAATTTTGACTCTATAACATTAAAAAAAATAGTGTGGAAAAGACCAAGGGAAGAGAGGGGATGTGTACATAGGACACATTCACAAACAAACAAATTTAAATATGTAATCACAAAATAATTTATCTCTTGGCTGTTAAGGTCTATTTTGAACATTCTGAAAACTTGTTAGAGTGCAACCTACAAAATGACCTGAAAATATCAAATCCACCCCAGCCAGCTCCTCTGGTCCCTTCACTCCCACCACAGTTTTGCAACTGACCTTCATTTTTTTTCTAAGCTTCAAGTCTGCTTATTCCCTTCTTTTTGTTCCCTTCAAAGATGATAGAAATAAACTTGGTTCATGTTCTTAAGCATATTTACTCATGCCTGTGGAATGCTAGTAAAAGTTTGTCTTTTTTCCCCAATATTAATAAATAAAAAGAGATTTTTCTCCCACTCCCACCCATCATCTGTAGGGTTTCATGTATAATAATCTAACATAGGGATTTGTTGTTGTATTAAGCCTTTTATAGACTTGTATAAAGAAAGAAAAATATAGGGCTTCCCTGGTGGCGCAGTGCTTGAGAGTCCGCCTGCCGATGCAGGAGACGTGGGTTCGTGCCCCGTTTCGGGAAGATCCCACATGCCGCGGAGCGGCTGGGCCCGTGAGCCATGGCCGCTGAGCCTGCGCGTCCGGAGCCTGTGCTCCGCAAATGGGAGAGGCCACAACAGTGAGAGGCCCGCATAACGCAAGAAAAAAAAAAAAAAAAAAAAAAAAAAAAAAGAAAGAAAAATATAATTAATCTCTTTGTCAATCTCAAAATTTGAAACTAAGCAAGTAAAGCTTCTCTTTAAGGAGACTGCAAAGTGGAAGAAAGCTTGGGATAGAGACTGGCTTCTGCTCTTCAGAACCCTTAGCGGGTGACAAATATGATAATTGTCTTTGAGCCCATCTGGAAATGGATCTGCAAGTGAGTAAAATTGCAAAAATCATAAAGATCGTCTATTTTTCAGTACAATCTGCAGCAGGTTAGTTAACAGTGTCAGACTCTCATTATTCCAGAGGCAGGGGAGAATGAGAGATTCTAGTGCACGGCTGTAGAGTACTATCAGGATATTCTCATCAAGCCCAGCATGAGGTGTATGGTTTGGAAAAAGCACAGTGCTACACCATGCAACCTAATAAACCCGAGGGTCCAATTCAATGACTTTTATTCCCAGTGGCTCTTTGTTTAGCATAAAAACTCAGTCACTAGAATTTGGCTTTGCAGTTTGAGACTTTCTGGGCCTTTAAATTAAACACATTTTGAAAACTACACACATGTAGCAAAGAATGTACATACAGACTGTCCACTCCTCTCACCAGAAGGGAGCAGCAGTGGGTCTGGCAAGGTGGAGTGATAGTTCCTGGCTGGATTTACGGCAGAGCTGAAAGCAGACCCAGGTCAACTGGTTCAAAGGTCCACCCCAGCCCCACTGATCCCCGTATAATATGATACTATTGGGGGTCAGGGTGGGCTGCCTGAAATATGCCACAATGACATATTGGTTATTTTGAATTAAAGTTATTTAAGAAATGGCCAACACAAGAAGGATACTCTGGCCCTCCCTTCTGTCTCCCTGAAGACAGGAAAGATATCTCTCATGCACTCTGTATCTAGAGGTAGAAGGACACTCTGATCACCAAAGATATGGAATTCAGGCTAAGAAGCCTGTTTAGATAAAGCTTGTTAGTTCTTTACTACCCCAAGCGCAAACTCTGTTTAGATTCTTCACTAACTGAGCACCCAAAACCTAAATTTCTTTGTCCTGTCAATTCCTCTCAAATGTATTGGGGGTCTTTTTGTTTACTTTTGGTTTGTTTTGGTCTAAAAAGTATATATAAAAGCTGCCTGCTTTGGCTACTTCTTAGGTCTTACTTCTATGAGGCCACCATGTGAAAAAATTAAAATTTGGGCGTTGTTTTCCCTCCTGTTAATCTGTTTTGTGTCAGTTTTATTATTAATCTAGCCACAAGAATTCAAGAGGAGTCAAGGGGAAAATCCCCCCCTCCCTGACAATACCTTGGGAAATATTTCCTCCTGTTTGGTCTGTAAGGTGCCCTTCCTTCAAATTCAATAGCAGAAAAAGGCACAATGGATTCAAACTGTGGCTGAGAGGGGAAAGCAGGGAAGCTGTGGTTTCAGCTCCATTAGAATAGATTCTGGACAGTGTCTCCAGCCTTCTTTAAAGGCAGAGACATTCAGCTGGAGCCCAGGGGCGCATCTTTACTAATTACCATGCTGCTTCCCACTCAAAGTAAATGTTAAACGGTTGAACTTCACATATCACTTCTAAGCCAAACTCCATTATACGGCACTTCAGGGAAAGATGAGGTACACCCTCTGATTCAATAGGTGGAAAGTAAACAAACCATTTGACATTCAAAAATAAGTTAACAAGAAAACAATGTAAGGGGCCTTTCAGGGAGACAGTCACCAGAATTTGGGACCTGTTGAACTGAATTTTACCCACACAGATAAACATGTATTGAGCACATGTCCTATTCCAGGTCCTGTGCTACCTGCTGCAGACACATAGGGAAAAAAAAAAGATATTACCTCTGCTTTGAAGGGACTTATAGCCTAATGGGAATAAAAATTGCATCGCTATAGAATAAGTAAGTAAAATAACAGAGATGTGAAGAGTGTGTACAAGAGATGCACTTAGGGGCTTCCCTGGTGGCGCAGTGGTTGAGAGTCCGCC